>NC_053024.1:573062493-573405937 GCF_003073215.2 Triticum urartu | reverse complement strand
ATATCATTTCCCATCAATAGTATGTCATCCACATATAATATGAGAAACGCTACAGAGCTCCCACTCACTTTCTTGTAAACACAGGCTTCTCCATAAGTCTGCGTAAACCCAAACGCTTTGATCATCTCATCAAATCGAATGTTCCAACTCCGAGATGCTTGCACCCGCCCATAGATTGAGTGTTGGAGCTTGCACACCTTGTCAGCATTCTTAGGATCGACAAAACCTTCCGGCTGCATCATATACAATTCTTCCTTAAGGAAACCATTAAGGAATGCCGTTTTGACATCCATTTGCCATATCTCATAATCATAGAATGCGGCAATTGCTAACATGATTCGGACGGACTTCAGTTTGCTACGGGTGAGAAAGTCTCATCATAGTCAACCCCTTGAACTTGTCGATAACCCTTAGCGACAAGCCGAGCCTTATAGATGGTCACATTACCATCCACGTCTATCTTCTTCTTAAAGATCCATTTATTTTCTATGGCTCGCCGATCATCGGGCAAGTCAGTCAAAGTCCATACTTCATTTTCATACATGGATCCTATCTCGGATTTCATGGCTTCCAGCCATTTGTCAGAATCTGGGCCCACCATCGCTTCTTCATAGTTCGAAGGTTCACCATTGTCTAACAACATGATTTCTAGGACAGGGTTGCCGTACCACTCTAGTGCGGAACGTGTCCTCATGGACCTTCGAAGTTTAGTAGCAACTTGATCTGAAGTTTCATGATCATCATCATTAACTTCCTCTCTAGTCGGTGCAGGCACATCAGGAACATTTTCTTGAGCTGCGCCACTCTCCGGTTCAAGAGGCAATACTTCATCAAGTTCTACTTTCCTCCCACTTACTTCTTTCGAGAGAAACTCTTTCTCTAGAAAGGATCCATTCTTGGCAACAAAGATCTTGCCTTCGGATCTGAGGTAGAAGGTATACCCAATAGTTTCTTTAGGGTATCCTATGAAGACGCATTTTTCCGATTTGGGTTCGAGCTTTTCAGGTTGAAGTTTCTTGACATAAGCATCGCATCCCCAAACTTTCAGAAATGACAGCTTAGGTTTCTTACCAAACCACAATTCATACGGTGTCATCTCAACAGATTTCGACGGAGCCCTATTTAAAGTGAATGCGGCAGTCTCTATAGCATAACCCAAAAATGATAGCGGTAGATCGGTAAGAGACATCATCGATCGCACCATATCCAATAGGGTGCGATTACAACATTTGGACACACCATTATGCTGTGGTGTTCCAGGCGGCGTGAGTTGTGAAACTATTCCACATTTCCTTAAGTGCGTGCCAAATTCGTGACTCAAATATTCTCCCCCACGATCTGATCGTAAGAACTTGATTTTCCTGTCACGTTGATTCTCAACCTCACTCTGAAATTCCTTGAACTTTTCAAAGGTCTCAGACTTGTGTTTCATTAAGTAGACATACCCATATCTACCCAAGTCATCAGTGAGGGTGAGAACATAACGATAGCCACCGCGAGCCTCTACACTCATTGGATCGCACACATCAGTATGTATGATTTCCAATAAGTTGGTTGCTCGCTCCATTGTTCCAGAGAACGGAGTCTTGGTCATTTTGCCCATGAGGCATCGTTCACACGTGTCAAATGATTCATAATCAAGAGACTCCAAAAGTCCATCTGCATGGAGTTTCTTCATGCGTTTGACACCAATGTGACCAAGGCGGCAGTGCCACAAGTATGTGGGACTATCATTATCAACCTTACACCTTTTGGCATTCACACTATGAATATGTGTAACATCACGTTCGAGATTAAATAAGAATAAACCATTGACCAGCGGGGCATGACCATAAAACATGTCTCTCATATAAATAGAACAACCATTATTCTCAGATTTAAATGAGTATCCATCTCGCATTAAACGAGATCCAGATACAATGTTCATGCTCAAAGCTGGTACTAAATCACAATTATTGAGGTTTAAAACTAATCCCGTAGGTAAATGTAGAGGTAGCGTGCCGACGGCGATCACATCGACCTCGGAACCATTCCCGACGCGCATCGTCACCTCGTCCTTCGCCAGCCTCCGTCTATTCCGCAGTTCCTGTTTTGAGTTACAAATATGAGCAACTACACCGGTATCAAATACCCAGGAGCTACTACGAGCGCTGGTTAGGTACACATCAATAACATGTATATCACATATACCTTTGGTATTGCCGGCCTTCTTATCCGCTAAGTACTTGGGGCAGTTCAGCTTCCAGTGACTGTTTCCCTTGCAATAAAAGCACTCAGTCTCAGGCTTGGGTCCAATCTTTGGCTTCTTCCCGGCAGCTTGCTTACCGGGTGCGGCAACTCCCTTGCCGTCCTTCTTGAAGTTCTTTCTACCCTTGCCTTTCTTGAACTTAGTGGTTTTATTCACCATCAACACTTGATGTTCCTTTTTGATTTCCACCTCCGCTGATTTCAGCATTGAATATACCTCGGGAATGGTCTTTATCATCCCCTGCATATTGAAGTTCATCACGAAGCTCTTGTAGCGAGGTGGGAGCGACTGAAGGATTCTGTCAATGACCGCCTCATCCGGGAGATTAACTCCCAGCCGAGACAAGCGGTTGTGCAACCCAGACATTTTGAGTATGTGCTCGCTGACGGAACTATTCTCCTCCATCTTACAACTGTAGAACTTGTCGGAGACTTTGATACGTCTCCGTCGTATCTACTTTTCCAAACACTTTTGCCCTTGTTTTGGACTCTAACTTGTATGATTAGAATGGAACTAACCCGGATTGACGCTGTTTTCAGCAGAATTGCCATGGTGTTGTTTTATGTGCAGAAAACAAATATTCTCGGAATGACCTGAAACTCCATGGAACATCTTAGAAAAAACAATAAAAATCCTCGCCAAAGATGAAGACCAGGGGGCCCACACCCTGTTCATGAGGGTGGGGGGGCCCACACCCTATTCATGAGGGTGGGGGCGCCCCCCCTAGGGCGCGCGCCCTACCTCATGGGCCCCCTGGATGCCCTCCGACGCCAACTCCAACTCTATATATTTGCTTTCAGAGAGAAAAAAATCAGAGAGAAGAAATCATCGCGTTTTACGATACGGAGCTGCCGCCAAGCCCTAAAACCTCTCGGGAGGGCTGATCTGGAGTCCGTTCGGGGCTCCGGAGATGGGGATTCGTCGCCGTCATCATCATCAACCATCCTCCATCACCAATCTCATGATGCTCACCGCCGTGCGTGAGTAATTCCATCGTAGGCTTGCTGGACGGTGATGGGTTGGATGAGATTTATCATGTAATCGAGTTAGTTTTGTTAGGGTTTGATCCCTAGTATCCATTATGTTCTGAGATTGATGTTGCTTGTCACTAGGGCCCGAGTGCCATGATTTCAGATCTGAACCTATTATGTTTTCATGAATATAGGTGAGTTCTTGATCCTATCTTGCAAGTCTATAGTCACCTACTATGTGTTATGATCCGGCAACCCCGAAGTGACAATAATCGGGACCACTCCCGGTGATGACCATAGTTTGAGGAGTTCATGTATTCACTATGTGCTAATGCTTTGTTCCGGTTCTCTATTAAAAGGAGGCATTAATATCCCTTAGTTTCCAATAGGACGCCGCTGCCACGGGAGGGTAGGACAAAAGATGTCATGCAAGTTCTTTTCTATAAGCACTTATGAATATATACGGAATACATGCCTACATTACATTGATGAATTGGAGCTAGTTCTGTGTCACCCTATGTTATGACTATTACATGATGAACCGCATCCGGCATAATTATCCATCACTGATCCAGTGCCTACGAGTTTTCCATATACTGGTTTCCCGCTGCTACTGTTACAATCACTACAAAATACCAAAAACATTACTTTTGCTGTCTTTACTTTTGTTGCTGCTACCACCACTATCATATTACTTTGCTACTAAACATTTTGCTGCAGATATTAAGTTTCCAGGTGTGGTTGAATTGATAACTCAGCTGCTAATACTTGAGAATATTCTTTGGCTCCCCTTGTGTCGAATCAATAAATTTGGGTTGAATACTCTACCCTCGAAAGCTGTTGCGATCCCCTATACTTGTGGGTTATCAAGACAAATTTCTGGCGCCGTTGCCGGGGAGCATAGCTCTATTCTTTGAGTCACTTGGGATTTATATCTGCTAGACACTATGAAGAACTTGAGAGATCCAAAAACCAAGATCTATCCCTCAACTATGAGGGGAGGTAAGTAACTGCCATCTAGCTCTGCACTTGATTCACCTTCTGTTATGAGTAAGTTTGCGACACCTACACCTGCTTTTGCTATTCGTTCCGATATGTCGCATGTTATTGATGATGCCACTTCTGCTATGCATGATACTTATGATGAAACTGCTTCTATGCCTGATACTACTGTGCCCCTTGGTGAATTTCTTGATGAACAAATTGCTAGGGCTAGAGAAAAAGAAATTATTGAATCTGAATACGATGATGATAGTGATGATGAAAATATGCCTGTTATTCCTGAGGGTTATCTTTTTGATATGGAATCTTCTGCCGCTATTTTAGCTTGCAAAGATAGATAAGAGCTTAAGAGGTTATTAGTTAAATGGAACAAAGAATCACTTAGAGATAAAATGAAACCTGACCCTGCTTTTGCTACTTCACCTATCTGTGTTCCTGATAAGGATTATGAATTCTCTGTTGATCCTGATATAATTACTTTGGTTGAATCTGATCCATTTTATGGCTATGAATCTGAAACTGTTGTGGCACATCTTACTAAGTTAAATGATATAGCTGCCCTGTTTACTAATGATGAGAGATCGCGTTACTTTTATATACTCAAAATATTTCCGTTCTCATTAAAGGGTGATGCTAAGATATGGTTTAATTTTCTTGATCTTGGTTGTGTCCGTAGTCCCCAGGATATGATTTATTACTTCTCTGCTAAATATTTCCCTGCTCATAAGAAACAAGCTGCTTTGAGGGAAATATACAACTTCGTGCAAATTAAAGAAGAGAGTCTCCCACAAGCTTGGGGGAGCCTTCTCAAGTTACTTAATGCTTTGCTTGATCATCCTCTTAAGAAACCCAAAATACTTGATATCTTTTATAATGGACTAACCGATGCTTCCAGAGATTACCTGGATAGTTGTGCTGGTTCTCTTTTCACGGAAAGAACACCGGATGAAGCTGAAATTCTATTGAATAATATGTTGACAAATGAAAATAATTAGGCACCTCCTGAGCCACCTCCTGAGCCAGCTCCTGCTCCAATTACTGAGCCTATTCTTAAACCAACTCCGAAGAAGAGAGGTGTTCTATTTCTCAGTCCCGAAGATATGCAAGAGGCAAAGAAATCTATGAAAGAAAAAGGTATTAAAGCTGAAGACGTTAAGAATTTACCTCCTATTGAAGAAATACATGGTCTTAATATACCGCCTGCTGAAGAAACATATGATCTCAATTCTTTATTTATTGAAGAACCTCCTGACCCCGATATCCCGACAAAGGTAGTAAAGGTAAATTCTCTCTATAGATATGATAAAGCTGAAGTTCCTCCTACTAAAATTGCTAGTCAGTTCTTGGATGAGTTTGATAACTTTATGTTTAAGCAAGACGACTTCAATGCTTATTTTGGCAGACAATTAAAAGAAAATGCTTATATGATTAGACACTTGGGTGATTATATGGCTAATATTAAAGGTGAACTTAAACTTGTTAGCAAACATGCTTCTATGGTTACCACTCAAGTAGAACAAGTACTTAAGGCTCAAAAAGAAGTGCTTGATGAAATGAATAGTAAGAAAAATGATTATGCTGTTAGAGTGGCTACTAGAACTGGTAGAATGACTCAGGAACCTTTGTATCCTGAAGGCCACCCTAAGAGAATCGAGAAAGATTCTCAAAGAAATAATATTGATGTTCCTAGTTCTTCTAAAAAGAAGAAGAAGAAAAATGATAGAACTGTGCAAACTTCTAGTGAACCTATTGCTGAACCACCTGATAATCCAAATGATATTTCTATGTCTGATGCTGAAACACAATCTGGTAATGAACATGAACCTAATGAAAATATTAATGACGATGTTCATGATGATGCTCAACCTAGTAATGATAATGATGTAGAAATTGAACCTGCTGTTGATCTTGATAACCCACAATCAAAGAATCAACGTTATGATAAAAGAGACTTTGTTGCTAGGAAACATGGTAAAGAAAGGGAACCTTGGGTTCAGAAACCCATGCCTTTTCCTCCAAAACCATCCAAGAAAAAGGATGATGAGGATTTTGAGCGCTTTTCTGAAATGATTAGGCCTATCTTTTTGCGTATGCGATTAACTGATGTGCTCAAAACAAATCCTTATGCTAAATATATGAAGGATATCATTACTAATAAAAGAAAGATACCGGAAGCTGAGATTTCCACCATGCTTGCTAATTATACTTTTAAGGGTGGAATACCAAAGAAACTTGGAGACCCCGGAGTACCTACTATACCTTGCTCCATTAAAAGAAATTATATTAAAACTGCTTTATGTGATCTTGGTGCCGGTGTTAGTGTTATGCCTCTCTCTTTATATCGTAGACTTGACTTGAATAAGCTGACACCTACCGAAATATATTTGCAAATGGCTGATAAATCAACTGCTATACCTGTCGGTATTTGTGAGGATGTGCCTGTTGTAGTTGCAAATGTTACTATTTTAACGGACTTTGTTATACTTGATATTCCCGAGGATGATAGTATGTCTATTATTCTTGGAATACCTTTTCTTAATACTGCAGGGGCTGTTATTGATTGCAACAAAGGCAGTGTCACTTTTCATGTTAATGGTAATGAGCATACGGTACACTTTCCGAGGAAACAACCTCAAGTTCATAGTATCAACTCCATTGGAAAAATTCCATCGATTATAATTGGAGGTTTTGAATTTCCTCTTCCTACTGTCAAAAATAAATATGATATACTTATTATAGGGGATGTGCATATCCCCCTTGAGGTAACTTAGTGTTATTCGAAATTTCTCTGGTTTCATGATTATCGGAATGAGTTTGTTAACAAGACTTGATCAACCTTGTTAGTGGATTCTTTTTAATGAGCATGAGATGGATGAAACTAGAAGCACCACCTTCTGTACCTTCTCTTTATTTTCTGTCAGTTAGTAGAAATAAAGTAAAAATAGTATTTTTCTGTTTGTTTCCTGACTTATCCGTGCAATATAAAAATATCTGGAAAATAAAAGTCCTCAGAATGCCATGCCAATTTAATATGATTTTTTTGGGAATATTTGAGGATTTACTGTGCAAAAATTACCGCGGGAGGAGCTGCCACCTGGCCACAAGGGTGGTGGGCGCCCCCCCTTAGGGCGCTCCCCCTTCCTCGTGAGCCCACGGTGGCCCTCCTCCACTTATCCCAGCACCCATCTTCTTCCTCTGTCTCACACAAACCCGAAAAACCAACTCAAGCACGAGTTCGAGCCACTTTTGCTGTGATTTTCGATCTCCTTGCTCAAAGCACCTCTCGCAAAACTGCTTGGGGAGATTGTTCCTTGGTATGTGACTCCTCCATTAGTCCAATTAGTTTTTGTTCTAGTGCTTTATTCTTTACAAATTTGTGCTGCATAGGTGACCATGTTCTTGAGCTTGCATGTCAAATTTATATGGTTCCAAGTAGTTCTAATGCTTGATTTAGGCTCTAGGCACTTGTAGGAGTAGTTGCTATCAGTTTTATTGAAGTTGGTTCACTTTTGTTTGAAGTTAATAAAAATTTCAGATTATTTCAGAAAAATAATGAGGAGATTTTTGAGGGGCTCATCGAGCCAAAGCTCGAAGGAAAAGGCACCGAAGCCTAAGTATAATTTGCCGCACACCGTGGAGATTCAGGCGTGTGAATGGCCTTCTGATGATTTCTTGAGAGCAGCCGGTATCTATGAAGATTTTCATGAATTGGCTCACAATGCAGGCCTCACCGCTTTCCTCCACGACCAATGCGATCAGTATCTCTTACTCACAAATACTTTTGTGCAAAACTTTCATTTTCATTCTAGGAACTCACCACCTACGGTGGAGTTTCATCTATATGATGAGCATAAGGAGATGTCACTTTATGATTTTTATCGGATTTGTTTAGTCCCTTTTGAGGGCAAGACAGAAGAACCACATCATGATGATGTGGTTGGGTTTATTGACACTATCACTATAGGAGAAACTAGGAAGGTTTCCGATGCATGAATCACTAGCATACATTTTCATGTTTTACGTTACTTTGCATTATTTGCTAGTCATTGTTTAATTGGATGCGGAAACTGTGGAAACCTTAGTATCCCTGATATAATTATTCTGCTCCACGGTTTATACAGTGATAACACTTTTAGTATGGGCGGTATTATTGCTAGACGGTTAAGTATGAACCGTACCAAAGGCCCCATCTTTGGAGGCATCTATGCTACACGCCTAGTCGTACATTTTAACATACCTATTAGGCATGCTGAGAAGGAAGAAAAGGTGCTGCCCCGTGTTTATCTAGATCATAAAAGTATGGCGGCACATGATTTTATTGTTAAGAATAGGGCAGGAGAGCTTAAATATCAATTGTTCTTTAACAAACATCATCATGAGACTATTATCCTGCCTGCTCCTTCTTTGTTTGATTTGACTGTAGGCATGTACCTTGTTCCGTTGACGGCTATTCACGCCTACCGGAACCCTGCACCAGCCGACGAGCCAGAACCGGAACCGCAATTTGATCCTTCACGACAGTCTAACTATCAGTGGGATCCGGAGATGATTGCCAGCCAGTGGCAATCGGAGCCTTCTTCTTCCTCATCACAGTACGACCCCAAAAACTATTATTATGGATATCAGCCAGGCCAGCCGTGGCAATAGACCAACTTAGGCCAAAAGCCTAAGCTTGGGGGAGTACGTATTTCTCACCGACATTACATTTATGCTCACACACACTCGTTGCTAGATGTCAGTGCTCATACTTTTTCTCTGTAATATCCATGCTAGTTTAGTTTCTTTTTCCTGCTTTCTTCTTGTGTGTTTGTTAAACCTTAAGAAAAGCCAAAAAAATTAGTAGTAGTTTATTTTCTCTGCTGTAGTAGTAATAAAAAAAGAAAACCCAAAAATATTTCCCGTTCTTCTTTTGCTTGTTGGGAGCTTTCCTGTGTAAATAGTTTTATTTCTTTTTTTTTCTTTGGGGGGTCAGTAGGAGAAGACCATAATTAAATTGTTGAAGTGGCTCTTATTTGCATTATTGTTGATCTAACCAAGAGCCCATATTGCCTTGTCTTCTCCTGTTTATTGAATGCTCGCAGATTCCAGCTTAGTCCAATGCACATACACTTTTATTATTATTCACACCGTTCGGTCATGCAAGTGAAAGGCAATTATGATGATATATGATGGACTGACTGAGATGAGAAAAGCTGGTATGAACTCAACCTCTTTTGTTTTTGTAAATATGATGAGTCCCTCGTTCTTGATTCAGCTTATTATGAATAAACATGTTTGCAATGACAATTAGAGATCATAGTTGCTTGTGCCATGCTTGATTAGCTATGAGTTATAATGATTTACCTTGTGTGCCAACATGCTATTGAGATGGTTATGATGGGGTGGTATCCTCCTTTGGATGATTTGAGTGACTTGACTTGGCACATGTTCACGCATGTAGTTGAAACAAAATTAACATAGCCTTCACGATATTTATGTTCATGGTGGATTATATCCTACTCATGCTTGCATCCAATGTTTATTAATTTTAATGCATGTACATGGCTGTTGTCGCTCTCTAGTTGGTCGCTTCCCAGTCTTTTGCTAGCCTTCACTTGTACTAAGCGGGAATACTGCTTGTGCATCCAATCCCTTAAACCCCAAAGTTATTCCAGATGAGTCCAATATACCTTCCTATATGTGGTATCTACCTGCCGTTCCAAGTAAATTTGTATGTGCCAAACTCTAAACCTTCAAATAAACATTCTGTTTTGTATGCTCGAATAGCTCATGTATCAACCAAGGCTGTCCTTATCTTCCGTGTTAGGCGGGTTATTCTCAAGAGGAGTGGACTCCGCTCCTCACTCACGAGAAAATGGCTGGTCACCGGGATGCCCAGTCCCATGCTTTATGCAAACTAAATCAAAATTAATTAAAAACAAAACTCCCCCTAGGACCTGATGTATGTTGGAGGCACTCGTTGTTTCGAGCAAGCCATGGATTGATGCTTGTTGGTGGAGGGGGAGTATAAACTTTACCATTCTGTTTGGGAACCGCCTATAATGTGTTTAGCATGGAAGATATCGCCATCTCTTAGTTGTTACGTTGACAATGAAAGTATACCGCTCAAAATACAATTTATGTCTATTGCAAAACCGAGCTCTGGCACCTCTACAAATCCCCGCTTCCCTCTGCGAAGGGCATATCCATCTACTTTTATGTTGAGTCATCACCCTCTTATTAAAAAGCACTAGCTGGAGAGCACAGCTGTCATTTGCATTCGTCACTATTAATTTATATTGGGTGTGACTATGATTGGATCTCTTTTACCATGAATTACAATGTCTAGTCAGTCCTTGATCTTTAAAGGTGCTCTGCATTTATGTTTTGCGGTCTCAGAAAGGGCTAGCGAGATACCATCTTGTTATATCATATTATGATTGTTTTGAGAAAGTGTTGTCATCCGAGGTTTATTATTATGACTTGCTAGTTGATTATGCTATTGATATGAGTAATTATGAGACCTGAGAATTATTGCAAATGTGGTTAGTTATGATCTATGCTGAAAACTTGAATGCTGGCTTGACATAGTTACAACAACAAGAGCAAACAGAGTTTGTAAAAGTTCTTCTTTCTTTCTTTTTGTTTTTCAACTGAATTGCTTGAGGACAAGCAAGGATTTAAGCTTGGGGGAGTTGATACGTCTCCGTCGTATCTTCTTTTCCAAACACTTTTGCCCTTGTTTTGGACTCTAACTTGTATGATTTGAATGGAACTAACCCGGACTGACGTTGTTTTCAGCAGAATTGCCATGGTGTTGTTTTATGTGCAGAAAACAAATATTCTCGGAATGACCTGAAACTCCACGGAACATCTTAGAAAAACAGTAAAAAATCATCGCCAAATATGAAGACCAGGGGGCCGACACCCTGTTCACGAGGGTGGGGGCACGCCCCCCTACCTCGTGGGCCCCCTGGATGCCCTCCGACGCCAACTCCAACTCTATATATTTGCTTTCGGAGAGAAAAAAATCAGAGAGAAGAAATCATCGCGTTTTACGATACGGAGCCGCTGCCAAGCCCTAAAACCTCTCGGGAGGGCTGATCCGGAGTCCGTTCGGGGCTCCGGAGAGGGGGATTCGTCGCTGTCGTCATCATCAACCATCCTCCATCACCAATTTCATGATGCTCACCGCCGTGCATGAGTAATTCCATCGTAGGCTTGCTGGACGGTGATGGGTTGGATGAGATTTATCATGTAATCGAGTTAGTTTTGTTAGGGTTTGATCCCTAGTATCCATTATGTTCTGAGATTCATGTTGCTATGCTTAATGCTTGTCACTAGGGCCCGAGTGCCATGATTTCAGATCTGAACCTATTATGTTTTCATGAATATAGGTGAGTTCTTGATCCTATCTTGCAAGTCTATAGTCACCTACTATGTGTTATGATCCGGCAACCCCGAAGTGACAATAATCGGGACCACTCCCGGTGATGACCATAGTTTGAGGAGTTCATGTATTCACTATGTGCTAATGCTTTGTTCCGGTTCTCTATTAAAAGGAGGCCTTAATATCCCTTAGTTTCCAATAGGACCCCGCTGCCACGGGAGGGTAGGACAAAAGATGTCATGCAAGTTCTTTTCCATAAGCACGTATGACTATATACGGAATACATGCCTACATTACATTGATGAATTGGAGCTAGTTCTGTGTCACCCTATGTTATGACTGTTACATGATGAACCGCATCCGGCATAATTATCCATCACTGATCCGGTGCCTACGAGTTTTCCATATACTGGTTTACGCTTATTTACTTTCCCACTGCTACTATTACAATCACTACAAAATACCAAAAACATTACTTTTGCTGTCTTTACTTTTGTTGCCTCTACCACCACTATCATATTACTTTGCTACTAAACACTTTGCTGCAGATATTAAGTTTCCAGGTGTGGTTGAATTGACAACTCAGCTGCTAATACTTGAGAATATTCTTTGGCTCCCCTTGTGTCGAATCAATAAATTTGGGTTGAATACTCTACCCTTGAATGCTGTTGCGATCCCCTATACTTGTGGGTTATCAGAATTCATATCTCTCGACCCGGGCATGAGCTTGGAAAACCATTTTCAGCTCTTGGAACATCACATATGCTCCATGTTGCTGAAAACGCTTTTGGAGCCCCGGTTCTAAGCTGTAAAGCATGCCGCACTGAACCAGGGAGTAATCATCACTACGCGTCTGCCAAGAGTTCATAACGTCTTGTTCTGTAGGGAAAACAGGTGCTTCACCTAGCGGTGCATCAAGGACATATGCTTTCCTGGCAGCTATGAGGATAATCCTCAGGTTACGGACCCAGTCCGTGTAGTTGCTGCCATCGTCCTTCAGCTTGGTTTTCTCTAGGAACGCGTTGAAGTTGAGGGCAACATTAGCGTGGGCCATCTGATCTACAAGACATATTACAAAGATTTTTAGACTATGTCCATGATAATTAAGTTCATCTAATCAAATTATTTAATGAACTCCCACTCAGATAGACATCCCTCTAGTCATCTGAGTGATACATGATCCGAGTCAACTAGGCCGTGTCCGATCATCACGTGAGACGGACTAGTCATCATCGATGAACATTTTCATGTTGATCGTATCTTCTATACGAGTTCGACCTTTCAGTCTTCCGTGTTCCGACGCCATGTCTGTACATGCTAGGCTCGTCAAGTCAACCTAAGTGTATTGCGTGTGTAAATCTGGCTTACACCCGTTGTATGCGAACGTTAGAACCTATCACACCCGATCATCACGTGGTGCTTCGGAACAATGGACCTTAGCAATGGTGCACAGTTAGGGGGAACACTTTCTTGAAATTATTGCGAGGGATCATCCTATTTATGCTACCGTCAGTCTAAGCAAATAAGATGTAAAACATGATAAACATCACATGCAATCAAATAGTGACATGATATGGCCAATATCATTTTGCTCCTTTTGATCTCCATCTTCGGGGCGCCATGATCATCATCGTCACCGGCATGACACCATGACCGCCATCATCATGATCTCCATCATCGTTTCTTCATGAAGTTGTCTCGCCAACTATTACTTCTACTACAATGGCTAACGGTTAGCGATAAAGTAAAGTAATTACATGACGTTTATGTTGACACACAGGTCATAAATAAATTAAGACAACTCCTATGGCTCCTGTCGGTTGTCATACTCATCGACATGCAAGTCGTGATTCCTATTACAAGAACATGATCAATCTCATACATCACATATATCATTCATCACATCCTTTTGGCCATATCACATCACATGGCATATGCTGCAAAAACAAGTTAGACGTCCTCTAATTGTTGTTGCAAGTTTTTACGTGGCTGCTATAGGTTTCTAGCAAGAACGTTTCTTACCTACGCCAAAACCACAAGGTGATATGCCAATTTCTATTTACCCGTCATAAGGACCCTTTTCATCGAATCCGATCCGACTAAAGTGGGAGAGACAGACACCCGCTAGCCACCTTATGCAATTAGTGCATGTCAGTCGATGGAACCAGTCTCACGTAAGCATACGTGTAAGGTCGGTCCGGGCCGCTTCATCCCACGATCCCGCCGAATCAAGATAAGACTAGTAACGACAAGTAAATTGACAAAATCGATGCCCACAACAACTTGTGTTCTACTCGTGCATAGAAACTACGCATAGACCTAGCTCATGATGCCACTGTTGGGGATCGTAGCAGAAATTTAAAATTTTCTATGCATCACCAAGATCAATCTATGGAGTCATCTAGCAATGAGAGGGAGAGGATTGCATCTACATACCCTTGTAGATCGCGAGCGGAAGCGTTCGAGAGAACGGGGTTGACGGAGTCGTACTCGACGTGATCCAAATCACCGATGATCCTAGCGCCGAACGGACGGCACCTCCGCGTTCAACACACGAACAGAGCAGAGACATCTCCCGCGCCTTGATCCAGCAAGAAGGAGGGAGAGGTTTAGGAAGAGAGCTCCAACAGCAGCACGACGGCGTGGTGGTGGTGGAGCAGCAGTACTCCGGCAGGGCTTCGCCAAGCTTTAACGGAGGAGGAGATGTGTTGGGGAGGGGAGGGGCTGCGCCTTGGATATGGTGTGCAGCCCTCCCCTTGCCCCTCTATTTATAGGGGAAGGAGGAAGGGGGCGGCCCCCTCTAGATGAGATCTAGAGGGGGGCGGCCAAGGGGGTGGCTTGCCCCCCAAGCAAGGGGGGTGCCCCCTCTAGGGTTTCCCCCAACCCTAGGCGCATGGGCCCAAGGGGGGATGCGCCCAGCACACTTGGGGTTGGTTCCCTTTCCTCTACGGCCCATGAGGCCCTCTGAGAGAGGTGGCCCCTCCCGGTGGACCCCCGGAACCCCTCCGGTGGCCCCGGTACAATACCGATATGCCCCCGAACCTTTCCGGTGACCATATGACAACTTCCTATATATAAATCTTCACCTATGGACCATTCCGGAACTCCTCGTGACGTCCGGGATCTCATACGGGACTCTGAACAACATTCTGAAGGAAATATGCCCTAGAGGCAATAATAAAGTTATTATTTATTTCCTTATATCATGATAAATGTTTATTATTCATGCTAGAATTGTATTAACCGGAAACATAATACATGTGTGAATACATAGACAAACAGAGTGTCACTAGTATGCCTCTACTTGACTAGCTCGTTAATCAAAGATGGTTATGTTTCCTAACCATGAACAACGTGTTGTTATTTGATTAACGAGGTCACATCATTAGTTGAATGATCTGATTGACATGACCCATTCCATTAGCTTAGCACCCGATCGTTTAGTAGGTTGCTATTGCTTTCTTCATGACTTATACATGTTCCTATAACTATGAGATTATGCAACTCCCGTTTGCCGGAGGAACACTTTGGGTGCTACCAAACGTCACAATGTAACTGGGTGATTATAAAGGAGCATTACAGGTGTCTCCAAAGGTAGATGTTGGGTTGGCGTATTTCGAGATTAGGATTTGTCACTCCGATTGTCGGAGAGGTATCTCTGGGCCCTCTCGGTAATGCACATCACATAAGCCTTGCAAGCACTACAACTAATATGTTAGTTGTGAGATGATGTATTACGGAACGAGTAAAGAGACTTGCCGGTAACGAGATTGAACTAGGTATTGGATACCGACGATCGAATCTTGGGCAAGTAACATACCGATGACAAAGGGAACAACGTATGTTGTTATGCGGTCTGACCGATGAAGATCTTCGTAGAATATGTAGGAGCCAATATGGGCATCCAGGTCCCGCTATTGGTTACTGACCGAAGACGTGTCTCAGTCATGTCTACATTGTTCTCGAACCGTAGGGTCCGCACGCTTAACGTTACGATGGCAGTTATTATGAGTTTATGCATTTTGATGTACCGAAGTTAGTTCGGAGTCCCGGATGAGATCACAGACATGACGAGGAGTCTCGAAATGGTCGAGACATAAATACTGATATATTGGAAGCCTATATTTGGATATCGGAAGTGTTCCGGGTGAAATCAGGATTTTACCGGAGTACCGGGAGGTTACCGGAACCCCCCGGGAGCCATATGGGCCTTAGTGGGCTTTAGTGGAAAGGATAAGGGGCAGCCCAAGGTGGGCTGCGCACCTCCCCCTCCCCTAGTCCTATTAGGACTAGGAGAGGTGGCCGGCCCCCCTCTCTCTCTTTCCCCCTCGGGGAATCCTAGTCCAACTAGGATTGGGGGGGAGTCCTACTCCCGGTAGGAGTAGGACTCCTCCTGCGCCTCCATAGGGCTGGCCGCACCCCTCCCCCTTGGCTCCTTTATATACGGAGGCAGGGGACACCTCTAGACACACAAGTTGATCATTGAGATCGTTCCTTAGCCGTGTGCGGTGCCCCCTGCCACCATATTCCACCTCGATCATATTGTAGCAGTGCTTAGGCGAAGCCCTGCGACGGTAGAACATCAAGATCGTCACCACGTCGTCGTGCTGACGGAACTCTTCCCCGACGCTTTGCTGGATCGGAGCCCGGGGATCGTCATCGAGCTGTACGTGTGCTAAGAACTCGGAGGTGCCGGAGTAACGGTGCATGGATCGGTCAGATCGGGAAGACGTACGACTACTTCCTCTACGTTGTGTGATCGCTTCCGCAGTCGGTCTGCGTGGATACGTAGACAACACTCTCCCTTCTCGTTGCTATGCATCACCATGATCTTGCGTGTGCGTAGGAATTTTTTTGAAATTACTACATTCCCAACAGTGGTATCAGAGCCTAGGTTTTATGGTTTGATGTTATATGCACGAGTAGAACACAAGTGAGTTGTGGGCGATATAAGTCATACTGCCTACCAGCATGTCATACTTTGGTTCGGCGGTATTGTTGGACGAGACGACCCGGACCAACATTACGCGTACGCTTACGCGAGACCGGTTCTCCCGATGTGCGTTGCACACAGGTGGCTTGCGGGCGACTGTCTCTCCAACTTTAGTTGAACCAAGTGTGGCTACGCCCGGTCCTTGCGAAGGTTAAAACGGAGTCTATTTGACAAACTATCGTTGTGGTTTTGATGCGTAGGTGAGATTGGTTCTCGCTTAAGCCCGTAGCAGCCACGTAAAACTTGCAACAACAAAGTAGAGGACGTCTAACTTGTTTTTGCAGGGCATGTTGTGATGTGATATGGTCAAGGCATGATGCTAAATTTTATTGTATGAGATGATCATGTTTTGTAACTGAGTTATCGGCAACTGGCAAGAGCCATATGGTTGTCGCTTTATTGTATGTAATGCAATCGCGATGTAATGCTTTACTTTATTACTAAGCGGTAGTGATAGTCGTGGAAGCATAAGATTGGCGAGACGACAACGATGCTACGATGGAGATCAAGGTGTCGCGCCGGTGACGATGGTGATCACGACGGTGCTTCGGAGATGGAGATCACAAGCACAAGATGATGATGGCCATATCATATCACTTATATTGATTGCATGTGATGTTTATCCTTTTATGCATCTTATCTTGCTTTGATTGACGGTAGCATTATAAGATGATCTCTCACTAAATTATCAAGAAGTGTTCTCCCTGAGTATGCACCGTTGCGAAAGTTCTTCGTGCTGAGACACCACGTGATGATCGGGTGTGATAGGCTCTACGTTCAAATACAACGGGTGCAAAACAGTTGCACACGCGGAATACTCAGGTTATACTTGACGAGCCAAGCATATACAGATATGGCCTCGGAAGACGGAGACCGAAAGGTCGAGCGTGAATCATATAGTAGATATGATCAACATAATAATGTTCACCGATGAAACTACTCCATCTCACGTGATGATCGGACATGGTTTAGTTGATTTGGATCACGTAATCACTTAGAGGATTAGAGGGATGTCTATCTAAGTGGGAGTTCTTAAGTAATATGATTAATTGAACTTAAATTTATCATGAACTTAGTACCTGATAGTATCTTGCTTGTTTATGTTAATTGTAGATAGATGGCTCGTGCTGTTGTTCTGTTGAATTTTAATGCGTTCCTTGAGAAAGCAAAGTTGAAAGATGATGGTAGCAATTACACGGACTGGGTCCGTAACTTGAGGATTATCCTCATTGCTGCATAGAAGAATTACGTCCTGGAAGCACCGCTGGGTGCCAGGCCTGCTGCTGGAGCAACACCAGATGTTATGAACGTCTGGCAGAGCAAAGCTGATGACTACTCGATAGTTCAGTGTGCCATGCTTTACGTCTTAGAATCGGGACTTCAACGACGTTTTGAACGTCATGGAGCATATGAGATGTTTCAGGAGTTGAAGTTAATATTTCAAGAAAATGCCCGGATTGAGAGATATGAAGTCTCCAATAAGTTCTATAGCTGCAAGATGGGGGAGAACAGTTCTGTCAGTGAGCATATACTCAAAATGTCTGGGTATAATAATCACTTGATTCAATTGGGAGTTAATCTTCTAGATGATTGCGTCATTGATAGAATTCTCCAATCACTGCCACCAAGCTACAAGAGCTTCGTGATGAACTATAATATGCAAGGGATGAACAAGACTATTCCCGAGCTCTTCGCAATGCTGAAAGCTGCGGAAGGTAGAAATCAAGAAGGAGCATCAAGTGTTGATGGTTAACAAGACCACTAGTTTCAAGAAAAAGGGCAAAGGGGAGAAAAAGGGGAACTTCAAGAAGAACGGCAAGCAAGTTGCTGCTCAAGAGAAGAAACCCAAGTCTGGACCTAAGCCTGAAACTGAGTGCTTCTACTGCAAGCAGACTGGTCACTGGAAGCGGAACTGCCCCAAGTATTTGGCGGATAAGAAGGATGGCAAGGTGAACAAAGGTATATGTGATATACATGTTATTGATGTGTACCTTACTAATGCTCGCAGTAGCACTTGGGTATTTGATACTGGTTATGTTGCTAATATTTGCAACTCGAAACAGGGACTACGGATTAAGCGAAGATTGGTTAAGGACGAGGTGACGATGCGCGTGGGAAACGGTTCCAAAGTCGATGTGATCACGGTCGGCACGCTACCTCTACATCTACCTTCGGGATTAGTATTAGACCTAAATAATTGTTATTTGGTGCCAGCGTTGAGCATGAACATTATATCCGGATCTTGTTTAATGCGAGACGGTTATTCATTTAAATCAGAGAATAATGGTTGTTCTATTTATATGTGTAATATCTTTTATGGTCATGCACCCTTGAAGAGTGGTCTATTCTTATTGAATCTCGATAGTAGTGATACACATATTCATAATGTTGAAGCCAAAAGATGCAGAGTTGATAATGATAGTGCAACTTATTTGTGGCACTACCGTTTAGGTCATATCGGTATAAAGCGCATGAAGAAACTCCATACTAATGGACTTTTGGAACCACTTGATTATGAATCACTTGGTACTTGCGAACCGTGCCTCATGGGCAAGATGACTAAAACACCGTTCTCCGGTACTATGGAGAGAGCAACAGATTTGTTGGAAATCATACATACAGATGTATGTGGTCCGATGAATATTGAAGCTCGTGGCGGATATCGTTATTTTCTCACCTTCACAGATGATTTAAGCAGATATGGGTATATCTACTTAATGAAACATAAGTCTGAAACATTTGAAAAGTTCAAAGAATTTCAGAGTGAAGTGGAAAATCATCGTAACAAGAAAATAAAGTTTCTACGATCTGATCGTGGAGGAGAATATTTGAGTTACGAGTTTGGTGTACATTTGAAAAATTGTGGAATAGTTTCGCAACTCACGCCACCCGGAACACCACAGCGTAATGGTGTGTCTGAACGTCGTAATTGTACTTTACTAGATATGGTGCGATCTATGATGTCTCTTACTGATTTACCGCTATCGTTTTGGGGATACGCTCTAGAGACGGCCGCATTCACGTTAAATAGGGCACCATCAAAATCCGTTGAGACGACGCCTTATGAACTGTGGTTTGGCAAGAAACCAAAGTTGTCGTTTCTGAAAGTTTGGGGCTGCGATGCTTATGTGAAAAAGCTTCAACCTGATAAGCTCGAACCCAAATCGGAGAAATGTGTCTTCATAGGATATCCAAAGGAAAATATTGGATACACCTTCTATCACAGATCCGAAGGCAAGACTTTTGTTGCTAAATTCGGAAACTTTCTGGAGAAGGAGTTTCTCTCGAAAGAAGTGAGTGGGAGGAAAGTAGAACTTGACGAGGTAACTGTACCTGCTCCCTTACTGGAAAGTAGTGTTGGGGAACGTTGCAGAAAACAAAAATTTTCCTACTCGTTTCACCAAGATCATCTAGGAGTTCATCTAGCAACGAGTCATCTAATGCATCTACATACCTTTGTAGATTGCGCACGGAAGCATTCAAAAGAACGGTGATGATGTAGTCGTACTCGACGTGATCCAAATCACCGATGACCAGCGTTGAACGGACGGCACCTCCGCGTTCAACACACGTATGGGACGGGAGACGTCTCCTCCTTCTTGATCCAGCAAGGGGGAAGGAGAGGTTGATGAAGATCCAGCGTGGTGGTGGATGCAGGGCGTCACAGAAGCAGGGCTTCGCCAAGACTACGAGGGAGAGACGTAACGGGGAGAGAGGGAGGCGCCAGGGGCTGGTGTAAAATCCCTCCTCTCCCCCCACTATATATAGGGGTGCCAGGGGGGTTGGTGCGCAGCCTAGGAGATCTGATCTCCTAGGTGCGGCGGCCAGGGGAGGGTTTCCCTCCCCCCCAAGGCACCTCGGGGTGCCTTCCACCACTTGGACTCCTCCTTGGTGGAAACCCTAGGCGCATGGGCCTAGTAGGGCTGGTGCCCTTGGCCCATGTAGGCCAAGGCGCACCCCCTACAGCCCATGTGGCCCCCCTGGGACAGGTGGCCCCACCCGGTGGGCCCACGGGACCCCTCCGGTGGTCCCGGTACAATACCGATAACCCCGAAACTTGTCCCGATGGCCGAAACAGCACTTCCTATATATAATTCTTTACCTCCGGACCATTCCGGAACTCCTCGTGACGTCCGGGATCTCATCCGGGACTCCGAACAACATTCGGGTTACTGCATATACATATCTTCACAACCCTAGCGTCACCGAACCTTAAGTGTGTAGACCCTACGGGTTCGGGAGACAAGCAGACATGACCGAGACGACTCTCCGGTCAATAACCAACAGCGGGATCTGGATACCCATGTTGGCTCCCACATGCTCCACGATGATCTCATCGGATGAACCACGATGTCGAGGATTCAATCAACCCCGTATGCAATTCCCTTTGTCAATCGATATGTTACTTGCCCGAGATTCGATCGTCGGTATCCCAATACCTCGTTCAATCTCGTTACCGGCAAGTCACTTTACTCGTACCGTAATGCATGATCCCGTGACCAGACACTTGGTCACTTTGAGCTCATTATGATGATGCATTACCGAGTGGGCCCAGTGATACCTCTCCGTCATACGGAGTGACAAATCCCAGTCTTGATCCATGTCAACCCAACAGACACTTTCGGAGATACCCGTAGTCTACCTTTATAGTCACCCAGTTACGTTGTGACGTTTGGCATACCCAAAGCACTCCTACGGTATCCGGGAGTTACACGATCTCATGGTCTAAGGAAAAGATACTTTGACATTGGAAAACTCTAGCAAACGAACTATACGATCTTGTGCTATGTTTAGGATTGGGTCTTGTCCATCACATCATTCTCCTAATGATGTGATCTCGTTATCAATGACATCCAATGTCCATAGTCAGGAAACCATGACTATCTGTTGATCAACGAGCTAGTCAACTAGAGGCTTACTAGGGACATGTTGGTGTCTGTTATTCACACATGTATTACGATTTCCGGATAACACAATTATAGCATGAATAAAGACAATTATCATGAACAAGGAAATATAATAATAATGCTTTTATTATTGCCTCTAGGGCATATTTCCAACATCTCCCACTTGCACTAGAGTCAATAATCTAGTTACATTGTGATGAATCGAACACCCATGGAATTCTGGTGTTGATCATGTTTTGCTCTAGGGAGAGGTTTAGTCAACGGATCTGCTACATTCAGGTCCGTGTGCACTTTACAAATTTCTATGTCTCCATCTTGAACATTTTCACGAATGGAGTTGAAGCGACGCTTGATGTGCCTTGTCTTCTTGTGAAACCTGGGCTCCTTGGCAAGAGCGATGGCTCCAGTGTTCTCACAGAAGAGTTTGATTGGCCCCGACGCATTGGGTATGACTCCTAGGTCGGTGATGAACTCCTTCACCCATATTGCTTCATGTGCTGCCTCCGAGGCTGCCATGTACTCTGCTTCACATGTAGATCCCGCCACGACGCTTTGCTTGCAACTGCACCAGCTTACTGCCCCACCATTCAAAATATACACGTATCCGGTTTGTGACTTAGAGTCATCCAGATCTGTGTCGAAGCTAGCGTCGACGTAACCCTTTACGACGAGCTCTTCGTCACCTCCATAAACGAGAAACATTTCCTTAGTCCTTTTCAGGTACTTCAGGATATTCTTGACCGCTGTCCAGTGTTCCTTGCCGGGATTACTTTGGTACCTTCCTACCAAACTTACGGCAAGGTTTACATCAGGTCTGGTACACAGCATGGCATACATAATAGAACCTATGGCTGAGGCATAGGGGATGACACTCATCTCTTCTATTTCTTCTGCCGTGGTCGGACATTGAGCTGAGCTCAATTTCATACCTTGCAACATAGGCAAGAACCCCTTCTTAGACTGATCCATATTGAACTTCTTCAATATCTTATCAAGGTATGTGCTTTGTGAAAGACCTATGAGGCGTCTCGATCTATCTCTATAGATTTTGATGCCTAATATATAAGCAGCTTCTCCAAGGTCCTTCATTGAAAAACTTTTATTCAAGTAGGCCTTGATGCTGTCCAAGAGTTCTATATCATTTCCCATCAAAAGTATGTCATCTACATATAATATGAGAAATGCTACAGAGCTCCCACTCACTTTCTTGTAAACACAGGCTTCTCCATAAGTCTGCGTGAACCCAAACGCTTTGATCATCTCATCAAAGCGAATGTTCCAACTCTGAGATGCTTGCACCAGCCCATAAATCGAGCGTTGGAGCTTGCACACCTTGTCAGCATTCTCAGGATCGACAAAACCTTCCGGCTGCATCATATACAATTCCTCCTTAAGGAAACCATTAAGGAATGCCGTTTTGACGTCCATTTGCCATATCTCATAATCATTGAATGCGGCAATCGCTAACATGATTCGGACGGACTTCAGCTTCGCTACCGGTGAGAAAGTCTCATCGTAGTCAACCCCTTGAACTTGTCGATAACCTTTAGCGACAAGCCGAGCTTTATAGACGGTTACATTACCATTCGCGTCTGTCTTCTTCTTAAAGATCCATTTATTTTCTATGGCTCGCCGTTCAACGGGCAAGTCAGTCAAAGTCCATACTTTGTTTTCATACATGGATCCTATCTCGGATTTCATGGCTTCTAGCCATTTGTCGGAATCCGGGCCCGCCATCGCTTCTTCATAGTTCGAAGGTTCACCGTTGTCTAACAACATGATTTCCAAGACAGGGTTGCCGTACCACTCTGGTGCGGAGCATGTCCTTGTGGACCTTCGAATTTCAGTAGGAGCTTGATCAGAAGTATCTTGATCATTATCATTAACTTCCTCTCTAGTCGGTGTTGGCACCTCAGGAACATTTTCTTGAGTTGCGCCATTTTCCGGTTCAAGAGGTAATACTTCATCAAGCTCTACTTTCCTCCCACTTACTTCTTTCGAGAGAAACTCTTTCTCTAGAAAGGACCCATTCTTGGCAACAAAGATCTTGCCTTCGGATCTGAGGTAGAAGGTGTACCCAATAGTTTCTTTTGGGTATCCTATGAAGACGCATTTTTCTGACTTGGGTTCGAGCTTTTCAGGTTGAAGTTTCTTGACATAAGCATCGCATCCCCAAACTTTTAGAAACGACAGCTTAGGTTTCTTCCCAAACCATAATTCATACGGTGTCGTCTCAATGGATTTCGACGGAGCCCTATTTAAAGTGAATGCGGCAGTCTCTAAAGCATAGCCCCAAAAAGATAGCGGTAAATCGGTAAGAGACATCATAGATCGCACCATATCTAATAGAGTGCGATTACGACATTCGGACACACCGTTACGCTGAGGTGTTCCAGGTGGCGTGAGTTGTGAAACTATTCCACATTTTCTTAAGTGCGTGCCAAATTCGTGACTCAAGTATTCTCCTCCACGATCTGATCGTCGAAACTTGATTTTCCTGTCACGTTGATTTTCAACCTCACTCTGAAATTCCTTGAACTTTTCAAAGGTTTCAAACTTGTGTTTCATTAAGTAGATATACCCATACCTACTTAAATCATCAGTGAGGGTGAGAACATAACGATAGCCACCGCGAGCCTCAACACTCATTGGACCGCACACATCAGTATGTATGATTTCCAATAAGTCGGTTGCTCGCTCCATTGTTCCTGAGAACGGAGTCTTGGTCATTTTACCCATAAGGCATGGTTTGCACGTGTCAAATGATTCATAATCAAGAGACTCTAAAAGTCCATCATCATGGAGCTTCTTCATGCGTTTGACACCTATGTGACCAAGGCAGCAGTGCCACAAGTATGTGGGACTATCATTATCAACCTTACTTCTTTTGGTACTCACATTATGAACATGTGTAGCATCACATTCGAGATTCATAAAGAATAAACCATTCACCATAGGAGCATGACCATAAAACATATCTCTCATAAAAATGGAACAACCATTATTCTCAGATTTAAAAGAGTAGCCATCTCGAATTAAACGAGATCCTGATACAATGTTCATGCTCAAAGCTGGCACTAAATAACAATTATTAAGGTTTAAAACTAATCCCGAAGGGAGATGCAGAGGCAGCGTGCCGACGGCGATCACATTGACCTTGGAACCATTCCCGACGCGCATCGTCACCTCGTCCTTTGCCAGTTTCCGCTTATTCCGCAGCCCCTGCTTTGAGTTACAAATGTGAGCAACTGCACCGGTATCAAATACCCAGGAGCTACTACGGGCACTAGTAAGGTACACATCAATTACATGTATATCACATATACCTTTTGTTTTGCCGGCCTTCTTATCCGCTAAGTACTTAGGGTAGTTCCGCTTCCAGTGACCGCTTCCCTTGCAATAAAAGCACTCAGTCTCGGGCTTGGGTCCATTCTTTGGCTTCTTCCCGGCAGCTTGCTTGCCGGGCGCGGCAACCTCCTTGCCGTCCTTCTTGAAGTTCTTTTTACCCTTGCCTTTCTTGAACTTAGTGGTTTTATTGACCATCAACACTTGATGCTCCTTCTTGACTTCTACCTCCGCTGATTTCAGCATTGAGAACAACTCAGGAATGGTCTTTTGCATCCCCTGCATGTTGAAGTTCATCACAAAGCTCTTGTAGCTTGGTGGAAGCGACTGGAGGATTCTGTCAATGACCGCATCATCCGGGAGATTAACTCCCAGCTGAGACAAGCGGTTATGTAACCCAGACATAGTGAGTATGTGCTCACTGACAGAACTATTTTCCTCCATCTTGCAGCTGAAGAACTTATCGGAGACTTCATATCTCTCGATCCGGGCATGAGCTTGAAAAACCATTTTCAGCTCTTCGAACATCTCGTATGCTCCATGTCTCTCAAAACATTTTTGGAGCCCCGGCTCTAAGCTGTAAAGCATGCCGCACTGAACGAGGGAGTAGTCGTCAACACGTGTCTGCCAAGCGTTCATAACATCTTGGTTCTGTGGGACGGGAGCTTCACCTAGCGGTGCTTGTAGGACATAATCTTTCTTGGCAGCTATGAGGATGATCCTCAGGTTCCGGACCCAGTCCGTATAGTTGCTGCCATCGTCTTTCAGCTTGGTTTTCTCTAGGAACGCGTTGAAGTTGAGGACTACGTTGGCCATTTGATCTACAAGACATATTGCAAAGATTTTAGACTAAGTTCATGATAATTAAGTTCATCTAATCAAATTATTAATGAACTCCCACTTAGATTAGACATCCCTCTAGTCATCTAAGTATTACATGATCCGAGTTAACTAGACCGTGTCCGATCATCACGTGAGACGGACTAGTCAACGTCGGTGAACATCTTCATGTTGATCGTATCTTCTATACGACTCATGCTCGACCTTTCGGTCTTTTGTGTTCCGAGGCCATGTCTGTACATGCTAGGCTCGTCAAGTCAACCTAAGTGTTTGCATGTGTAAATCTGTCTTACACCCGTTGTATGTGAACGTCTGAATAAAACACCCGATCATCACGTGGTGTTTTGAAACAGCGAACTGTCGCAACGGTGCACAGTTAGGGGGAACACTTCTTGAAATTATTATGAGGGATCATCTTATTTACTACCGTCGTTCTAAGTAAACAAGATGCAAAACATGATAAACATCTCATGCAATCAATTAATAAACGTGACATGATATGGCCAATATCACATAGCTCCTTTGATCTCCATCTTGGGGCTCCATGATCATCTTGTCACCGGCTTGACACCATGATCTCCATCATCATGATCTCCATCATCGTGTCTCCATGAAGTTTCTAGCCAACTATTACTTCTACTACTATGGCTAACACGTTTAGCAATAAAGTAAAGTAATTTACATGGCGTTCCTCGATGACACGCAGGTCATATAAAAGAATAAAGACAACTCCTATGGCTCCTGCCGGTTGTCATACTCATCGACATGCAAGTCGTGATTCCTATTACAATAGCATGAACATCTCATACATCACATATAGATCATTCATCATTCATCACAACTTTGGCCATATCATATCACAACCCACTTGCTGCAAAAACAAGTTAGACGTCCTCTAATTGTTGTTGCATGTTTTACGTGGCTGAATTAGGGTTCTAGCAAGAACGTCTTCTTACCTACGTTAAAGCCACAACGTGATTTGTCAACTTCTATTTACCCTTCATAAGGACCCTGTTCATCGAATCCGCTCCAACTAAAGTAGGAGAGACAGACACCCGCCAGCCACCTTATGCAACTAGTGCATGTTAGTCGGTGGAACCGGTCTCACGTAAGCGTACGTGTAAGGTTGGTCTGGGCCGCTTCATCCCACAATACCGCTGAAGCAAGAAAAGACTAGTAACGGCAAGAAAGTTGACAAATCTACGCCCACAACTAATTGTGTTCTACTCGCGCAAGAAGAACTACGCATAGACCTAGCTCATGATGCCACTGTTGGGGAACGTTGCAGAAAACAAAAAATTTCCTACTCGTTTCACCAAGATCATCTAGGAGTTCATCTAGCAACGAGTCATCTAATGCATCTACATACCTTTGTAGATTGCGCACGGAAGCATTCAAAAGAACAGTGATGATGTAGTCGTACTCGACGTGATCCAAATCACCGATGACCAGCGCCGAACGGACGGCACCCGTTCAACACACGTACGGGACGGGAGACGTCTCCTCCTTCTTGATCCAGCAAGGGGGAAGGAGAGGTTGATGAAGATCCAGCAGCACGACGGCGTGGTGGTGGATGCAGGGCGTCACAGAAGCAGGGCTTCGCCAAGACTACGAGGGAGAGACGTAACGGGGAGAGAGGGAGGCGCCAGGGGCTGGTGTAAAATCCCTCCTCTCCCCCCACTATATATAGGGGTGCCAGGGGGGGTTGGTGCGCAGCCTAGGAGATCTGATCTCCTAGGTGCGGCGGCCAGGGGAGGGTTTCCCTCCCCCCAAGGCACCTCGGGGTGCCTTCCACCACTTGGACTCCTCCTTGGTGGAAACCCTAGGCGCATGGGCCTAGTAGGGCTGGTGCCCTTGGCCCATGTAGGCCAAGGTGCACCCCCTACAGCCCATGTGGCCCCCCGGGACAGGTAGCCCCACCCGGTGGGCCCACGGGACCCCTCCGGTGGTCCCGGTACAATACCGATAACCCCGAAACTTGTCCCGATGGCCGAAACAGCACTTCCTATATATAATTCTTTACCTCCGGACCATTCCGGAACTCCTCGTGACGTCCGGGATCTCATCCGGGACTCCGAACAACATTCGGTTTACTGCATATACATATCTTCACAACCCTAGCGTCACCGAACCTTAAGTGTGTAGACCCTACGGGTTCGGGAGACAAGCAGACATGACCGTGACGACTCTCCGGTCAATAACCAACAGCGGGATCTGGATACCCATGTTGGCTCCCACATGCTCCACGATGATTTCATCGGATGAACCACGATGTCGAGGATTCAATCAACCCCGTATGCAATTCCCTTTGTCAATCGATATGTTACTTGCCCGAGATTCGATCGTCGGTATCCCAATACCTCATTCAATCTCGTTACCGGCAAGTCACTTTACTCGTACCGTAATGCATGATCCCGTGACCAGACACTTGGTCACTTTGAGCTCATTATGATGATGCATTACCGAGTGGGCCTAGCGATACCTCTCCGTCATACGGAGTGACAAATCCCAGTCTTGATCCATGTCAACCCAACAGACACTTTCGGAGATACCCGTAGTCTACCTTTATAGTCACCCAGTTACGTTGTGACGCTTGGCATACCCAAAGCACTCCTACGGTATCCGGGAGTTACACGATCTCATGGTCTAAGGAAAAGATACTTTGACATTGGAAAACTCTAGCAAACGAACTATACGATCTTGTGTTATGTTTAGGATTGGGTCTTGTCCATCACATCATTCTCCTAATGATGTGATCTCGTTATCAATGACATCCAATGTCCATAGTCAGGAAACCATGACTATCTGTTGATCAACGAGCTAGTCAACTAGAGGCTTACTAGGGACATGTTGGTGTCTGTTATTCACACATGTATTACGATTTCCGGATAACACAATTATAGCATGAATAAAGACAATTATCATGAACAAGGAAATATAATAATAATGCTTTTATTATTGCCTCTAGGGCATATTTCCAACAGTAGTACATCATAGAAAACTGTTTCAATGACACCTACACCAGTTAGTGAGGAAGCTAATGATAATGATCATGAAACTTCAGATCAAAATACTACTGAACCTCGTAGATCAACCAGAGTGAGATCCGCACCAGAGTGGTACGGTAATCCTGTTCTGGAAGTCATGCTACTAGATCATGATGAACCTACAAACTACGAAGAAGCGATGGTGAGCCCAGATTCCGCAAAATGGCTTGAAGCCATGAAATCTGAGATGGGATCCATGTATGAGAACAAAGTATGGACTTTGGTTCACTTGGCCCCAATGATCGGCAAGCAATTGAATAAATGGATCTTCAAGAAGAAGACTGACGCTGATGGTAATGTTACTGTCTATAAAGCTCGACTTGTCGCAAAAGGTTTTCGACAAGTTCAAAGGGGTTGACTACGATGAGACCTTCTCACCCGTAGCGATGCTTAAGTCTGTCCGAATCATGTTAGCGATTGCCGCATTTTATGATTATGAAATTTGGCAGATGGATGTCAAAACTGCATTCCTGAATGGATTTCTGGAAGAAGAGTTGTATATGATGCAACCAGGAAGGTTTTGTTCGATCAAAAGGGAGCTAACAAAGTGTGCAAGCTCTAGCGATCCATTTATGGACTGGTGCAAGCCTCTCGGAGTTGGAATAAATGCTTTGATAGTGTGATCAAAGCATTTGGTTTTATACAGACTTTCGGAGAAGCCTGTATTTACAAGAAAGTGAGTGGGAGCTCTGTAGCATTTCTGATATTATATGTAGATGACATATTACTGATTGGAAATGATATAGAATTTCTGGATAGCATAAAGGGATACTTGAATAGAGTTTTTCAATGAAAGACCTCGATGAACCTGCTTACATATTAGGCATTAAATCTATAGAGATAGATCAAGACGCTTAATTGGACTTTCACAAAGCACATACCTTGACAAGATTTTGAAGTTCAAAATGGATCAAGCAAAGGAAAAGGGTTCTTGCCTGTGTTACAAGGTGTGAAATTGAGTAAGACTCAGCCCGACCACTGCAGAAGATAGAGAGAAAATTGAAAGATGTTCCCTATGCTTCAGCCATAGGCTTCTATCATGTATGCAATGCTGTGTACTAGACATGATGTGTGCCTTGCTATAAGTTTAGCAGGGAGGTACCAAAGTACCCAGGAGTGGATCACTGGACAGCGGTCAAGAACATCCTGAAGTACCTGAAAAGGACCAAGGGATATGTTTCTCGTATATGGAGGTGACAAAGAGCTCGTCGTAACGGTTATGTTGATGCAAGCTTTGACACTGATCCGGACGATTCTAAATCGCAAACCGGATACGTATTTACATTAAACGGTGGAGCTATTCAGTTGGTGCAGTTCTAAACAAAGCGTCGTAGCGGGATCTACATGTGAAGCGGAGTACATAGCTGCTTCGGAAGCAGCAAATGAAGGAGTCTGGATGAAGGAGTTCATATCCGATCTAGGTGTCATACCTAGTGCATCGGGTCCAATGAAAATCTTTTGTGACAATACTTGGTGCAATTGCCTTGGCAAAGGAATCCAGATTTCACAAAGAGAACAGCACATCAAGAGACACTTCAATTCCATCCGGGATCTAGTCCAGGTGGGAGACATAGAGATTTGCAAGATACATACGGATCTGAATGTTGCAGACCCGTTGACTAAGCCTCTTCCACGAGCAAAACATGATCGGCACCAGACTCCATGGGTGTTAGAATCATTACTGTGTAATCTAGATTATTGACTCTAGTGCAAGTGGGAGACTGAAGGAAATATGCCCTAGAGGAATAATAAAGTTATTATTTATTTCCTTATATCATGATAAATGTTTATTATTCATGCTAGAATTGTATTAACCGGAAACATAATACATGTGTGAATACATAGACAAACAGAGTGTCACTAGTATGCCTCTACTTGACTAGCTCGTTAATCAAAGATGGTTATGTTTCCTAACCATAACAAAGAGTTGTTATTTGATTAACGAGGTCACATCATTAGTTGAATGATCTGATTGACATGACCCATTCCATTAGCTTAGCACCCGATCGTTTAGTATGTTGCTATTGCTTTCTTCATGACTTATACATGTTCCTATGACTATGAGATTATGCAACTCCCGTTTGCCGGAGGAACACTTTGGGTGCTACCAAACGTCACAACGTAACTGGGTGATTATAAAGGAGCATTACAGGTGTCTCCAAAGGTAGATGTTGGGTTGGCGTATTTCGAGATTAGGATTTGTCACTCCGATTGTCGGAGAGGTATCTCTGGGCCCTCTCGGTAATGCACATCACATAAGCCTTGCAAGCATTACAACTAATATGTTAGTTGTGAGATGATGTATTACAGAACGAGTAAAGAGACTTGCCGGTAACGAGATTGAACTAGGTATTGGATACCGACGATCGAATCTCGGGCAAGTAACATACCGATGACAAAGGGAACAACGTATGTTGTTATGCGGTCTGACCGATAAAGATCTTCGTAGAATATGTAGGAGCCAATATGGGCATCCAGGTCCCGCTATTGGTTATTGACCGAAGACGTGTCTCAGTCATGTCTACATTGTTCTCGAACCGTAGGGTCCGCACGCTTAACGTTACGATGGCAGTTATTATGAGTTTATGCATTTTGATGTACCGAAGTTAGTTCGGAGTCCCGGATGAGATCACAGACATGACGAGGAGTCTCGAAATGGTCGAGACATAAATACTGATATATTGGAAGCCTATATTTGGATATCGGAAGTGTTCCGGGTGAAATCAGGATTTTACCGGAGTACCGGGAGGTTACCGGAACCCCCTGGGAGCCATATGGGCCTTAGTGGGCTTTAGTGGAAAGGAGAAGGGGGCAGCCCAAGGTGGGCTGCGCGCCTCCCCCTCCCCTAGTCCTATTAGGACTAGGAGAGGTGGTCGGCCCCCCTCTCTCTCTTTCCCCCTCGGGGAATCCTAGTCCAACTAGGATTGGGGGGGGAGTCCTACTCCCGGTAGGAGTAGGTCTCCTCCTGCGCCTCCATAGGGCTGGCCGCACCCCTCCCCCTTGGCTCCTTTATATACGGAGGCAGGGGACACCTCTAGACACACAAGTTGATCATTGAGATCGTTCCTTAGCCGTGTGCGGTGCCCCCTGCCACCATATTCCACCTCGATCATATTGTAGCAGTGCTTAGGCGAAGCCCTGCGACGGTAGAACATCAAGATCGTCACCACGCCGTCGTGCTGACGGAACTCTTCCCTGACGCTTTGCTGGATCGGAGCCCGGGGATCGTCATCGAGCTGTACGTGTGCTAAGAACTCGGAGGTGCCAGAGTAACGGTGCTTGGATCGGTCAGATCGGGAAGACGTACGACTACTTCCTCTACGTTGTGTGATCGCTTCCGCAGTCGGTCTGCGTGGGTACGTAGACAACACTCTCCCTTCTCGTTGCTATGCATCACCGTGATCTTGCATGTGCGTAGGAATTTTTTTGAAATTACTACATTCCCAACACATTCGGTAATCACACACAAGCCTTCCTAATAACCCTAGCGTCATCGAACCTTAAGTGTGTAGACCCTACGGGTTCGGGAACCATGCAGACATGACCGAGAAAACTCTCCGGCCAAGAACCAACAGCGTGATCTGGATACCCATGTTGGCTCCCACATGTTCCACGATGATCTCATCGGATGAACCACGATGTCGAGGATTCAAGCAATCCCGTATACAATTCCCTTTGTCAATCGGTATGTTACTTGCCCGAGATTCGATCGTCGGTATTCCAATACCTTGTTCAATCTCATTACCGGCAAGTCACTTTACTCGTTCCGTAACACATCATCCCGTGATCAACCCTTAGTCACATTGAGCTCATTACGATGATGTCTTATCGAGTGGGCCCAGAGATACCTCTCCATCATACGGAGTGACAAATCCAAGTCTCGTTTCGTGCCAACCCAACAGACACTTTCGGAGATACCCGTAGTGCACCTTTATAGTCACCCAGTTACGTTGTGACGTTTGGCACACCCAAAGTATTCCTACAGTATCCGGGAGTTGCACAATCTCATGGTCTAAGGAAAAGATACTTGACATTAGAAAAGCTTTAGCATACGAACTACACGATCTTGCGCTATGCTTAGGATTGGGTCTTGTCCATCACATCATTCTCCTAATGATGTGATCCCTTTATCAATGACATCCAATGTCCATGGTCAGGAATCTGTAATCATCTATTGATCAACGAGCTAGTCAACTAGAGGCTCACTAGGGACATGTTGTGGTCTATGTATTCACACATGTATTGCGATTTCCGGATAACACAATTATAGCATGAACAATAGACAATTATCATGAACAAGGAAATATAATAATAACCATTTTATCATTGCCTCTAGGGCATATTTCCAACATCTGAACCGGAGGAAAGGATAATTACCTCTGCATCGTCAGCTTGGCTGCCCTCAACGTCCTCCTGATAAATATCATTGTCAATGAGGTGCATGAAAAGTAAACCAAGTGAATCAAGTTCTACCTCTGCTTCCGGTTCATCAGGGTCGTCATCAAGCTCTAAACCGATGGGTTCAGTGGCCTTTCTCTTCGTGGTTTTCTTGACAGCTTTCATTTTAGGTCGAGAAGGCTTCACTGCTTTCTCCTGAGGTTTCTTTTTCCAGAACGAATCATCACCCTGTTTAAAAATGGGCAGAGGGTATTCAAAGTTGCACAGCTCAAAAATATCAGGTGTAAAGCGGAAGCAAAAACAATACTTACAGCGGGCGGTTTGTTCTGTGTGTAAAAGGGACTTAACCCAGTCTTGCTATAGATAGCTTCCGGTTCATTCGGCATTTTCTTGATAGACTCAGTAACTTCCTCATCTGTTAACTAAATGTCAATATGACGTTGGGAGTCTTCTACATCACCGGTGTACTCGCACATTAAACCGGAGCGGCGACTTAACGGCAAGATACTCCAGGATATCCAGCAACGGACGAAGTCCACACCTATTAAACCGTTGGCCATGAAAGCTCTAAGCTTGGCGAGTTGTGGTGCGTACAAGGACCACTCCTTGGCACTTAGACGTTGCAGAAGCGGATGAATATTGGTGAGCCGGTGAGCACGGTAACTCGGCAGACGGTTCTCATCTTCAGGAGAGGTGTCCTTGCAATAGAACCAAGTTTGACTCCACTCCTTTGGGTAACTGTGAAGTTTGGCGTGAGGAAAACTAACATCCTTCCTTTTCTGAATGGAGACACCACCAAGTTCAGTATTGGGCCCGTCTACGAATTCAGTGCGACGGTTTAAGTGGAAGAAATCCCGAAACAGCTTGACAGTTGGTTCTTCTTGTAGATACGCTTCACAAAAAACCTGAAAGTTGCAGATATTGGATACATAGTTGGGCCCAATATCTTGAGGGTGGATCTGAAAGCTGGCAAGTACATCTCGGAAAAACTTGGATCCAGGCGGTTTAAAACCACAACCTATATGATCAGCAAACACCACTACTTCACCCTCTCTAGGGGTGGGAGGATTTTCCGGCCTAGGAACTCGCCACCAGATTTCATTTTTCTTCGGTAAGGTACCAATTTTGACCATTCCATTCAGTTGCTCCTCAGTAACCCAGGAAGGGACCCAGTTACAGGAATAGAACTGTTTGGCCATTGCAAGTGAAGAAGCTGGAAATAAAATAATGCCGGTTTATGATTCATTAATGATAAAGCGTACGATGCAACATGTTGAGGAAAGAGGAATTCAAGCATATAAAATTGATAAGCCGGAGGATGTTATAAACCGCCTATGACAGAGTGTTTTATAAGTGGTAAAGCGATGAACGGTTTACAAGGGAACTAATGGCATATGACAGATTATTTTCTACAGAGATAAACCGCCTGTGCAGGTAAAGAAGGTACAGATTTGAAGCAAAAAATAGCGAAGTGAAGGAAAACAAGTTTCACAAGAGTTATATGATGATTTGAGATCTGCGGTACGACAAAAAACAAGAATATATTCAAGACCTAAATTTCAGATACCAGTTCATCAGGTTCAGATGAGTTTTTCCTATATGAAGGGGACAGTCTGATAAGGAAAGGTGAGATTATGGCTACGGTCGCACAAAGAGCTAACAGATCTAACTAGTCTTTGATGCTACTGGGAAGGAAAGAGAAGAACAGCACCGGAGCTTCGATGAACTTCGATGAACACTGAAACCCTAAGTGGATCTACGAAGAAAAGGGGGAAGACTTACCGAAGCTGTTGAAGTAGCGGAGGTGTGCCGCGTCTCTCTGGAGTGATCAGGTCGATGCAGCGGCCAATTATGAGGCAGAGACGAAGCTCGACGACGGCGGCGGCGCTCAGGTGCAGAGGCGTCACGAGGAGGAAGAAGAGAGGAGAGGGAAACGGAAGGGAAATGAAGGGTCCTCCGCCCTACTTATAAGGACAAAGAGATAAGCGACAGGCGCAGGAATTGAGGAGCCCCAAAAATGGATAGATAACGAGATTGTTGCCTCGATTGTCGGATTCTCATTAATAAAAGGGGTATCTTCGGCTTTAAATAAACAGGTGATGTCACGGCGGTTTACTACAAATCCGGAGGATGACGTCAGGGCAGTTTACAAGATCTATGCGAAGGTGCAAGAGCAGGAATTTTTCTAAGTGTTGAAGATTGGCATGAACAAGTTCAACTGAATCTGGGGCCTAATGTTGGGGATATTACTACTGAACATAAACCGGCCAGGAGTGGCCGGGTTAACTCTATGAGGATTAGAAGCCCAGGAAGACAAAGGATGGTGGCGCTTTTTGAAGGCCCAAGGCCCAAAGGCGGGTTAAGGCCTGTAGATGTAAACCGACATTATCATGTAACTTGTATTATAAGATAGGAGGAATAGAGACCGAGTTGGACACGTTGACGATCCGGCCTCGGGACTCTGTAAACCGACGGGCGTCGACCTATGTATATAAAGGGACGACCCGACGGCGGTTTAGGAACAACACACAACAACTCGAAGCTAGGCAAAGCGAATTCGCTCCCTGGTCATCGAAACCCTAGCAATTCCATCACAACTGGAGTAGGCTTTTACCTTCATCGTAAGGGGCCGAACCAGTATAAAACTCTCGCGTCCCTTGTCCGCTTTAACCCCTTTAAGCTAACCCGTAGCGATGGCTCCACGACTAAGTCCTTTAACAAGGACATCTGTCGTGACAAAACCACGACAACTCTGACAACATTATCATTTTTCTTACTATTTAATTCATTGAGCAAATCTGAGCTTTAAGTACTTGTTCTACTTGAGTGGTAACCATAGAAGCATGTTTACTAATAAGTTTAAGTTCACCTTTAACATTAGCCATATAATCACCCAAGTGTTCAAGCATATCAGCATTGCGTTTTAATTCTCTACCAAAATAAGCATTGAAGTTTTCTTGCTTAACCATAAAGTCATCAAACTCATCCAAGCATGGGCTAGCAAACTTAGTAAATGGGATTTCAGCTTTATCATATCTATAGAGAGAATTTACCTTCACTACATGTGTCGGGTTATCAAGACCATGTGTTTCTTCAATAGGTGATGGATTAAAACCATGTATTTCTTCAACAGGCGGTAAATTAAGACCATGCATTTCTTCAAAAGGAGGTAAATTCTTAACATCTTCAGCTTTAATACCTTTTTCTTTCATAGATTTCTTTGCCTCTTGCATATCTTCAAGACTGAGAAATAGAATACCCCTTTTCTTCGGAGTTGGCTTAGGAGTTGGTTCAGGAATTGGATCAGGAAGTGTCCAATTATTTTCATTAGTCAACATATTATTCAATAGAATTTCAGCTTCATCTGGTGTTCTTTCCCTGAAAACACAACTAGCACAACTATCCAGGTGGTCTCTGGAAGCATCGGTTAGTCCATTATAAAAGATATCAAGTATTTCATTTTTCTTAAGAGGACGATCAGGTAAAGCATTAAGTAATTGGAGAAGCCTCCCCCAAGCTTGTGGGAGACTCTCTTCTTCAATTTGCACAAAATTATATATTTCCCTTAAAGCAGCTTGTTTCTTATGAGCGGGGAAATATTTAGCAGAGAAGCAATAAATCATATCCTGGGGACTACGCACACAACCAGGATCAAGAGAATTAAACCATATCTTAGCATCACCCTTTAATGAGAACGGAAATAATTTAAGGATATAATAGTAGCGAGTTTAGTGAACAGGGTGGCTATATCATTTAATTTAGTAAGATGTGCCACAACAGTTTTAGATTCATATCCATAGAAAGGATCAGATTCAACTAAAGTAATTAACTCAGGATCGATAGAGAATTCATAATCCTTATCAGTAACAAAGATAGGTGAAGTAGCATAAGCAGGATCATATTTCATTCTAGCATTCAGAGTTTTTTGTTTCAGCTTAGCTAATAATTTCTTAAGATCACTCCTATCGTTGCAAGCAAGAAAGTCTCTAGCAGTTTCCTCATCCATAACATAACCCTCAGGAACAACAGGCAATTCATATCTAGGCGGGAGTCTTCATCATCACTTTCATCAATATTATCAATTTTAATAATTGAAGAAAATATGCCCTAGAGGCAATAATAAAGTTATTATTTATTTCCTTATATCATGATAAATGTTTATTATTCATGCTAGAATTGTATTAACCAGAAACATAATACATGTGTGAATACATAGACAAACAGATTGTCACTAGTATGCCTCTACTTGACTAGCTCTTTGATCAAAGATGGTTATGTTTCCTAACCATAGACATGAGTTGTCATTTGATTAACGGGGTCACATCATTAGGAGAACGATGTGATTAACATGACCCATTCCATTAGCTTAGCACCTGATCGTTTAGTATGTTACTATTGCTTTCTTCATAACTTATACATGTTCCTATGACTATGAGATTATGCAACTCCCGTTTACCGGAGGAACACTTTGTGTGCTACCAAACGTCACAACGTAACTAGGTGATTATAAAGGTGCTCTACAGGTGTCTCCGAAGGTACTTGTTGGGTTGGCATATTTCGAGATTAGGATTTGTCACTCCGAATATCGGAGAGGTATCTCTGGGCCCTCTCGGTAATGCACATCACTTAAGCCTTGCAAGCATTGCTACTAATGAGTTAGTTGCGGGATAATGTATTACATAACGAGTAAAGAGACTTGCCGGTAACGAGATTGAACTAGGTATTGAGATACCGACGATCGAATCTCGGGCAAGTAACATACCGATGACAAAGGGAACAGCGTATGTTGTTATGCGGTCTGACCGATAAAGATCTTCATAGAATATGTGGGAGCCAATATGAACATCCAGGTTCTTCTATTGGTTATTGACCGGAGACATGTCTCGGTCATGTCTACATAGTTCTCGAACCCGTAGGGTCCGCACGCTTAAAGTTTCGATGTCGGTTATATTATGAGTTTATATGTTTTGATGTACCGAAGGTTGTTCGGAGTCCCGGATGTGATCTCGGACATGACGAGGAGTCTCAAAATGGTTGAGACATGAAGATTGATATATTGGAAGCTTATGTTTGGATATCAGAAGTGTTCCGGGTGAAATCGGGATTTTACCGGAGTACCGGGAGGTTACTGGAACCCCCCGGGGACTTAATGGGCCTTAGTGGGCCTAGGTGGAAGAGAGGAGAGGCGGCTAGGGCTGGGCCGCGCGCCCCTCCCCCCAGTCCGAATAGGACAAGGAGAGGGGGGCGGCGCCCCCCCTTCCTTCTTCTCCTCCACTCTTTCCCCCTCCCAAGTCCTAATCCAACTAGGAAAGGGGAGGGGGGGGGGGAGTCCTACTCCAGGACTCCTCCTGGCGCGCCTCCTCCCTGGCCGACCGCATCCCCCTTGCCCCTTTATATACGGGGGCAGGGGGGCACCCCATAGACACAACAATTGATCGTTTGATCTTTTAGCCTGATGAAACGCTACATCGGTGTGCTATTTTGCTGTGCCTGAAAAAGCAACCATCATCCCCACGCGCTAAAACGCTCCCGCTTCAAATATGGAACATGGATTCTGGCAATGCAATAGAGTTTGGTCCTCATATCGATCCGAATGAATCGGTCTTTCTACATAGATCAACCTTTGCCTATTAGGAGGCAAGAGGATAGCAAGTTCTAAATTCTGTCTCGGTAGAACATGGATTTCTATTATTATTAAATTTATAAATGAAAATGAAGTAGTTAATGGGAGGGCTACCGTTATTAGCGTGCCGCGCTGCCGCATGCCCGTTGGAGATGCTGTAAGGATGGTCTTTGCAATGCTGTACGTATATGGGCTTGGCCTTATCGACAAAAGAAATGTAATCCAGTAGTATAAAATAAACGGGGGATAAGGTGGGTGGACTTTCTCTCAACCCAGAACTCCAGAAGCACGAGTGATTCAGCTGTTGCGGGGGCCTTAGGGCAGTAGGGCCTACACGCGCGACTCGGCTCCGCGCGTGCGGTCGTTTGGGTTCACTGGACCAGACCAGATTGCAGAACGCATAGCAGGCACGGCCCTCTGCCGTCGCCGTCGGGGATGGCGGCCATGGGTTTTCGCACGGCGCGGGTTCGCCCCGCCCCTCTCCCCAAGACCACCGCCACAACAGCCCGGGTCTCGGCCTGGAGGCGAAGAAGGCGCTGCAGTAAGCGGCCGAGTCGAGGAGCTGTCTGCGGGCGAGGGCCGACGGCGGACGAGGGTTAGGTATGTCATGTGGTTCCATTTCTGCCCCTTCATAAGCATCAGCCTCTTGGTAGCTTATATAGGTGCTAACTCGCTCATTGATTCATATAGTACCCCATCACATATATTTTTGGGATGGTTGAGTGCCCTACTTACTGGCAAATAGCCCAATTTTAAGGTAACCCCTCGCGTCGCCTCCCCCCAGGCGGCGCCAGGGGCCCCGAAACCCTAGCGCCGCCAGCACCTTCTTGCCGCCCCCTCCTGCCGCCGCTGCCGCCGGCGTGGGCTGCGGTGGCGGCGGGCCCGGTGCCGAAGGTTTCTGGGCGGGTGGATGCGGCGGATCCCATCTGAGGCGGCGGGGGCGGCTCCTCTCTTGCGATCTAACGGCGGCGGCTGGGACGGCGAATCCGGGCTGTGCGGCGGGGGCCGGAGCACCATCGCCGGTGGAGCGGCGGCCCTGCATGGACGGCGGCGGTGGCAGCGCCCCATCCGGCGGGGTGGGCTGTCCTCGCCATGATGGTGACGGTGGTCACTGCGGATCCAACGTCCCGTTTGGATCCGTCGCGGGGAGGCTTTCCGCCGACTGGCGGCGCGTGGAGGGACCGGTGAGGAGATGCCGGATCTCCGCCGGAGTACCGACGGCGACATACGTCTTCGTGGCGAGGTTCTGCTCGGTTCCAGCCAGCCGCGAGGTCGGGAAGACGTGGCTTCCGGTGAAAATCGCGCCTGACTGCAGTCTTGGCGGACGATGGCGGCGTCTCAGACGTCGTTCCCTTCTGGAGGCATCGTCGTTGCAGGTCACATCAACCTGATCGGGAAGTTCCAGGGGAAACCCTAGATCTGGGTCTACCGGATCGGATGATGACGGTGCCTTCGGTATCGTTCTCCCTCATGGGGGCATCATTTTGGAGCAAGTGGTGGTTGGAGGGGACAAGAGGAGGAGTGGCGTTTCATCTGCTCCATTGATGACGGCGGATCTCGGCGGCGTGGCGCAGTGGAGACTCGGCGCCTCATGAGCGGAGATGGACTCGCGCAGGAGGGTGACGCTGCCTGGCGTCGGCGGCAGTTAGACCTGGCAAGGTTGATGCAACAGTACAGCTCTGAAGATGGATTCGTGGCAGGTGGCTGCGGCGGCCTCATACCCGGCAGGCGTCCTGGTTGAGAAGCACGCCGGACTGGTGGGTGCCCATACCCGGCAGGCGACCTGGTTGGGACCCCAAGTCTTAGATGTTTGGTTTGGCTGCGTGGTCTGTTTGGTATTAGGCCCAGACTTTCAGCGCCCCTACATCAACTGGATAGAGATAGCGACAGATGGTGCTTAGTTTGGTGGCTTTAGGCTTATTGTTGTATGACTCTGTAAGGTCTTGTGTCAATAATCAATAATATGGCCGTATGCATCGTCCAGATGCAGAGGCCGGGGGTCGTCCTCCTTTTCTAAAAAAAAACATATTTTTGGGATGGTCGATGAACTCGACAATTGCTCAGAGGATTTGGTACAGTGAGCACGCATTTTTAATCTAATTCAACAGCATGCAAGAGGGATTGGGGATAAAACTTGGAATTCTAAAGTAGCAGTGTTTAAGCTGACTACTTGTTTTCGATTTGGTTTAGACCCTAATGTTCGAGCACCGGTTAATAGATCACCGAGTTCTCATCGCATGGAAGAAGATGCTTCCTTTTTCAAAATTACTTGAACTAAACCCCAGTGTCGCGCAAAAAAGTACTCCTCATCCAAACAGCAAGCAAGACTGGGAACTGGAAATAAAATGAATGAATTGTAGTTTATAAACAACCAATGACAACACAATAGCAAATTACCAAACTTTAACTAAGCAGATGCAACAACTCAGCTGGTATTTTCCCTTCAACGTCCAGATAGAGGGTTTAATTCTGGCATCCCACCGGTATAACCAGACTGGAAGGAGCTCTCCTCGTTCCTTTCTTCAGAAATCAGCAACTGGAACTGCCTTCGCATTTCAGCATCCATGGAGTTCGTACATCGAGAGGACGCAGAAGCATACTGCTTTTCACTTGGAACCGTTGGCAGCAACACTTTTAGCCTTGAAACAACTTCGGTCATGGTAGGACGGTCCATGGCTGCGCTTTCGACGCAGTTCATGGCAAGGTCCACCACACTCTGCAGGGAACTGGTGTCATACTGATCCAACAGCTTCTTGTCCACGATATCTTGGATACTGCCTTTGGCAATCTTTTGGCGTACCCAATTTGGTAGGTGGTAGGTTTGAGGGTCCATCAACACCGGGGGCTTGCCAGTGATGATCTCCAAGAGCACGATGCCGAAGCTGTAAACATCTGTCTTGGTGGTGAGCTGGAAAGTTGCATGGTACTCGGGGTCAAGGTAGCCAAGAGTGCCAGCAGCAACAGTGGATATGTGTGTGTGCGCATCGTTAAAAGCCCGTGAAAGCCCAAAATCAGCTATGATCCCCACCAGGTTCTTGTCCAGAAGGATGTTAGCGGTCTTGACATCTCTGTGAACTATTGATGGGGTGCATGACTCGTGTAGATATTCCAGTCCTGTAGTTTACTTTGTCAACATATGGATACATACATAGATCGCCTAAAGGAAGCATGTAAATGAAATTCCAACCTTGTGCAGAATCAAGTGCAATATGAAGTCGCTGTTCCCAATTCAAACTGTAGTCTTCTCCTGCATCAAGATGTACCAAATTTAATTTAAGTGCCACAAGATACATGCATGGTAGCATACATACTAGCTTTGTAATTTTGCACATTTAACTTCAGAAAATGATGTTAAAACAACACACAATGATTAACCTTGGTATCAATGGGTCTATTATGGTCTGAAGCTGGCATAAATAAGCTCTTTGATCTTCAAGAGATCACTGTTTTTCCTTCTCTTTAACAAAGATTTTTCTTTTAACAATGGAACCAAGCTATTGAAGTATTCTTTGAATATGTACCTCCGTCATTGCTTTGTTTCTTACTGATTTTAAATATGCAACTATCAAGTCATAACTATGACTGAGCAGAGATATGTAACTGTTGTACCCAAATTTGTTAGCCAAGTATCTATGACCATGCTATGGTTATGAATTTGACAATGGACAATTCTAAGTAGAATTTTCTAAAAAAGAAAAGCTCTAAAAAGAACTAGGTCCACCAACTCAAGTGTATGATTAGCAGCAGCAATAACAGTCTATGCAACCAACTACACCTTTAACAAGGAAATCAGATTTTATTTAAAAAACTCCTTGTTTACAGTAGGGTCTAGGGTGTCAATGCCAGATTTATTTGATTTGATTTTAAAAAAACTTATGCTAGGTCCTATCAATTTTTTATTATGCTGCGAAGCGCAATATAAAATTTACTCCCTCCGTTCACAAATATAAGATGTTTTAAATTTTTTCTGAATCGGATGTATATAGACAAGTTTTAGTGTGTTTGTTCACTCATTTCAGTCTCTATGTAGTCCATATTGAAATATACAAAACATCTTATATTTGTGAACGGAGGGAGTAGCACGTAGGTGGTTTCCAAGTAGTTAATGAAAGCTGTTGGTGTGTGCTTTTGAAATAGTGGAGAGAAAAACCTTCTCTTAAAAGCTGTTGAAGATTTCCTTTGGGCATGAAGTCATAAATGAGGGCTAGGCACTTCTTGTTCTGGCAATATCCTTGTAGAGTTACGAGATTCTTGTGATGAACTTTGGACAAGGTTTGCACCTGCAGCAACAGATATAGTTACCAATCATCCTAGAGCTGAAGCCAGTTGCATCATTTCATTGGATATGGACTCTGGAAAGGATTGATATCTTGCACACTTATAGTTTACTTTCTGTTGAAGAATCATTAATTTGACCTAGTTGGTCTTATGGTATACCTCAGGGAGGAAATCCGTTGACTCCGCTATTGATGTCTCCATAAGCACCTTTACCGCCACTTCATCAGCATTTTCCATTGTGCCATGATAAACAGTACCAAAACCTCCCTTTCCAACTATTGAATTGAAGTCGTTTGTTATGTGCTTTAGCTCTATGTAGGTGAACCGTCTGATGTCAATATGTAGGGGCGTCTCCTCTTCATACATAGCATAATCCTCAGTGTCTCCTGACATCCCCGCAGAGTCAAAAAGTAGTGTGTTACATGAAAGTTTTGGTGTGAAGCTGCTGTTTAATTTCTACCACCTATTCCATTGATGGAAGGGAATTTAAGAGCGAAATGTATTGTTTTACCTTTCCAGCACAATTTCCAGAGTATGCACATCACTACTAGGAGGGATACAAGTACTACAGGAACTATCACTGCGATGACCATGGTAGATTTGGTGCTCTTCTTATTTGAACAGTACGTATCTTTGACTTTTGAGCATACGGGATTGCCTTCTAACCTAGTGGCACCATTACAGAACATATAGAAAAAAAATGAACACATAAGATGTTAGCTACAACAGCTCTACAAAATTATGATTAGAAGATGCCTCCATTTTCTAACACGACTAACATGCTAAACATGTATGCACTCTGAACGAATAAACTTCATGGTTTCTCATCTATGCAATCTAAAAGAAGAAACTTCATGGTTTGTAAATCATGTGCAGTTACTAAATGTCCTTATCTATTTCTCATATTGAATGCCGATAGATGATAAAGCCTTATAGTTATACTAGTACACGTAACTGATGGAATGTTTAGATCAATGCAATGCTCTGCGCAAGTGTTGCTGCACACACTTCTTGTGGCACCCGAATTGGCCATCACAACTTCGTCAAATTTGGTAAGTGTTCACATATACGACAATGAGGCTGCTGCGGCTTGGTGCTGGAAAAATGTGGCATGCCACAAAATGTAACACCAACCAAACTGTTGCCACAGAAAGTCAAACTTGTATAACTCTTGTTTTGTGAAATGTGCGAAGATTTTTGCTAAACCTTGATTTTTTCTCTATGAGGCTTAACCCTGTTTCTTTTCGGTGTAGTTGTTTAGTTTGATCTATTTTTTTCTTCTGTTGTAAGAAATTGTGAAACATTCAGTCAAGACGAAAGGATTGTGCAACAGAGCATGCAAACCTTAAGTCAAGCAGACCGGCCTGATATCTTTGAAGAATAGAATGAGGGATTGGTCCATCGAGTTGGTTATATGACAAATCTCTGTAAAATAATAGTTAAAACCATTCTCTAAAATTATATCATCACCCAAACATTATAATCAGCAGAGACTTACAGAACTTTTATTGACTTTATTTGGTAGTCTGGAATACCTCCTGTCAAATTGTTGTGTGACAAATCCCTGCATATGTTTTATGCTTAGGATCACAAAGATGTTAACATAACCTCATTTATCCCATTAATATTTTGTGGTAGGCACCACTTACAGGTTTTCCAGTGATACCATGTTCATGAATGCTATGGTTAATCCACCTTTCAGTCCGCTGGTAGACAGATTTCTGCAAAAAAAAAATCATTCAATACAAATGTCTTCATTTTGTGATATCATTGAGCTAACATGTTTCCTTGAGATTATTCTAGTATCTTTTTGTGGTTCAGGTTTACAGTAAATTATTTATATAACAGAATGTGCTTCAAAAGTTAAAAAATATTGAATTGTGATGTTCAGATTCCGAAATGTATATGGTACAAGTCCCTGTTAGGTTCTTACACTCCAACAATCCTCGGATTCTGGTTGCTCTTAGAGTAGTCGCAAGTCAAACCTTCCCAGGAATATTCTCTTGGGGAGCACGGATCTCCATTCCAGTTTATTCGTGTCAAATTGTAGTGTTTCTTGACTTCTTTCATGTAACTGACTACAACAGCCAAAAGACAATGGAAACAAATATAAATGGAATGAAAAAAGCTGTATGTGTTGGGTATGGGCGTTCATATGTATTTAAAAGAATGTAGACATTAACTTAAGTACTTAACTAGTTGCAAAGTTATTTTAATAGAAGAAAATAAATTGTATCAATCCATTCCTCTACAACGGTCTTGGCCATGGTTTGTGGGCCGTTGAACTTTAGAACATGGCTTACTAAGGAGTTTAGTGTAGGACTGAATCAGCTGGTTATTGTCTTACTAAGGAGTTTAGTGTAGGACTGAATCAGCTGGTTGATAAACTTGTTTCTATTACTTTAATGAGGATACTGGCAATGTCTAATGGAGTTGAGAATCTTCAGGGGTCTACACAAGTATACAATGAGATTTTTGTCATTAAGATCTGTTTTAAGTGCAGGGAGCTGGAGGTGCTGTTCATCAACTGAATAAGCTGCATGATGATGGTGCGAATCTTGCCACACGCATGATATATTCGTCATATGCGTGCAATATCTATGTCGATGGTCGATCTTACCATCCTGGGAGTCAGCGGTAAAGTTTTCCATCCGAATGAGCGAGTACACCTCGAACGCGTTGATGAGCGGGGGCAGGATCGAGCCACGCGTCATATTCAGGGTGTAGAACGCATCGCCGTTATACAAGAATTGCCCGCTGTCATACAAGCTGTTGGCCTGTAAAAGCGACGGGAAGAAGCCTCGGTGCAGCAAATCGCCGGCGTTATAGATGTCGAACCTTCTGTTTGGGTTGCTACCATTGATTTCAGCAAAATGGAAGATCGGGAGAAGGCGGACGCTCTTAGAGTCCACATTGTCCTTTTCAATGCCGATCCACATGGAGGAGTAGTTTGCGTCTAGGGTCGTGGCCTTCTGGAAGATGGCCATCGGCACATTGAAGTAGTCGTCACCCGGGAGAATCTCCACTTGACTGCTAGTGTTCAGGTTGATCCAGGGGTAGGTGTTGTGGTACGAAGACCAGCCCTCCCAGAACCGGTCGTAAGGATCCACTGGATATCTGCATTGCACACAAAAGACAAGGTAAATCATGTAAACACTCCCTTTTTTGTTCAATTGGAGCTGGGAATCTCAAATTCTTGGCAAGTTGAGATGTACTCCCTCCGACCCGTAATAAGTGTCGCAGCTTTGACTAAACTAACCTTAGTGCAAAACTGCGACACTTATTTTAGATCGGAGGGAGTAATATTTATTTTCTGTTTGAGATTCAGGAAGCATAAGAGCACACACTCCAAATGTGCTGAGCAAGCCAACATATTTTAAAACCATTGGCAGGCATAATTCAGTTCTAATCCAAAACTATGATGGATGTCAGTCTCACCTTGTGATAAAATCAGCGACTTCACCAAATCTGATGCGTCTAAAGTAGCCAACTGATACGGAAGTATTCACAAAAGGGTACATCGCATCTAGCAGTGGCCTCAGCTCCAACACAGACACGAATGGAGTCCCTGTACCGAAGTTTATCAGACAGACCGACATGGAGTTGCCTGGAGCAACGGTGAGCACTTCCTTCCATGCAGTGATTGATGGATTCCAATATGTCAAGTTCACCGTATCCCAGAAATTGACGCCAATATGGAGCCCAAACAGAAATGGCGACCCGTCCAGAGTCCTGTTCAACCCATCGTAGTCGCCGTAACTAAACAAGGCCCTCAACAGATACTTCTTGCCGATGATGGATGGCAGCGTATAGCAATTCCGTGAGCCGTCAGGGAAGCTTCTCAAGGTTTTTGCTTGCTCACTAGCCGCATCAGCCATGAACTCTGTTGAAATTTTGTGGCTCAATCCACCCTCGACAAATCCATCATCAGAATGGTACTGTATTCCTGTTATGCTGTCGTTGTAGGTGCCACTGTTTCCGCAATCGATGCTTATGAACCCTGCACGTGGAGAATTTGTATCAGTTTCATGTGTTTCAAGTTTAAGATCTACGCCAAGATAATGGCTGGTGTGATTAGATATTCAGTAGCAAGCAATACGTTTATTGTTAAGATTCCAGTCAAGAGGGTACGCCAAAGTAAACTAACAGTGCATACAGATGGAGCAGGGATTGGAGAGTGCAGGAACTTCAAGGGGAAAATCTTGTCTTACCGGAGGTAGAAGACTGGCCATGGACTCGAATCATCATCATGACCAGGATGAGCAGCAGCGCCAAGCTCCATGTCGGTTTCATACTAATTGCCGAGCAATGGGAGCTGATCACCATTGTTCTCTCTTGGGTTCTTGCAATATTTGGAAGCACCGAACATCGTATGAGCTATAGAATAACTTGAGCGCTTATATAGCAGAGGAAACCAAATACCTTCAATCGGCGCATGATTATTTAACGACGATGTAAAGAAAACGGAAGTTTTGTTCATTAGTAGGGAGCCTTCCTTTTAAAGAAATGCTACTTGCATGGTTGCATTGATCTAGCTAAAAATAAGAGAGGATGCAACTTGCCACAGAGTTACATTTTAACAATCTCTGCGAGAAACTACGTCGTGCTGTCCGTCCTACCTGCAGCCCGGTCCTTTAACGCATGCACGTTGATCGATCTTTGTTTGAACCAGTCCCTCGTGCTAGATTAAGAGCTGTAAAAAGCTACAATTAGAAGACAAAAAGGAAGACAGCTTCCACGATCAAAGCTCAGAATGACCAAGCTGTGTCGGTATAAGAACGGATGCTCCTTTTGAAATTATGCGAGTTTTGAACCTGTTGTTGTTGTTGTTGTTGTTGTTGTTGTGCTAGTTTGGAATTTGGTTTGAAGGAAATCCATCTAATTTTGTTGCTTCATCGACTTGCCTCTTATTATATTTTACTTTGGCTTTCTATGCACTCCTTTCGTTGATATGGACCACGCAGCCGCCTCCCCATTTTTTCCCAGAGACAATACCTTGTTAATTTGTGTTGTCAGCGTAATGACGATCATCTTGAATGCACGTGGTTAGAAGGAATTCAGGGCTCCGCCCGGCTGCTGCATGTTAATTAGCATGTGTCGTCGTGACGACCAGGTGCTTTTTTCGCATGTGATAATGGAGACCGGCTCCCAGTCCTGATCAAGCCCCTGGTTGATTGGTCGCCTTCATGCATGCATGTGGGTCTTTTCTAGCGGGATTCAGAGAGCCTAACTGACACGTGTTTTGCTTTTGTTTCTGGCTGACAGGTGGTCGTGCGAGAACGGGCCGCTTTGCCTGTCTCTCAGGAATGTGTCCCGTGGCCATCAGCTCCATGGACCATATATATAGACGGGAGGGGCAAACCACGAGCGGTATAATCGATATACGCTTGCACTGGCATGCTCGAGCCGAGTTCATATCTCGACCTTGTCATGGCGTCGCCCGTTTCTTGCTAAATTCACACGGCCAGACACGTGCCGCGCGCACAAGGTACAAATCAACCAAGACGGTGAAAGTGAACGTGGATGCATCCTTCCACGCCGATGTGGGGGCGGGTGCAAACCGCTGCTGTTGCGAGGGATTCTAAAGGCCACTTCTTTAGCGGCAAGGGACCTGTACGGCTGCACCTACAGATTGTTGATTTACGTGATATAGGAACTTGCCATAAAAAGCTCAAGTCAAATGGGGCGAAATACAGCCACGCCAGGGGTTCAGAGGAGAAGATGGTGTCCGGCACGAGCGTGGGCGCTCAACCAGCTGCCACCGCCCCCGCCTCCTGGTCAACTATATTAAGCCCATGTCTCTTCAGATTGGGAAAAAAAAGGCCACGGAAAGATCATAAACTCCGCCAGACTCGAGAACCCTAGCGTCTGAAAAGGGGATCGGAGGCGGAATCGATAGAAGGGCTCCGCGACATCAACCATCTTCACCACATCATTCCCTTTTGGTCTCTTCGTCATAGAAAAACCATAGTGGATTCATCCTTGTATTAGTTTCATCATCCATCTCTGTTTACCATGATTTACCCTTTTGATGCTTATATCATCTTCTGTTGGCGGAGCATGTTAGCAACCTAATGATAATCCTCTCAATTTATTACTCTTCTCACGAATTCGTGTAGCAATTTAGGGATTACAATCACAGGATACAAGAATTGGGGAAGAATGAAGAAGGGGAAGAAGATAGCCGCCGCCGCCGGGTTCATTGACCCACTGGATAACCAGAACGATGTCTACTTGCTGGTACTTGTAGTCTACAACTTCAGTGGTTTCCCGATGGGCCAGGCCCATGTATCGGTCGAGGGACAAGCCCACAACCCACCTAGTAGAGGCTCCTACATCCCTTCTTGAATTCGGCTTGACCCCAAGCCGATGCCACCCATAACCGCGTGGATCCCATTGCAGTCAATGTTGCATGACTTGATCGTAGTCATGCTGGTAGCTGAAGCTGGGGTAGACTGAAGGAAATATGCCCTAGAGGCAATAATAAAGTTATTATTTATTTCCCTATATCATGATCAATGTTTATTATTCATGCTAGAATTGTATTAACCGTAAACTTAGTACATGTGTGAATACTGAATACATAGACAAACAGAGTGTCACTAGTTTGCCTCTACTTGACTAGCTCGTTGAATCAATAATGGTTACGTTTCCTAACCATAGACATGAGTTGTCATTTGATTAACGAGATCACATCATTAGAGAATGATGTGATCGACTTGACCCATCCGTTAGCTTAGCACGATGATCGTTTAGTTTGTTGCTATTCCTTTCTCCATAACTATACATGTTCCTATGACTATGAGATCATGCAACTCCTGAATACCGGTTTGTGTGCTACCAAACGTCACAACATAACCGGGTGATTATAAATGTGCTCTACAGGTGTCTCCGATAGTATTTGTTGAGTTGGCATGGATCAAGATTAGGATTTGTCACTCCGATTGTCGAAGAGGTATCTCTGGGCCCTCTCGGTAACGCACATCACTATAAGCCTTGCAAGCAATGTGACTAATGAGTTAGTTGTGGGATGATACATTACGGAACGAGTAAAGAGACTTGCCGGTAACGAGATTGAACTAGGTATTGAGATACCGACGATCGAATCTCGGGCAAGTAACATACCAATGACAAAGGGAACAACGTATACCGTTATGTGGTTTGACCGATAAAGATCTTCGTAGAATATGTAGGAGCCAATATGAGCATCCAGGTTCCGCTATTGGTTATTGACCGGAGATAAGTCTCGGTCATGTCTACATTGTTCTCGAACCCGTAGGGTCCGCACGCTTAACGTTCGGCAACGATCGGTATTATGAGTTTATGTGTATTGATGTACCGAAGGTTGTTTGGAGTCCCGGATGAGATCATGGACATGACGAGGAGTCTCGAAATGTTCGGGACATAAAGATCGATATATTGTAAGGCTATATTCGGACATCGAAAAGGTTCTGAGTGGTTCGGGTATTTATCGGAGTACCGGAGAGTTACGGGAATTCGCCAGGGAGTATATGGGCCTTATTGGGCTTTAGGGGAAAGAGAGAGGGGAGGCTGCGCCCCCCCCAAGGCCTAGTCCGAATTGGACTAGGGGGAGGGGCGACGCCCCCTCCTTCGATTCCTTCTCTTATCTTTTCCCTTTCCTTCTCTCCTACTCCTACATGGAAGGGGGGCATCCTACTCCCGATGGGAGTAGGATTCCCAGGGCGCGCCATAGTAGAGGGTCGTCCCTCCCCCTCCTCCACTCCTTTATATACGGGGGAGGGGGGCACCCCATGAACACACAAGTTGATCAGTTGATCTTTTAGCCGTGTGCGGTGCCCTCCTCCACCATAATCCACCTCGGTCATATCGTAGCGGTGCTTAGGCGAAGCCCTGTGTCGGTAGCATCATCATCATCGTCATCACGCCGTCGTGCTGACGGAACTCTCCCGCGAAGCTCTGTTGGATCGTGAGTTCGTGGTACGTCACCGAGCTGAACGTGTGCTGAACTCGGAGGTGCCGTGTGTTCGGTACTTGAAACGGTCGGATTGTGAAGACGTACGACTACATCAACCGCGTTCTCATAATGCTTCCGCTTACGGTCTATGAGGGTACGTGGACGACACTCTCCCCTCTCGTTGCTATACATCACCATGATCTTGCGTGTGCGTAGGAATTTTTTTGAAATTACTACGTTCCCCAACAGTGGCATCCGAGTCAGGTTTATGCGTAGATGTTATTTGTACAAGTAGAACACAAAGGAGTTGTGGGCGTGGGTATATACATATTGCTTGCCATTAGTAGTTGATTCTTGATTCAGCGGCATTGTTGGATGAAGCGGCCCAGACCGACATTACGCGTACGCTTACGCGAGACTGGTTCTACCGACGTGCTTCGCACACAGGTGGCTAGTGGGTGTCTGTTTCTCCTGCTTTAGTTGAATCGGATCCAATGAACAGGGTTCTTTCTGAAGATCAGAAAATAATCACTATACCGCGTTGTGGTTTTTGATGCATAGGTAAGAACGGTTCTTGCTCAGCCCGTAGCAGCCACGTAAAACTTGCAACAACAAAGTAGAGGACGTCTAACTTGTTTTTGCAGGGCATGTTGTGATGTGATATGATCAAGACATGATGCTAAATTTTATTGTATGAGATGATCATGTTTTGTAACACAGTTATCGGCAACTGGCAGGAGCCATATGGTTGTCGCTTTATTATATGAAATGCAATCGCCATGTAATTGCTTTACTTTATCACTAAGCGGTAGCGATAGTCGTGGAGGCAATAGTTGGCGTGACGACAACGATGCTTCGATGCAGATCAAGGTGTCAAGCCAATGACGATGGTGATCATGACGGTGCTTTGGAGATGGAGATCACAGGCACAAGATGATGATGGCCATATCATATCACTTATATTGATTGCATGTGATGTTTATCTTTTATACATCTTATTTTGCTTAGATCAACGGTAGCATTATAAGATGATCTCTCACTAAATTTCAAGGTATAAGTGTTCTCCCTGAGTATGCACCGTTGCGAAAGTTCGTCGTGCCAAGACACCACGTGATGATCGGGTGTGATAAGCTCTACGTTCACATACAATGGGTGCAAGCCAGTTTTGCACACGCAGAATACTCGGGTTAAACTTGATGAGCCTAGCATATGCAGATATGGCCTCGGAACACTTGAGACCGAAAGGTCAAGCGTGAATCATATAGTAGATATGATCAACATAGTGATGTTCACCATTGAAAACTACTCCATCTCACGTGATGATCGGACATGGTTTAGTTAATTTGGGTCACGTGATCATTTAGATGACTAGAGGGATGTCTATCTAAGTGGGAGTTCTTAAGTAATATGATTAATTGGACTTTAATTTATCATGAACTTAGTCCTGATAGTATTTGCATAACTATGTTGTAGATCAATAGCTCGCGATGTAGCTCCTCGTTTTATTTATGATATGTTCCTAGAGAAAACTATGTTGAAAGATGTTAGTAGCAATGATGCAGACTAGATCCGTGATCTGAGGATTATCCTCATTGCTGCACAAAAGAATTATGTCCTTGATGCATTGCTAGGTGACGGACCTATTGCAGGAGCAGATACAGACGTTATGAACGTTTGGTAAAGCTCGGTATGATGACTACTTGATAGTTTAGTGCACCATGCTTTACGGCTTAAAACCGGGATTTCAAAAATGTTTTGAACGCCATAGAGCATATAATAAGATGTTCTAAGAGTTGAAATTAGTATTTCAGACTCATGCCCATGTCGAAAGGTATGAGACCTTTGACAAGAACTTTGCCTACAAGATGGAGGAGAATAGCTCAGCTAGTGAGCATGTGCTCAGAATGTCTGAGTACTACAATCACTTGAATCAAGTGGGAGTTAATCTTCCAGATAAGATAGTGATTGACAGAGTTCTCTAGTCACTATCACAAGGTTACTAGAACTTCGTGATGAACTATAATATGCAAGGGATAACGGAAACGATTCCCAAGCTCTTCGTGATGCTGAAATCGATGAAGGTAGAAATCAAGAAAAACGTCAAGTGTTGATAGTTGACAAGACCACTAGTTTCAAGAAAAGGGCAAAGGGAAGAAGGGGAACTTCAAGAAGAACGGAAAGCAAGTTGCTGCTCAAGTGAAGAAGCCCAAGTCTGGACCTAAGCCTGAGACTAAGTGTTTCTACTGCAAAGGACTGGTCACTGGAAGCAGAACCGCCCCAAGTATTTGGCGGATAAGAAGGATGGCAAAGTGAACAAAGGTATATTTGATATACATGTTATTGACGTGTACTTTACTAGTGTTTATAGCAACCCCTCAGTATTTGATACTAGTTTAGTTGCTAAGATTAGTAACTCGAAACTAGAGTTGCAGAATGAACAGAGACTGGTTAAGGGTGAAGTGATGATGTGTGTTGGAAGTGGTTCCAAGATTGATATGATCATCATCGCACACTCCCTATACTTTCGGGATTAGTGTTGAACCTAAATAAATGTTATTTGGTGTTTGCGTTAAGCATGAATATGATTTGATCATGTTTATTGCAATACATTTATTCATTTAAAGTCAGAGAATAATTGTTGTTCTGTTACATGAATAAAACCTTCAATGGTCGTACACCCAAGGTGAATGGTTTATTGAATCTTGATCGTAGTGATACAAATATTCATAATATTGAAGCCAAAAGATGCAAAGTTAATAATGATAGTGCAACTTATTTGTGGCACTGCCGTTTAGGTCATATTGGTGTAAAGCGCATGAAGAAAATCCATGTTGATGGGCTTTTGGAATCACTTGATTATGAATCAGTTGATGCTTGCGAACCATGCCTCATGGGCAAGATGACTAAGACTCCGTTCTCCAGAACAATGGAGCGAGCAACAAACTTGTTGGAAATAATACATACTGATGTATGTAGTCCGATGAGTGTTGAGGCTCGCGGCGGGTATCGTTATTTTCTGACCTTCAAAGATGATTTGAGCAGATATGGGTATATCTTCTTGATGAAACATAAATCTGAAGTATTTGAAAAGTTCAAATAATTTCAGAGTGAAGTGGAAAATCATCGTAACAAGAAAATAAAGTTTCTACGATCTGATCGTGGAGGAGAATATTTGAGTTACGAGTTTGGTCTTCATTTGAAACAATGCGGAATAGTTTCGCAACTCACGCCACCCGGAACACCACATCGTAGTGGTGTGTCCGAACGTTGTAATCGTACTTTACTAGATATGGTGCGATCTATGATGTCTCCTACTGATTTACCGCTATCGTTTTGGGGTTATGCATTAGAGACAGCTACATTCACATTAAATAGGGCACCGTCTAATCTGTTGAGACGACACCGTATGAACTATGGTTTGACTAGAAACCTAAGTTGTCGTTTCTTAAAGTTTGGGGTTGCAATGCTTATATGAAAAAGTTTCATCCTGATAAGCTCAAACCCAAATCAGAGAAGTGTGTCTTCATAGGATACCGAAAAGTAACTGTTGGGTACACCTTCTATCATAGATCCGAAGGCAAGATATTCGTTGGTAAGAATGGATCCTTTCTAGAGAAGGAGTTCCTCTCGAAAGGAGTGAGTGGGAGGAAAGTAGAACTTGATGAGGTAACTGTACCTGCTCCCTTGTTGGAAAATAGTTCATCACTGAAATCAGTTCAAGTGATTCCTACACCAGTAAGTGAGGAAGCTAATGATGATGATCATGAAACTTCTGATCAAGTTACTACCAAACCTCGTAGGTCAACCAGAGTAAGATCCGCACCAGAGTGGTACGGTAATCCTGTTCTGGAAGTCATGTTACTTGACCATGACGAACCTACGAACTATGAGGAAGCGATGATGAGCCCAGATTCTGCAAAATGGCTTGAGGCCATGAAATCTGAGATGGGATCCATGTATGAGAACAAAGTATGGACTTTGATTGACTTGCTCGATGATCGGTGAGTAATTGAGAATAAATGGATCTTCAAGAGGAAGACGGACGCTGATAGTAGTGTTACTATCTACAAAGCTCGAATTGTCGCAAAATGTTTTTGACAAGTTCAAGGTGTTGACTATGATGAGATTTTCTCACTCATATCGATGCTTAAAAGTCTGTCCAATCATGTTAGCAGTTGCCGAATTTTATGAAATCTGGCAAATGGATGTAAAAATTGTATTCCTTCATGGATTTCTTAAAAGAAGAGTTGTATATGATGCAACCAGAAGGTTTTGTCGATCCTAAAGGTGCTAACAAAGTGAGCAAGCTCCAGCGATCCATCTATGGACTGGTGCAAGCATCTCGGAAGTTGGAATATATGCTTTGATAAAGTGTTCAAAGCATATGGTTTTATACAGACTTGCGGTGAAGCATGTATTTACAAGAAAGTGAGTGGGAGCACTACAACATTTCTGATAAGTATATGTGAATGACATATTATTGATCGGAAATAATGTAGAATTTTCTGGAAAGCATAAAGGAGTGTTTGAAAAGAGTTTTTCAAAGAAAGACCTCGATGAAGCTTCTTACACATTGAGCATCAAGATCTATAGAGATGAATCAGGCGCAGCAAAATAGCACACCGAATCATAGTTGCCATGTGTGTTTACCTAGTTGCGACATACGCGTAACTGCAGTTGCCATCCAACAACGTACGAGTGTCGTGTGGGCGAAAATTAGTTCACCCATACGCGTGTGGACTAGGTGGTGGCTGTGTCGGCAGAAACTAGGTCGCCCACACAGTGCAGCTGGCAAACTGCATGCTGCAGGGCATGTGGGCGTGCGGGCGAACTCTCCAATGCCCACACACTAGCCCCGTCCTACATGGCATGCGAAAACTGCCTCAGTGTGTCAAGATTCGTGCAAACCTAACTGGACGATGATCCACGCATGTGAACGAGTTGCAAGATTGCCACATGTGTGGGTGTTAGTATTCTCTTGAAAAATATGCAAAATCATGAGTTAAGTAACATAGCATAATTCAAATTCATGGCATAGTTTTTCACGAAACCACAAGCAAGTTCATGACAAACAAGTTCACACAAAAGAATGAAACATGAACAATCATGCCCCATCTTCTTCCTCCTCTTCGTCATTGGAAACTCGAACGGTGTTCGCACTATCTCTAAAGGCATCAAGCGAAGGCATGTGAGGCAAACCGAAAGCCATGCGTCCACCCATGTTACGCGAAGGTGCTCCCATGCCTCCTATGAAAGACCCAAAACTCATGCCTCCCATGGGAGCCCCGAAGCCATCCATGTCTCCCGTAGGTGCTCCCATGCCGCACATGGCTCCCATTCCCATGCCTCGCATGGTACCTTCCATGCCTCCAAGCCTCCCATGGTAGCCCCCATGCCTCCCATGGTACCTCCCAAGCCTCCCATGGTAGCTCCCATACATCCCATGCCCATAAATCTTTTTCGAACCAAGAATTGATCACGACAAAGGTTGATATACTCCTTTTGCCTATCATCAAGGTTAGATGTGTCATATTGCGAGCTTTCCGGCGCTTCAGGCAGCGGAGGCGCGACCGGACGCACTACTGGAATCTTCTTCACGCGCCTAGAAGCGTCGTCCACCTTCCTCTTCTTTTGGGCCACCATCGCCACCGTCGCCATCGGTCGGTTGGATCCAGAGCTCCGTGGCTTCACGATGGGCGGCGGCGTGAAGCCACCCTACGAATTCGTCTAGGGCGCCACGAAGAGGCCTCGTGCGAGACCGATGCTTGGAGCCGGTGCGGCGCCGGTGGCGAAGCCGAAGGTCAAACCGGTGCTAAGGTTTGCAGCAGCGACGGAGGGGTCACGGGTGTAGGAAGGGGTTGGGGGGATGTCGGCGCGGCCATCCATCGGTGAAAATTCGCCAGTAGCGGCACGGGGCGGGGCGGCCGGAAAGGTCAGGGCGGCGATTGCTCGCTCGCGACCCAAATACATAGTGCACGATGTCGTATTCCTCAGCATGCTAAACCTAGTTTACCGCGTGCGGGGTTTTAGCGTGATTGCTGGAGCGCTAGTTTCGGTCACACGCGCGCTATATAGTTGTTATTTCCTGCGCGCGGCATATCTAGCGCTTCTGTTGGAGATGCTCTTACAAAAGTAGGGGAAACGCAATTCATGGAGTATATCAATGACATCTTCCTCTTGGCCGATGACGCGGCATGAGCAAAACTCGATGCCGCATATTGACCTCGGAATAACCTTGGAGCCAAGATAAAGTTGTTGGCCAGCGGTCTGGAAGTCGTCGGTCCTAGCCAGAAGAAGGCGACGACAAAAAACTAAGGATCAAATCGTCTTTTGGATTCTTCCTCGGGGTTGAGCCTAATTCCTCGGTGGTTCGGGAGCAGCCGAAGGCCTCGCCACCACCTTCCCTAGAGACCGCACTGGGATCCCAGCGGCTGCCTCCGACGACAACGAGGGGGGATGCATCGTGGTGGGAACTATAGATTGGGGGCGACCTAGGGTTTTCGGTGGGCGGAGACAGAAGGTCCTCGCCATTATTCCTCTTCACAAAATCTAAAGTCGGCTCCAACCTCGCGCAATTCTCGCCCTGCCATCCTGTCTTGATCTCTGATGCCTTTTCTTTGGAGGGATCTGGCGGCTGTCTTGGTGGATGCTGGTGTGGGCCCCTGTCCGAGGGGAACCCTTAGCGAGCGATGGCAGCCACGACACCGACAATGCTTCAGGCGCCGGTTTCCCTCTTGGAGGTGACATTGAGGTACAACTGCCCCTGTGCTTAGGTGAAACTCTCAAATCCCTGTGATTTGGCGGTGGCAACACTACGACGTCGTCTCCTCCTTGGAGGTGTCTTATTGGGCGATGGGTTGGAGTCTGTGCAGCAGCGAGCTCGGTTGGTTCCAAGTGGCGACTCGATTATTTGCAACAGTCACGTAGCTCCGGAGAGGGTTTGATTCTTCCTCGGGTCATTGTGCTCTCTCCCTCATGTGGTCCATATTGTCTGGTGAAATTGCGCCTTCGAGACTGGGCGGGAGGGAATTGGGGTCCACTCTCTGGCAAATGCAATGTGGCGGGGGTGATGAGAGGTGACAGCCCTGACGAAATCCAGGGTGACTCCGTCTATCGATCTCGTTCTATTGCTACGTCCATTATGTGTTCTGCGTTGTGGACATCAATCGACATTTGCCCTTGGGCTCTTTATGTGGTGAGGTGGTCGTCCTCCATGATGTGTGGCAATGACTGACTACCTCTCGGGCTCACGCGGATGGGGTGGGGTGGGGTGGGGGGTGCTCCTTGATATAGGGCGAGAAGATAGTGGTCTTTTGCGGTGTGGATGGCACCGTGACACCATCTTGTCATGTGGTGCGAGCTATGATTGGATCTTCCTCCGGTGGATTAATTTCCCTCAAGAATCCACCTCATCTTATAGTCTGAGTGCACTAATGATTGAGATTTTGATGTTTGTAGCTTGTGCTTATACAGTTTTTTGAAGATCCAGCATCGCTGACTTCATTAGATTTAGGCAGAGAGCATAAAGGAAAACAGAGTTTGGGACCAAATGGTCTGAACTGGGTTCAAGCCAACTTGAGCCCAGCAGAAAAAAGAAAAAGGAAAAACATATCAATGGAAGCTACTCTCTTGCAGGAAAATCCCCGAACGGGTTCTCTATGCCTTTAGCTCCTGCTAACCTCCACTGATCCATGCTTTGCCTCACTGCTTCAAGTATAACTGCGACCCTAGCTAGCTTTTGCTTGAAGACACAGTTTGTGATGCCCCCGATTCAATCATACACTAATCATACACGCAAACGTGTACAATCAAGATCAGGGACTCATGGGAAGATATCACAACACAACTCTACAAATAAAATAAGTCATAAAAGCATCATATTACAAGTCAGGGGCCTCGAGGGCTCGAATACAAGAGCTCGATCATAGACGAGTCAGCAGAAGCAACAATATCTGAGTACAGACATAAGTTAAACAAGTTGCCATAAGATGGCTAGCACAAACTGGGATACATATCGAAAGAGCCGCAGGCCTCCTACCCGGGATCCTCCTAAACTACTCCTGGTCGTCGTCAGCGGCCTGCACGTAGTAGTAGGCACCTCCAGAGTAGTAGGAGTCGTCGTTGACGGTGATGTCTGGCTCCTGGACTCCAACGTCTGGTCGCAACAACTGGGTATAGAAAAGGGGGAGCAAAGCAACCGTGAGTACTCATCCAAAGTACTCACAAGCAAGAAGCTACACTACATATGCATTGGTATCAATGAAAGGGGTAGTATAGGTGGACTGAACTGCAGAATGCCGGAATAAGAGGGGGATAGCTAGTCCTATCGAAGACTATGCTTCTGGCCGCCTCCATCTTGCAGCATGTAGAAGAGAGTAGATGGTAAGTTCACCAAGTATCATCCCATAGCATAATCCTACCCGATGATCCTCCCCTCGTCGCCCTATGAGAGAGCGATCACCGGGTTGTATCTGGCACTTGGAAGGGTGTATTTTATTAAGTATCCGGTTCTAGTTGTCATAAGGTCAAGGTACAACTCCGGGTCATCCTTTTACCGAGGGACACGGCTATTCGAATAGATAAACTTCCCTGCAGGGGTGCACCACATAACCCAACACGCTCAATCCCCTTTGGCCGGACACACTTTCCTGGGTCATGCCCGGCCTCGAAAGATCAACACGTCGCAGCCCCACCTAAGCACAATAGAGAGGTCAGCACGCCGGTCTAAATCATATAGCGCAGGGGTCTGGGCCCATCGCCCATTGCACACCTGCACGTTGCGTGGGCGGCCGAAAGCAGACCTAGCCTTCCTAATACAAGAGCAGGCGTTCTAGTCCAATCCGGCGCGTGCCGCTCAGTCGCTGATGTCACGAAGGCTTCGACTGATACCACGACATCGAGTGCCCATAACTGTTCCCGCGTAGTTGGTTAGTGTGTATAGGCGAATGGCCAGACTCAGATCAAATACCAAGATCTCGTCACCGACCAGGGCCAGACCCACCTCTCTCCTAGGTGGTCTCAACCTACCCTGTCGCTTGGCCACAAAGGTTCACTCAGAGGGCCGTCAGGACAAATGTCCTTTCGGACCCAATCCGTGAATCACTCGCGGGTACTCTACGAGCCGACCCGACTTTAGTCACCACATATATCATGTATTATGTATATAAGTATAAACCCGTGATCACCTCCCAAGTGATCACGACCCAATAGTATAGCATGGCAGACGGACAAGAATGTAGGGTCACTGATGATAAACTAGCATCCTACACTAAGCATTTAGGATTGCAGGTAAGGTAACAACAGTAGTAGCAAGGATAGGCTATGCATCAGAATAGGATTAACGGAAAGCAGTAACATGGTACACTACTCTAATGCAAGCAGTAGAGAGAAGAATAGGCAATATCTGGTGATCAAGGGGGGGGGGCTTGCCTGGTTGCTCCGGCAAGTAGGGGTCGTCAACAACGTAGTCGATCGGGGCACCAGCAGCGGCGTGAGTCTCGTAGTCTACCAGAGAGTAGAGGGGGAAGAAACAATGAATACAATGCAAACAGATGCATATCGATGCATGACATGACAATTAGCGGTGCTAGGTGTGCCCTAACGCAGTAGGAGGTGATACTGGTGAAGGGCGAAACATCCGGGAAAGTATCCCCGGTGTTTCGCGTTTTCGGACATATGAACCGGAGGAGGAAAGTTGCATGTTCGCTATGCTAGGGATGTGTGGCGGATGAACGGGCTGCGTATCCGGATTCGTCTCGTCGTTCTAAGCAACTTTCATATACAAAGTTTTTCCATCCAAGCTACGGTTTATTTTATATTAATTTTAAAAGATTTAAATCATTTTTAGGATTTATTTAATTATTTTAAATCAACATTATCCAGAATAGTGTTTGCCGATGTCATCATGATGTCAGCAGTCAACAGAGGTGTCGACTGGGTCAAACTGACATGTGGGTCCCACTGGTCATAGACTGCTTAGTTAATTAACAAAAGTTAATTAAGTTAATTAGCTAATTAGGTTAATTAAACATGATTAATTAAGTTAATTAATTCTTTAATTAATTAATTAATTATTATTTTAAATTCTTTTTTAATCGTTCTGGGAGGGGTGGGGCCCCACTGTCATAGGGCCAGGGGGCACTAGTAGGGCGGGCTACCGAGTGCGGGTGCCGGGTGCGGGCGCACCCGAGAGGGCACTCGCCCGCAGGGCAGGACGAGGACGCCGGGGCACCGACGGTGGGGCAAGCCGGCGCGGCTAGCCGAGGCCACGGTGGGTGGAGGCGAGGGGTGGCGCCGGCGCGACTAGTGGCGCGTGGGCGGGAGGAGGAGAGGGCGGAGGCAAGGCGTGGCGAGGCACGAGGCCATGGGGCGCTGGCCGGAGCGGGACGCGGGGAGCGGACTAGGCGGTAGTGGAGCAGCGCAGCGGCGAGCGGCGGAGCCGTGGCAGTGGCGGCAGGAGCGAACAGGCGCGGGGCGCGCGGGCGGCGGCGGCGACGACATGCAAGCAGCGGCCCGCAGTGGGCGGTGGCCGAGCGGCGGCTGGCCGAGGCTGTAGCACCAGCGGCGAGGGGGAGGTGCGGCGCACGCACAATACGCCGGGGGAAGCAGGGCGCGGCTTTGGCTGCGGTGGCCAAGCAGGATGCGCGGGAGCGGCGGCCGGCACTAGCGAGTAGGCGGCAGGGGCTAGCAGCTGTGCTAGTAGCATCAGCCGCGCGGGGGCGCGATGGCGCGGCGTGAGCAGTGGCGGAACGCCGCGGTGCACACGCGGGTGCGGTCCAAGGCGGAGCGGGTGGTGGCGAGTGCGCGTGCGGGCGCGCGGGAGAGAGGAGGGGCACTCACGAGGGGGAGGTAGGGCACGGGGCAGCGGGGCACAGGGAGGTTGACGGGGACGGCCGGCGCAGGGGAGGAGGCGACGACATAGAGGATGACGGGGAGGTAGTTCGACGAGGTGGCGATCCGGGCGGCGGCGACGGGGTCGAGCGGCGTCGGGGCGGTTGTCCCCCTGATCCAGAATGGGGAGGGGGAGAGAGGAGTGGGGCGAGTGGGGTTGTCACAACCCTAGAATTGTTTGTAGCTAATTGCATGAAAGCATTTATGTCATCATGTTTAATTTCAAATGAATTTGAAATGGGGACTGTTAAACCCTAGCAGTAAATGAATTCAACTAGGGTCAAAATTAAATCTTTTCAATGAACCTGAAATGCCCTTCTAAAATGCTCATAATATTTGCCTTGGTCCACAACCTCTGCCAAAAATGGTGCTCACTTTTCTAGGACACTTTGGATCTTTGAATTAAATCATAAAGTATTTGCATTTGGATATTTAAATGCTATAAATATTTTTAAATGTTCAAATAATCTTGAAAGTATTTTTGGGCTGTTGGAATTAATTTTAGAGGTTCCCATAAATATTTTCAGCATTTTATAAAATGGTTTGGCATTTATGCTAAATCAAAAACAACAGCAGAAATAGAAAACAAAAACAAAAACAGAAAAGGCAGAGAGGAGAGAAACCTCACCTGGACTTACCTGGCGCCCAGCCGCCCAACACTGTGCAGCCCACTAGCCCACAGTGCCAGTCATCTTCTCCACCGCGCCAGGAGGACGCGGGCGTGTGGCCGACGTGCGCGCACGGCCGTGCCGCCACGCCACCTGCCTGCCTGCCTCTACCGAGGCCAGCGCGACGCCACGAAGACCACACCTCACCGCCTTGGACTCCTCTCTCCTCCGAACGCTTCCCCCTTCTCTGTTCTCTCCACCGAGCGCAGCCGTCGCCACCGCTCGCTGCTGCCGTAGCCACCGCCTCCCCCTCACCTCGCCGACGTGTCCACGACCATCGCCTCGTCACCCACACCCTCTCCGCTGAGTCAAGCAACGTCGGAAGCTCCCGAACGCCGCCGACGTTGTCGTCTTCAACCTTCTGCCCCCAGATCACCGGAGATGCCCCATCGTCGTCCGTGCCTCCCCGAGCTCACCGTTCGCTCCCCTGGACTCGTCGTGAGCCACTGACCCTTTCCCCCTCCCCGTTCTCGCCATCGTGCACCATAGCCACCGCACCTTGCTCGCCCGCATGCACCGTCGCCTGTGCTCGCCGCCGACATGTCTCCGGCCACCCAACGGTCCGACCGTCGTGCTCAGCTCCCTCCCCGCGCCGTGTAGAGCACATAGGTGCCCCGCACGAGCCACCCCGCCCACCGGAGCATCGACCCCGAGCTCCGGCGACCGCCAAGGTCGACGCCGGTGACGACTCCGGCCATCCCAGGCCCAACCACTGCCACCACTCGACGCGGACGAGTGCCCGCGTCCCGTAGATGCCCTCCTCCGGCCATTTGGTTGCCGAAGGAGGAATCCCGAGCCCCTCTGCCGTCTCTGGCCTCGCCGGCGACGAGCTGTGGGTCAACTCCGGCGAGTTGACCCGGGTTTGACCCCTCCCAGGGTCACTGACGCGTGGGCCCGCCCTTGTTAAATATTCGTTAGGTTTAGTTTAGTGCTAATTAACCGAGATGAGTGCTTAACCTAACACTAACTAACTCTGTTAGTTAGTTGTGTCACTGACCAGTGGGCCCCACTGGTCAGGTTTGACCTGGTCGATGCATGTTGACCTGCTGAGGTCAGCATGACGCAATGCTGACACAGTAATATGTTTTTCTGGACTTATTCTTGTTCAGGAAATTCAGAAAATGCCCAAAACTTCTAAAATTCATACAAAATTATCTATAACCCCAAATAAGATAAATTATATATATGAAAAATGATCAGAAAAATCCAATATATCCATCTGTACCTTTTTCATGCATGATAGAATAACTTATAGCTGCTGTTAGGACAAATCATATAAATGGCATTTGAATATCCACATATGGAGTTTGAAATTGAATCTTGGATTCAAACCAACTTCATTTAACCTGTTGCTAGTTGCATTAGCTCAAATCACAGCATATTTCCATGTCATGATCATGCATTATATTGTTGCATTGCATTGATTGTGTCGTGGAATTGTCATGGCAGATGTCCTAGTGTGAGGACTTAGTCGTGAGGCCAACGCATCTTTGTAGTAGCTTGAGAGGGCTTGAGCGGAATCGAGAGACGCAACAAAAGACAAGGATTTAGACAGCTCCAAGTCCCGGGAAACATCATCCGGTAATAGCCCTACATGCTGTTTGTGGCTAGATCTCATTATACTCATGAGAGAGTCGGCGCATAAGCCGGCTCCCCCTTTGTGTCTAGCCCTAGAGATTGTTTCTTGTCCCTTCTTTGGGGAGCCCTGCCCCTCCTTATATATGTTGAAGGGACGGTTTACATGACTAGTCCTAGTTGGATTATGATTACTCTATTACAAGTGGAGTCCTAGTCTTGCTTCCTTTGTAGGAGAATATTCCTTGTGCTTTCCTCATAAACCGGCCCACCATAACCTGAGCCGGCCTTCCATGAACCGCCTTCTGGGCCGCCGGGTCTTGTCGTTCCTCTGACCCTCTCACCGGGTCACCCATGAGTCGCCAAGCTCGGGCGGGTCACTTAGTGAGTCGTCCAGTCAAGGCAGGTCATTAGTGAGTCGCCAAGTCTGGCCGGGTTATGCCGTGGGGTATATCCCCGACATTAGCCCCCAAGTTTAGCTTGGATTTATCCATGGTAAACTTATGCTGCAAAATAAACATAGGAAAAAATTTGACAGGTTGTGCTCCGGGTTAAGAATTCCTGTAAACCGGCACCTGAATATCCTTAAGTCCTTGTCAGTTCCTTCTTCTAGAAAATCCGGGTCAATAGACCAGCTTCATAATCAACTTGCTTGCAGAAGAAATATTGTAAATAAAGAATCCATTTGAATCGGCCTTCAATGCTCTGACTTGACAAAAATATTGGTTCTGAAATATTCAACTGATATTCAGCCGGCTTGTAGATCTTGCTGAGCTATGACTTCCAAAATCGCCGGGTTATAAAAACTGATAATTTCGGGTTATGATTGTTTCCAATGCCGGGTCATAATTATTGGTGACGCCGGGTCATGATTGTTGGTGACGCCGGGTCATGATTGTTTACTCAAAAATGAGAATTTGAAGATTTTTTCTCCCTTATATCCATATTACCTGTAGCCCCTAAGTCTTGAGTAGAACAAAGTGATGGCTTTAAGACTTGCTTCAATATAAATACTGCCACTTTGAAGAAATCCATGTTGTTCATCTCAGTCACTAGTAAACACTGAATACTCCATATATGTAGCCCCCAAGTGCCGGGTTTTCATGCTTGCAGCAAGCTGGGACTTGTAATTGCCTGATGCTCATAAAAAATTTCAACCAGTGTAGCCCCCAAGGGCCGGGTCATTATGCAATAATGAGCAGGGACTTTGTAGATATGATCATGTAGATTTTGAGCAGCAACGTGCAGCCCCCAAGGGCCGGCTTAGTAAGATAATACTGAGCTGGGACTTTATATATACTTCATTGACAATAATATCATATGATGTAACCCCCATCATGGGGCTTGAACCCACGTCCACAAGGTTAAGAGCCTTGTGCTTTATCAACCGAGTAGTGGATCCTTCAATATAATGGACCGAGGCTTGTGTACCTTGAATTTTTGACAGGAGCAATTGGTAGCCCCCTGAAAATGCGTTATATCGACTAGAGGGGGGGGTGAATAGGCGATTTTTATGAATTCTTCACTGAGGAATTTGCGGGTGAGGAAATTCCTGAGTGAAGAATTACTTGCAGCGGAATAAGTACTCAGAAGTAAACATAGCAGTGCATTAGCATGGTCTCCATGATGAAACGAAAACAAGCACAAAGTACAGAAAGCGTAAACACAGGATAACACAGGATAAGACAAACAGACTGAAGAAATTGAACTGAGGAAATAGAGGAAGTCTTTAGTCAAAGTCTTCAAACAGATATGAACAAGCACTCAACACATAAAATAGGAAATGAATGAGTTGAGGAAATGGAACTAGGTAGCTTGGTGAAGACAATGTTTTGGTAGACCAGTTCCAACTGCTGTGGCAGTTGTACGTCTGGTTAGGGCGGCTAGGTATTTAAACCTGAGGACACACAGTCCCGGACACCCAGTCCTGAACACGCAGCTCATGACACTTAGTCCTCACCATATTCCCCTTGAGCTAAGGTCACACATACCTCGCCCAATCACTCATGGTAAGTCTTTAGGTGACTTCCAAACCTTGACAGACTTGGTCACTCAGCGATCCACAATTTCCTCTTGGATGCTCTAGACCATGACGTCTAACTGCCTGGAAGATGCACAATCTTCAAAGGTAACAAGCGTCGGATCCATGCAGGATCAATCTCTTCAGTGATGCTCAATCACTTTAGGTTTGTAGGTGTTTGGGTTTGGGTTTTCCTCACTTGATGATTTTCACTCAAAGTCCTCGGAGGATGGGATGCTCTCAAATGACAAGTGTTAGTTTCTCTCGGAGCAGCCAACCAACTAGTGGTTGTAGGGGGCGACTATTTATAGCCTAGGGAGCAGCCCAACATGATAAGACATAAATGCCCTTCAATGACATGACCATTAGGTGGGTAGATAGTTTGGGACAGCTGGCGCATAGCACATCAACGGTCGTAATTTTGAGTATCAAAATCCTCAGGGCTATCATGTTCCTCACTGTGTAGGCAATCCGCACTGGCAAATTCCTAACTCCTCAGTCAGAACAAATTCCTCAGAGACCAGAAGAACTTTGTCTCTGTCACTGAAGAAATTGACTGAGCTGTATGAGATTTCCAATGGCTTCACTCGAAGGGATTGGTAGGTGTAGGATTTGAGTTGAGCATCACATGGAAATTTTTCCTTAGTATTTCCTCGACCCCCTTTAACAGTACGGTGTTTTCTATGACTCAAGAAATAGAAAATGAAACTACAAAAAAAAGTCTTCATGCTTCATGTTCCTCGAATGAATACCAAGTCTTCAGGATTGCACCAATTTCTTCACTTTCAAAGTCTTCAGAAAGTCTTCAGAAATCCAAAGTCTTCAGTCGAAGAACTTCATTTTTAGGGGTCGACTTTCTCTGTAAATATCAAACTCCTCATAGACTTATAGACCTGTGTACACTCATAAACACATTAGTCCCTTAACCTATAAGTCTTCAATACACCAAAGTCACTAAGGGGCACTAGATGCACTTACAATCTCCCCCTTTTTGGTGATTGATGACAATATAGGTTAAGTTTTCAGCGGGGATAAACATATGAAGTGTAAATACTGGAATTGAGGAATTTGATTGCAAGATATAGAAGAACTCCCCCTGAAGATGTGCATAGTGAGGAATTTGCTTTTGAAGCGAAGCACACTTGAAGAGTAGAATCATGGAGATCTCCCCCTATATCTTGTAATTCATACACGCATTTACATATAATATGAAGAATTTGAAATGCATGATGAAATATGGTGACTGATGTAATTCAGCATGGATGCATTAACATTAATGAGTAATAAGCATGGAGGAAAGCACAGCAAAAGTATCAGGCCACCATAGAGTTTAAGTTTACAACTCGATCGAATAAAGTCTCAGAAGAACGGGAGTTGTAACTTAGAGAAAAAAACACCCATATAAGTAGACCCGCTTGAAGACTAACTCAAATTTCTCCCCCTTTGTCATCGAATGACCAAAAGGGTTGATAATGAGGACTAACGCCCCTGAAGAATATCAAGTTGATGGAGGAGCGCCATTGTTGGTGGGGTCGTTTGTCGTTGTAGGGCCTGCCGCAGTGTCGTCCAAGTCTTCATACTCATCGGTGTCGCGGGATGAAGAATATGAACTAGCCACCAAGGAAGGAACCTTGACCTTCTTGAATTTCTTCGGAGGAGGTGCAGACCAGTCAAAATCTTCCCTGAGACCCATTTTCTTCAGATCTTCTTCACCATATAGATGTGATAAGATAGCCTAGGTGCGACCGAAAACTTCATGGAGGTAGTAATGGTTTTTCTTCACTACATTATGTGTAGCAGTCATGTTGTGAAGAAGAGAACCAAACTGACGCTTAACCCATTTATGGTTTCGATCCACCTTCTGGTGAAGACTAAGAAGCAGCTCACGGTCAGTCATCACACATGGAGCTGTGGCTTGAGGAGTAGACTTGGGTGCATTGGCAACAAAATCATGAGTGGCAGAGTCATCATTGGTGGAGTAAGATGCGGCTTTGCGAAACTGACCATCCAATGGACGAATGCCTTCATCAATGACAAGAGGTGTCTTGCTCTTTTCATTAGTTGAAGTAAAAGTCTGCTTGAGGACTTCAATCGGGGGCAAGTAGCTGAGGTGATTCTGAAAATCAGCCTTGTAGTTGAGTGAAGACCTTGTTCTGAGGAATCTCATAATCCAAGGAGCATAAGGCTTCAACTCAAACGGAGAGAGTGCAACATTTGCCAGATTCCTCATGAAGAAATCATAATAGTTGGTTGGAATGCTATGACTGATGTTGAATAGAAGATTCTTCATGATGCCAACAATTTCCTCATCAGATGAGTCGTGGCCTTTGATGGGACTCATTGTCCTCGTCAGAATGCGATAGACTGTTCTGGGCACATAGAGTAAGTCCTTTACGAGGAATTTGATCCTTGGGGCTTGACCGGGCTTCAGAGGCTTCATTAACACTTGCATGTAATGAGCAGTGAGTTCAGGTTCTTGGTACAGGCAGCGAGCTCCTTCACTGGGTGGACTGATGGGCATGGCGTGAAGCAATTCAGAGGCCGGTGCCTTATAATGAGTATTATCGGTCATCCAGTACAAGACCCAGGAGTTGATATCTTCAGGATCACCTGTGATATGCAGTGTAGCGTAGAACTGAAGAATAAGCTCTTCATTCCAATCAACAATGTCAGAGCAAAAGTTGAGGAGGCATGCGTCATGAAGCACACTGAGTACAGGAGTGAAACAAGGCAATGATTCCATGTCCACATGAGGAATATGCTCATGGTAGAAGATTTTGTCCTTGTTGAAAAGCAACAAAGAATAGAAATTGGCCTGGCTGGCAGTCCAGAAGCGCTTCCTCCTAAGATGAGTAGAGTCGTAAGGATTATAGTCAGTGAAGAATACATGCTCGCTGTCGGTGTCAAAACCGGCGGATCTCGGGTAGGGGGTCCCGAACTGTGCGTCTAAGGCGGATGGTAACAGGAGGCAGGGGACACGATGTTTTACCCAGGTTCGGGCCCTCTTGATGGAGGTAAAACTCTACGTCCTGCTTGATTATTCTTGATAATATGAGTAGTACAAGAGTTGATCTACCACGAGATCGGAGAGGCTAAACCCTAGAAGCTAGCCTATGGTATGATTGTATGTTGTCCTACGGACTAAAACCCTCCGGTTTATATAGGCACCGGAGGGGGCTAGGGTTACACAAGGTCGGTTATAAAGGAGGAGATATACATATCCGTATTGCCTAGCTTGCCTTCCACGCCAAGTAGAGTCCCATCCGGACACGGGACGAAGTCTTCAATCTTGTATCTTCACAGTCCAACAGTCCGGCCAAGGGATATAGTCCGGCTGTCCGGAGACCCCCTAATCCAGGACTCCCTCAGTAGCCCATGAACCAGGCTTCAATGACGATGAGTCCGACGCGCAGTGTTGTCTTCAGCATTGCAAGGTGGGTTCCTCCTCCGAATACACCACGGAAGAATTTAAATACAAGGATAGTGTCCGACCCTGCAAAATAAGTTCCACATACTACCGTAGAGAGAATAATATTTCCACAAATCTAATCTGCTGACACGTTTCGGCAGCACGACATCACGTCATGGCCCGGTAATTATTTGAACCGTTTTTCTTTAACCAGCCCCGCACATAATGCGAGGCGGTTTCTTGACACCTCTTGTCAAAGTAGAGATCGTGTTCCCCTTATTACGGGATTCTCATCAATACGGACATGGGTAACCCAACCGCGCCACCAATTACGGCGCTTGGGGGATAAGCGAGTTTTACCAGGCTAGTGAGGGGGCACATAGTTTCATCCGCCCTTATAAAGGGATAAGGTCTCACCTTTTTCTACCCACGCCTTCTTCCTCCTTGCTCATCCATTCTTGCGCACTCGAGCTCCAACGCCCAAGTCCACATCCTTCTCCTCAACTTTCTCCAAACATGTCCGGAGCGGGAGGCAAGTGGATGGATTCCTCCGTTACAGAGGGACACATAAAAAAGCTACGCGGAGCCGGATACTTAGCCACAGATATCACGCACCGGCTACCAGCCGCGGGGCAGGTCATCCCTACCCTGAAACCTCACGAAAGGGTGGTTTTCTCCCCCACTTCGTCCGCGGACTGGGGTTTCCCCTCCATCCATTCGTTTGCGGCCTCATGTTCTATTATGGGCTGGACTTTCATGATCTGGCCCCAAATTTCATCCTCAACATCTCGGTGTTCATCGTCGTGTGTGAGGCTTTCCTCCGCATCCGGCCCCACTTCGGCCTATGGCTGAAGACCTTCAATATCAAGCCAAAGGTGGTGGGCGGCCAACAAGCGGAATGCGGCGGAGCCATGGTGGGCAAAATGCCCAACGTTATATGGCTCGAGGGCTCCTTCATGGGGACCGTAAAGGGGTGGCAATCGGGGTGGTTCTACATCACCGAGCCGCGCGACACCAACTGGGCGGCGGCCCCCGAGTTTCGATACGGATTCCCCACGCGGCTCACTTCCTGGAAAGAGAAGGGCCTATCCTGGGTTTCATCGGTGGAGCTCGACGGACTCCAGAAATGTATCCGGAATATGATAAGCAAGAAGCTTAAGCTTATCAACGTAGTCCAGGTCATGCTCTTCCGCCGGATCCTCCCGTGTCAACAACGGGATTTCAACTTATGGGAGTTTGACCCGGCCCAGCACCAGACTCTAAGCGAGCTCTTCGACACGACGCACAAGGACGTCTGGAGGGTGCTGTTCAAGGGCGCCGAGGTCCCTCCTTCTCTTACCGAGGACCGCGGGCTAAGCACGAAGCGCCCTGCAAATTCGGTGAGTTCTACACATCTGGTAGGATATTTGTTTCTCATAGTTTAACCACGTGCGGGGTCTGAGCTCCCATGCCTTTGACAGGACTAGGTGGAGACATCGGAGCAGATTAACTGTCCGGCCCCTCTGCCCGAAGACACTGCGGATGCTCTCCTGACGGAGATGCTAACTCCGGCTCCTTATAAGGTGCCGGAGAAGACCAAGAAGAAGGCCAAGGGAACCCGTAAGAGTTCTCGGCGCCAGGTGGTATCGGACTCATCGTCCGATAACTCCGCGACGCACTCCTCCCATGACAATGAGGAGGAGGAAGATGAAGATGCTCCCCCTCCAGCCGGGGGAGACAAGAAAGGAAGGCTCCCCAACCGGGGAGGCCGAAGGGTCCAAGAAGGGAAGGACTCTCCTTCCGGACTGCTCCACCACCGCCGCCGATGGCGAAGATGAGTGGCTGCTCAGGGCCAAGCCCCTGGCGAAGTCATAAGTATTCGGATACCAGAGTAACTCATAGCATACCTTTGTCGCACTGCTTCTCCTAACGCGGAATATGATTATGCAGACCGCCCCAAGCCCGTATCAACGTATCCTCGTCGGACGGCTCCTTGGACTCGTCGGATATGGACAGCGATCCACTTCCGATCGCCTCCTCCCCTTGCCCTACGGACAATGCCGAGGTATTGTCTCAAGGGGCGCCGAGCCGGGGGGAGACAGTCCCGGAGGCGCCTCAAGGCGACCTTCCGGACTCCAGGAGCAAAGGGAGCCAGGCTCCCGGGGGCTCCAAGTTCGGCTCTCAGCCGAACACCACGCCGGAACCTCCAATGGTTCCAGACTCGGGCAGGCGGCCCCCTTCCAAAAGGGGTAAGACGCCCGTGCCGGTGACCTCTGTCTATCCAGAGGCGCCGGACAACCTGGTGGGAGCGCTTCGCGGTGCTTCTATCGACGAAGAGCACCGCACTATTATGAGTGCAGTGATCAAGAAGGTTCAGTCCGCCAAGAGCGGACTGACCGAAGCCTGTGCCAGCCTTCTAATAGGCTTTGAGGTAAGTATTTAAAACATAGGAAAAATATTACCGCATAGACAGTAGCCCCTGATGCTCTATTTGGTGTTCACAAAGAAAAGCCGAATAGAGGATCAAATAATAACTCCAGGAGTCTAATATAAGTATGTCTATATGCGTATGCAGGCTTCGCTGCTGGCCTCTGCCGCAGTAACTGCGGAGGTTGCTGCACTGAAGCAGGACCTCAAAGGGTCCGAGAAGGAGCTCGGCCTTGCCAAGAGGCAGCTCGAGGAGAACAAAGGTAAGTAATACCTTGTCTATAGATATATATACACACACACACACACACAAAAAGATGCGATTTCGAAATGACAGGATCATCATGAATTTGCTAGGGGCCACGACCGAAGTGGCGACCCTGAAGCAAGCACTGTCCGAGGCCGAAAACAAAGCGGCCAAGGAGCGCACCGAGCGGGAAAAACAAGAGGCACGGGTGGGCGAGGTGCAGCAAGAGCTCCAGGCTCTTGTGACGAAGCACGAGGCTTTGGAGCTTGACTCGAAGACGCGAGAGTCCGAGCTTGCCGCGGCCCTCGAGAGCGCAAAGAATGCCAAGGCCGAAGCCCAAAAGGCCCTCCAGGAGATTGGGGCGATGAGGAAGATAGCGGCGGGTAAGGCATTCAATATGCAAAGTAAGCATGTGAAAGTAAATTACTTGTTACTTACCCGAGTCCGGAGCTCTCCAGGAGCATCGCAGATTTGCCCCACAGCATGTCGGATGCCGCGGAATTTTACCAGGCCGAGGAGGGAAGCTCGACGGAGAAGTTGTTCTGGTCCCAGTATACTGGGACCGAACACCTGATGCCTATGAGCGACCAGCTGAAGCAACTGGTCGAGCTACACAAGGCGGCTGAACAGGCCATGAAGGGCTTTATAGTCCGGATGTGGCCTGGCGACTCCCTCCCCAACAGCTACGTCAGCCTGGTGCGGCGGCTTGTAGATGCCTGCCCATGGCTAGAAGTCATCAAGCGGTCCGTCTGTATCGAAGGTGCCCGCCGGGCTTTCGCCCGTGCAAAGGTGCACTGGGCCAAGATGGACGCTGAGAAGCTGGTGAAGTAGGGGCCACCGCAGGGCAAGGAGCATCGCCACCCCGAGATGTATTATGAGGGTGTCCTGAAAGGTGCCCGTCTTGTAGCGGACGAGTGTGTGAAAAATGTAATATTTTAATAAACTTGCTCGTGTGATCCTGTATTATGAAAACTTGTTCATATGCGCTATGCAACGCTTGTTTGAATTTAAAATATTACCTTCTGTTTGGCTGTTTATCAAATTTGAGAGATGGCTAGTTGTCGGCTTCTGCCCCCATGCCACGAGTGCTGGGGTGTTCGAGATAAACATGAGCACTCTTTCTCCTATTTTTGGGTCCTTCGAGGGAGGTGCTCAGCACAACGAACAAGGCAATCGGACTATAATGCTTTATCGCTCTCACTTAGCCATAGAATTCTATAATTTTAAATTTTGGCGAAGCCCCTAGTATTCGGAAGGCCAAATTCGGGGCGCTATACATGCCTTAAGCCGGACAAAGGCGACTCCTCGCTCTAAGCGGCATAAGTCTTTAGGGACTCGAAACCTCTCGAACAACGACCAGTCTCTCGCCTTATCATGACAGCCAGTTTTAGCTTTCTCTACTGAGGTGCTTAGCCTAGCTGAACCGGGGCACAATCGTGGTAGTTCCCCTAGTGCTACCTTAGCTGATATAGCGGAACGTAAGGTACCAAAACATGGGAGCCGGGCAAACCCAACTATTGACCCAAGACATGATTCGGAGCTGATGCATATAATGCTATAAGTTTGGGGTGCCGCACTATCGAAAGTGTTTGAGCTTCTAACGCCATATTATGGGGTACGCTTAAGCCCCTGGCGTATTGGCTGTACCAGAGTGTACGGGTGCTGAATGTCATGAATGAACATATATGTATATATAAAAAGAAGAATAGAGAATGCGATAATAGTCTAGTGCTATGCATTGTTTATTCCAAAAGGTGCGTTAAAGCAACATGATACAAGTAGTGCGATAATCAAAAAGTGGGACCATCTGACATGTCCCCTCCAAGGGCAAGCTGAGGAATGGTATTGAAAGCAGGTATTTCACTCATTATCATAGACCACTTGGGAATTCCATGATGCGACATAGCTTTCTGCCTCCTTGATTGTTGTATCGTGTGTCCGGCAAACATACTGCCGGACGGTGTTTCCAGAGAGTAAAGTCCTGAAAGAGAGAAAAATAATAAGGCGGGAAGCCCCTAGTGCGGTTGAGCCGTGTCTTGGGGCATGCCGTAGTCGTGCCCCTCCCCACCTGTGCCCATGGTATTTTCAATGCGTAATTATGTACACGGGGCATGGATTTAGCTGTTTGGCTGGGACTGGGGTGGGGGCCGCATTGCTATGCGAGCTCGGAACGTGCCAGGCGGTCTTGTTGCCGATTACTCCGGGCGCGCTTGAAGGTGTCCGGGTCTTGAATCGCCGAACTGGTGGATTGCCTTAAGAGGCTGCTTTGCGCTTCTGCTGCGAGGGCCGCAGTGTGCTCCTCCGTGCGGAGAGAGCGCTCTGTGTTTCCATTGACTGTGATGACCCCCTGAGGTCCTGGCATCTTGAGCTTGAGATATGCATAGTGCGGTACCGCATTGAATCTCGCAAATGCGGTTCGCCCGAGCAGTGCATGGTAGCCACTGCGGAACGGGACTATATCAAAGATTAACTCCTCGCTTCGGAAGTTATCCGGGGATCCGAAGACCACTTCCAGTGTGACTGAGCCTGTGCAATGGGCCTCTACACCTGGTATGACGCCTTTGAAGGTCATTTTTGTGGGTTTGATCCTTGAGGGATCTATGCCCATTTTGCGCACTATGTCCTGATAAAGCAGGTTCAGGCTGCTGCCGCCATCCATAAGGACTCGAGTGAGGTGAAATCCGTCAATGATTGGGTCTAGGACCAGTGCGGCGAATCCGCCATGACGGATACTAGTGGGGTGGTCCCTGTGATCGAAGGTGATCGGACAGGAGGACCATGGGTTGAACTTTGGGGCGACTGGCTCCAACGCATATATGTCCCTGAGCGCATGCTTCCGTTCCCTCTTAGGGATGTGGGTTGTGTATATCATGTTCACCGTCCGCACTTGTGGGGGGAACCTCTTCTGTCCTCCGGTGTTCGGTTGCCGGGGCTCCTCCTCGTCATCGCTATGTGACCCCTTATATTTGTTTTCGGCATTTAACTTGCCGGCCTGCTTGAACACCCAACAATCCCTGTTGGTGTGGTTGGCTGGCTTGTCGGGGGTGCCGTGTATTTGACACGAGCGATCGAGTATACGGTCCAAACTGGATGGGCCCGGAGTGCTTCTTTTGAATGGCTTTTTCCGCTGACCGGGTTTAGAGCCTTTGAATCTGGCATTGATTGCCGTATCCTCGGTATTGTCGTTGTTAATGCGGCGCTTATGTTTGTTGCGACATGACCTGCCATTGCCGTCCTTGGTATCCGAAGTACCATGGTTCTTTGATATGTTATTGCTGCGAGCCAGCCAGCTGTCCTCTCCCGCACAAAAGCGGGTCATGAGTGTCGTGAGGGCTGCCATAGATTTCGGCTTTTCCTGGCCAAGGTGCCGGGCGAGCCATTCGTCGCGGATGTTGTGTTTGAAAGCTGCTTGGGCCTCCGCATCCGAACAGTAGACGATTTGATTTTTCTTTGTTAGGAACCATGTCCAGAATTGCCTGGCCGATTCCTTTGGCTGCTGAATTATGTGGCTCAAGTCATCGGCATCTGGTGGTCGCACATAAGTGCCCTGGAAGTTGTCGAGGAACGCAGCTTCTAGATCTTCCCAACAGCCGATGGATTCTGCTGGCAGGCTGTTGAGCCAATGCCGAGCTGGTCCTTTGAGCTTGAGTGGGAGGTATTTGATGGCGTGTAGATCATCACCGCGGGCCATGTGGATGTGCAAGAGGAAGTCCTCGATCCATACCGCAGGATCTGTTGTGCCGTCATATGATTTGATATTTACGGGTTTGAAACCCTCGGGGATTTGGTGATCCATTACTTCGTCTGTGAAGCATAGGGGGTGTGCGGCGCCTCTGTACTGGGCTATATCGCGACGCAGCTCAAATGAGTCTTGTCCGCTGTGTTCGGCCCAGCCGGATTTACTTTTACTGTATCCTGCGTGACGGTTATCGTCTCGCATAGTGGCGCTCCCTCGTGATCCGTAGATTGATCTTGCGTGTTTTGCTTTGTCCTCCAATACGTCTCGCACGTCTGGCCTATTTCCCCATGCCTTGATATTTTTATTTGAATGGCGTTGGGGTGCGGGCTGAGCTTTTGGCTGGAATGCCTCACTGTCACGGCCACGAGGTGGCCGATCAGCCACGTCATACGCTGGAGATGTAGGTTTTGGTGCTTCGTCCTCTAGGTGGGGTAGCAGTCTGCACTTTGGGTAACCCTTGGAGGGACGTTCGATTTTATATTTCTCGGCCGCAAGGACTTCAGTCCATCTGTCGGCTAGCAAATCTTGATCAGCTTGAAGCTGTTGTTGCTTTTTCTTAAGGCTATTTGCCGTGGCTATAAGCCGGCGCTTGAAGTGCTCTTGTTCGACGGGATCCTCAGGCACGACGAATTCGTCATCGTCGAGGCTTGCCTCGTCTTCGGAGGGAGGCATGTAATTACCATCCTCCGCCTCTCCATCTGCCGCTCTCTCGGGAGGGCTGGCTTCTCCATCCTCCTGCCCTAAATCTTGCTGGAGGGGATTGTTGCCGTCTTCGGCACTGTCCGGAGTGCTATTATCTCCTATGCCGGTATCACCACTTTTGCCTTGGCGGGACTTAGAGCGGCGCCGCTGACGTCGGCGCTTGGGCTGCTTCTTGGAGGGGTCATCCTCCGTTGTCCCATCGCCATTGCCTTCTTTGGGTGTGTCCACCATATATATATATATATATCATATGATGAGGTGGCTGTCCAGTGCCCTGTGAGCAGTTGTTCTTGTTCGCCTCCTGCATCGTCGTCCATGCCGTCGATGTCTTCGGAGTCGAAGTCGAGCATGTCGGTTAAATCGTCGACAGTGGCTACTAAGTGGGTGGTGGGTGGGCGGCGAATTTCTTCGTCATCCGCATCCCAATCTTGCCGGACATAGTTCGTCCAGGACTCTCCTGACAAGGAGAGAGACCTTAATGAGTTCAGTATGTCGCTGAAGGGCGAGTGCTGAAAGATATCCACAGAGGTAAAATCCATGGTCGGCACCCAATCGGATTCGATAGGCACAGTCGCAGGCGGTTCAGAGTCCGTGGCCGGGGAAGAATCCGGTAGTTCGGCATCACGGCTCCCATGAAGGGTAAGGTTGATCCTCGGCTCGATCGCCGCTGAGAGTACGACCTTCTGGGCGGGGTCTATCCACCCGTCCATGGATGGCGCGATTGGCTTCGAATTGAGGGTCAGAGCAGTTGCCGATGCGATCTCCTGAACACTGTCCGATGGTAGAGCTAAATCATGCTCATCGAGACCGTGTGGCGCACTCGGCAGGGGCTCGAATCCATCGAAGATCAAGTATCCGCGGACATCGGCCATGTAGTTTAAGCTTCCAAACCTGACCTGGTGGCCAGGGGCATAACTTTCGATCTGCTCCAAATGGCCAAGCGAGTTGGCCCGCACTGCGAAGCCGCCGAATACAAAGATCTGTCCGGGGAGAAAAGTCTCACCCTGGACTGCATCACCATCGATGATTGAAGGAGCCATCAAGCCTAATGGCGACGACACAGAGGAACTCTCAATGAAAGCACCAATGTCGGTGTCAAAACCGGCGGATCTCGGGTAGGGGGTCCCGAACTGTGCGTCTAAGGCGGATGGTAACAGGAGGCAGGGGACACGATGTTTTACCCAGGTTCGGGCCCTCTTGATGGAGGTAAAACCCTACGTCCTGCTTGATTATTCTTGATAATATGAGTAGTACAAGAGTTGATCTACCACGAGATCGGAGAGGCTAAACCCTAGAATCTAGCCTATGGTATGATTGTATGTTGTCCTACGGACTAAAACCCTCTAGTTTATATAGGCACCGGAGGGGGCTAGGGTTACACAAGGTCGGTTACAAAGGAGGAGATATACATATCCGTATTTCCTAGCTTGCCTTCCACGCCAATGTAACACCCTCGATGCATCGATGCGACTATAGTCCCACGTGTCGAGGCACGACTTAGAGACATAATCGCATTGAAGGCATATGTCGCAAGTGAGGTAATCTTCACACAACCCATGTAATACATAAGGGAAAGAGATACATAGTTGGCTTACAATCGCCACTTCACACAATTACATGAATAAAGCATTACATCATCAAATACAATCAAGGTCCGACTACGGAACCAAAATAAAAGAAGAACCCCAAATGCGACAAAGGTCCCCGATCGACCCCAACTGGGCTCCACTACTGATCAACTAGAACGAAGCAAGACAAAGGACAAGATCTTCATCGAGCTCCTCCTGAGCTTGGTTGCGTCATCTGCACGGACTCATCGGCACCTGCAAAGCTGGTTTTGGAAGTATCTGTGAGCCACAGGGACTCAGCAATCTCGCACCCTCGCGATCAAGACTATTTAAGCTTATGGGTAAGGTAAAGGTATGAGGTGGAGCTGCAGCAAGCGACTAGCATATATGGTGGCTAACATACGCAAATGAGAGCGAGAAGAGAAGAAAGCAAAGCACGGTCGATAAAAGTATGATCAAGAAGTGATCCTAAAACAACCTACGTCAAGCATAACTCCAACACCGTGTTCACTTCCCGGACTCCGCCGGAAAGAGACCATCACGGTTACACACGCGGTTGATTCATTTTAATTAAGGTCAACTTCAGGTTTTCTACAACCGGACATTAACAAATTCCCATCTGCCCATAACCGCGGGCACGGCTTTCGAAAGTTCAAATCCCTGCAGGGGTGTCCCAACTTAGCCCATCACAAGCTCTCACGGTCAACGAAGGAATAGACCCTCCCGAGACATTCCGATCAGACTCGGTATCCCGGTTACAAGACATTTCGACAATGGTAAACACCAGCAACACCGCCCGATGCGCCGACATCCTGATAGGAGCTGCACTGCACATATCTCGTTCTCAGGGCAACACCGGATAGGTAAAGCTACGAGTAAAACCAGCCCTCATGTTTCCCCGAGGTGGCCCCGCAGGCTGCCCATTTCGGACCAACACTTAGACAAGCACTGGCCCGGGGGGGTTAAAATAAAGATGACCCTCGAGAGAGCGACTCCCAAGGGAAAAGTAGGTGGTGGTGAGGCAAATGGTAAAACCAAGGTTGGGCATTGCTGGAGGAGCTTTACTTAAGGCGAACTGTCAAGGGGTTCCCATTATTACCCAACCGCGTAAGGAACGCAAAATTCGGGAACATAACACCGATATGACGGAAACTAGGGCGGCAAGAGTGGAACAAAACACCAGGCATAAGGCTGAGCCTTCCACCCTTTACCAAGTATATAGATGCATTAATTAAATAAGATATATTGTGATATCCCAACAAGTAAATAAATATTCCAACAAGGAACGGCCTCCAATCTTCACCTGCAACTAGCAACGCTATAAGAGGGGCTGAGCAAAGCGGTAACATAGCCAATCAACGGTTTGCTAGGACATGGTGGGTTAGGGGTTTGACATGGCAATTTGGGAGGCTGACAAGCAAATGGTAGGCATCGTAGCATTGGCATAGCAAAAGAGCGAGCAAACTAGCATAGCAAAGATAGTAGTGATTTCGAGGGTATGATCATCTTGCCTGAGATCCCGCAAGGAAGAAGAACGAGTCCATGAAGAAGACAAACAGACGAAGTTGAACGGATCCTCACAAACGCGACGTTATTGGAACCAACCCGAAGAATCAACACCGGAAAGAAGCAAACAATCATGGTAAACAACCACCACATAAACATGGCATGATGCACAATCAGGTATGATGCATGTCCGGTTTAATGAAGCATGGCATGGCAAAGTGCACAAACAATCCTACAAATTAAGTGGAGCTCAATATGCAACGGTGCATATTGACGAAACACCACGACAAGTTATTTAGTTCGATCTTGTTTATGTACCCAACAATATTAAATGTTGTTAGCATGGCAAAAGGTGAAGCATGATGAAACTATCTAATCTAGGCAAGTTTAAATGAGGCCGGAACACAAAACAACAAGTCCGGAAACTCCTCATGTGCATATTTTAAGGTTTGGTACTGTTCTGCCCTAAACAATATTTTAGAGTTGTTAAACATGCAAAATGATGCCACCATGTTAAACTAGGCATTTTTCTACCCCATCTACATATATAATTTATTTAAAACCGAGCTACGGTTATTTAGTTATGAATTAAATCATTTTAACATGGCATAGGAGTAAATTTAACCAAACATCATTTTAAATATTTTAAACATGGATGAAAATGACATATTAGTAAACTAGATGAAATTCTAGTCAAGTTTCATATATAAAGTTTTTATATATGATGCACGGTTTGTGAGTTTTAAAATGCATGAAGCGCAAGGGGTTCTCTGCAAAAACTGCTCTCCTCTAGAAAAAATAGCTAAAACACAGAACCTAAAAAAACTACACGGGCCGGATCTGGAACAGAGGCCGAATTAGGTGGATCTGGGCTGCTCACATTGGGCCAACAGGGAGCTGGCAGATCTGGGCCATGTAGCGATCTGGCGCTGGGCCTCGGCAAGCTGGACGGTCAACGCGCGGCGGCATCGTTCGACGACTCGGTGCTGAAGCAGGGGATCGAGCAGGCTGGACTTGGCGCTGGGGTTCGAGCTTGCTCGTTCGACAGAGAAACAACGGCAGCAGCGGACTTGACGGACGCAGCGGCGAGGAGAAGACTCCGGCGAGGTGGGACTTGGCGCGAAGCTGGAGAGGAGGCCGACTGGATCCGGGGCGGAGGGGCTTGATGCAGGTGGTTGCGCAGACGACGCGGGGACGTCCGGGTGAGACATGAGGCAGAGCAACGGGTCTTGGGGGTCTGCCATGGCTTAGCGTTGGCGAGGGATGGCGGGGAAGGCTGGGGACGTCCGGATCCTTGACCGGCGCGCGAGAAGAGGCAGCTCCGGCGGGGTGGAGGCAAACCGGCGGCCACGGACTTTGAGTTCCCTAGCGTGGCTCCTGCGGGTCGTCGGCAAGTTTCGGTCGAGGGGATGCAGCAGGGCTCGGAACTGCTGTTGCTGCTTGGGGACACGGCGTCCCTGGCGTCCATGGCGGGCTCCCTGCTGACAGAAAAAAAGATAGGTAGGGAGATGAGAGAGAGAAATGGGAGAGAGCACGGGAAGATGAAGAAGGGGCGTCGGCGCTCATCTTCGGCGAAGCTTGCCGGCGGTGGCATGGCACGAGGCGAAGGGGATCGAGCGCGGAGGCGCAAGAGGAGGAGCTTCGGGCAGAGGGATGGATCGAGGGGAAGGACGAGCGCTGATCTGGTTGGTGGGTGGCTGAAGACAAGGTGGATGCGGGATGGATCGATGTGGATTTGGTGGAGCGGCAGCGGCGACGAGTGGATAGGGGAGGATCCCTAGAAAGTAGGGTTTGGTCTAGAATTACATCGGCTATATATAGTAGGTGGAAATAGTTAGGGGCTATCGGACCCCTCCGATCGTAATCGGACGGTCGCGAATAAAATAGCTAGGGAGGCCAAATAAGAAAACGGTGACGTTTTGTAGATGTTTGGGGATGATCCGGACACAACGGTACCGACTGTTCGGGTCGGGTCCGGGACAATTTTCGGACGTGCGCGCGAGGTGGGCCGCGGGCTGACGAGAGAGGTTAGGTTGGACCTGGCGGTAGGTAGTGGGCTGTGCGGAAGTCCTCAGGCTGAGAGAAGAGAAGAGAGAGGCCCGACGACTATTTCCGGAGACCGAAAACGTCCGACGAAAATACCGGCTATATTGCCGCTATAGTTTAACGGTTGGGCTATCAAACGAGCTCCGAATGCGATGAAACTTGGCAGGCGACCTACTAACAACATAACAACACCACATGCCAACTTTCATCCCATTCCGAGAACATTTTCCGCCACTTATAAAATACTATTTCAGACATGCCGCGGGCGCGTGCAAGTGTGTCTAGGCTCAGAACGGACAACGGAAGGAACTGGGAGACCGGGACGGATGCAAGTTTTGAAAACATGATGATGCAATGCACATGATGACATGATAAAATTCAACACGCAAGAGAATGACAAGGAAACAACAGCGAATAACTGGAGGACACCTGGCACATCGGTCTCGGGGCGTCACAACACTCCACCACTACGAGAGGATCTCGTCCCGAGATCTAGAATGGCACCGGAGGGAAAAACGGAAGAGAAAGAGAAGAGGTAAAACTAAGTTGCTTCTTTGACAAATGAGTGAAACCCAAGAACCTCGAAAAAGTTAAGCCAATTTGAGAAAAGAATACAATGGAGATGAATGAAGTTAACAGTCTCCGTCAGAAAAGAGAAACAAGGAAGAGCAACTTCGGGCAGCACTCCGATTGAAAAGAAAAGAAATTGAATAAGAACTTGATAAGATGAGAAGATACTTGATGACATTAAAAAACACTGCCTCCGGAACTATTAAATGAATGGAACGAGTGGCAAGAAAGATCTCAGATAGCACTCCGGTTGAAAGAGATGCAAGGCTTGATAAGGCGAAAAGAACTTGAGCAGAATGGCACACAATCCGGTTAAAGGATAAGCACGAAAAGAACATGATCTTTGACAAACGAGATGATGGTTGAAAAGAGCAACATCACAATGCCTCCGGAACGAAAGAATAGAATATAGATAATTGGAAAAGAAAGGAGAAGAAAATTCCATCTTATGCCACAAAAGAGCTTGAGAAGGCATCCTTAGGAAACGGGTCGAGCGGAGTTGTTGGAAAACCAACAACGAAAGGATAAGCTTGATATGGTCTTGTGGAGTACATCTCAAATTATGAGGTGACAACCTGCCACTCACGGGAAAAGAATTGTATTGATATGAACAAAGAGACGAGAAAGTATATCGCACCGGAAAGGATAAATGAAGAAATTGGATCATTGATAAACACCATGAGAGCGACAATCCTTAAAGGAAAGCTTTAGGTGAAATATAACCCAAGATAACTCCAATGACGAGATTGATGGATTTAAACTACCTCATTCTTGATAACTTGTGAATCATGAAACATGAACTCAAATTTTTCAAGAATGTCATAATACCACCTCCAATGATACGGACGAAAGAATTGCACTCCGGATTGCAAGATGGAGAATGCTTGAGCACCTTTGAAAAGAATCTAAATGAACCCTTCGAGAAGGAATTAATTCCTTTATGAAACATCATGTAGAACCTTCATGAAGAACTCCGTTATTCAAAAGAATTATCAAATAGAAAGAAAGGGTAGGTGAGAACACAAGTTTGAACCTTGTAAAGATTTAGATAAATCTCCGTGGTGATATACTTGTGAGAGCTTGGGACTCTGGGAAAGAAAAATGAATCAAGTGAAACTGAGAATTTGATGAGCCTCCGGAATAAAGAATTAATCACTTGGATGAAGCAAGAATAAGAATTACGTTATGCGTATCCTTCACCAATTAAATTGATGACAATCAATGGATTTGGCACATTACTTATTCTCGTAGAAAAGATTAAGAGAGATATAACATAAACTTGAGAAAAGACTTCAGCGAACCACCGTTAGCATTTGGAAAGCACGAATGCATTGATATAATAACCAAGGAAGAGAACTCTTGAACGAACCACCGTAAGAATTGAAAAAGAACAAATAAAAGATAACGAATCACTGGGAAGAATTTGCAAATGAACGAAGATGCTCGAGAGAATCTAGATACATGAGAACGAAGGGATCACGAACTGATTAGAGATCACTTGAACGAAGCACCAGTAAGATTTGGAGAACCATAGCCGAAAGCTGAGAATGAATAAATTCTGAGATAATGGGCTTCGGAGAAATAAACTGAAAAGAATCTTGAATTGCTCCGGGTGGGTGAAAAAGAATTCTGATAATCGAAAAAAATTATGAGAGGATGACAACAAGCTAGCACCATGAATCTTGAGGAGAGTGGAGCAAGATTGAGAGAAAATCTTCTTCGGTCTTCAAATCCGAGAATGACGATGAGAAACATCACCAAGAATTATTTAGACACTCCGGAAGAATCAAACAAAGAGGTTGAGCCAACGATGAAAAGAATTTGAAAGATCTTGGAGAAATACATATGACTGATGATGAATCATTCTTACGTCACACTTCGAAAAGAAATTTGGATAGCTTCGGGAAAATAAGAAGAGTCAGGTAAGATCCTGGGAAAATACCTGTGGGTTAGGGCCCATTCAAAAGAAACACCGTAGAACGATTACTTGAGAAGGAGAATGCACCGGTTGAATTAAATGACTTGAAAGAGATAACATCCTCAAAATAACTTGAACGGACTGAGAATGGAAACGAATCTTCTGAGATAGCTTCGGCACTCCGGAACAATTGAATAGCGAGAAGTGAATGAATATGATGAGCACCGGCATGAGAACACATTTGAAACAAGGAAAAGGATGTGATCACCAACGAAAGATTGCATTGAGAACACCGGGGGAAGATAAAAGAACAAAGAATGATAAACTAGACGCTCCGTTAGTATCTTTATGAGAATCACTGGATAAGAATATTGATAGAAAAGAATGGAGAGACCTCACATCAATAAGAAGGATACTCGATTAAGAGATATGAATCCTTGGAGAAAAACAAGGGTGGGAGGGTGGGAAAATAAAGGCAACTTGGAGACGGATGAAACAAACACCGTTGAGAAGAAGTAATAATTGATCTTGCGAATGTTGAAGTGATCGGATCCACTTGAAGAGAGACACCCCGGTAGAACAAGATTGGCATAACAATCTCGATTATTGAGAAGGATTAGTATCCACATCGGAGTATGAGAACATCATTTAGGAAAGGTATGGAATCAACTCTTGACTTTGAAGCAACTCGAATACCACAACTCAAAACAAAACAAAGGATTGGCTTGCAGAATAAGCCGGAACAAACATATGATAGAGATTTCGTCCGAAGTTTTCGTGGTGGGGCCTACACGGGCTCGATCGTACAACACCATCATGTACAAGGAAGTGCACATGACATACGAAGCGTCCCCGAGTCGGCATAGCCAAGGACTCTTTAAGACACAACGAGACCACTGTAAAACCGACCGTGAATAGGTGGACCACTAGACGTCGAACCCCAATTTCATATCGTACATCCGTCGGACAGATATCCTAAGAGCTACTTGAATTCCCACCTATGAAACTCCCGAATTTTTCCGGTTATGCAATCAGGTGTTGGGGATACAGGGGAAGCATAATATCTCACCCAAATCTAGCAAATCCTACATCCAGCTGTATCCATCCTTCAACACATAACCAAGAAACCTTCGGAAATCATTTACCTCAACCTTTGAAAAGTATCCGTTATACAAGTTATGGCCATACTCCCGAACTCCCGCCCCAGTACTAGGTGGCGTCGAGGTTATCTCACCAACGAACTGCATAAAAGAGATTTTCGATGTCGGCGTACTAAACTCAGGTATTCCAGAACTGCAACGATAAAATTATGACGACAACACCTTGGAGCTCAACTCCCCGGGACACTTCCATAAAACCCCTGACAGGAGGCACCAAGACAATGTTCTCGTCATAAAACCATCGGAACGATTCCAATATACCCGCGTGATCCTAAATTTTTTTAGTGAAATTTGACAAGAGAAGAGTCAAAACTCTACGTCAGGATGCCTTACCAGAGCAATGAGGAGACTGGGAAGTAAAAAGAATTCCTAAGCTCTCCGATATATAATTCCTAAATGACTCAAAACATTTTTCTAGACACAACTTCGGCCCGCTAAAAACGATCAAGCAAATGGGGCTCCTAAGGTCGGGGAAGGCTCTGATTACCAACTTGTAACAGCCCTCGATGCGACTATAGCTCCCACGTGTCGAGGCACGACTTAGAGACATAATCGCATTGAAGGCATATGTCGCAAGTGAGGTAATCTTCACACAACCCATGTAATACATAAGGGAAAGAGATACATAGTTGGCTTACAATCGCCACTTCACACAATTACATGAATAAAGCATTACATCAACAAATACAAGGTCCGACTACGGAACCAAAATAAAAGAAGAACCCCAAATGCGACAAAGGTCCCCGATCGACCCCAACTGGGCTCCACTACTGATCAACTAGAACGAAACAACACAAAGGACAAGATCTTCATCGAGCTCCTCCTGAGCTTGGTTGCGTCATCTGCACGGACTCATCGGCACCTGCAAGCTGGTTTTGGAAGTATCTGTGAGCCACGGGGACTCAGCAATCTCGCACCCTCGCGATCAAGACTATTTAAGCTTATGGGTAAGGTAAAGGTATGAGGTGGAGCTGCAGCAAGCGACTAGCATATATGGTGGCTAACATACGCAAAAGAGAGCGAGAAGAGAAGGCAAAGCACGGTCGATAAAGTATGATCAAGAAGTGACCCTAAAACAACCTACGTCAAGCATAACTCCAACAACCGTGTTCACTTCCCGAACTCCGCTGGAAAGAGACCATCACGGTTACACACGCGGTTGATTCATTTTAATTAAGGTCAACTTCAGGTTTTCTACAACCGGACGTTAACAAATTCCCATCTGCCCATAACCGTGGGCACGGCTTTCGAAAGTTCATCCCTGCAGGGGTGTCCAACTTAGCCCATCACAAGCTCTCACGGTCAACGAAGGAATAGACCTCCACCCGAGACATTTCGATCAGACTCGGTATCCTGGTACAAACAAGACATTAACAGGGTAAAACTAAACCAGGCAACACCGCCCAGATGCGCCGACATCCTGATGGGAGCTGCACATATCTCGTTCTCAGGGCAACACCGGATAGGTCAAGCTACGAGTAAAACCAGCCCTCAAGTTTCCCTGAGGTGGCCCCACAGGCTGCCCATTTCGGACCAACACTTAGACAAGCACTGGCCCGGGGGGGGGGGTTAAAATAAAGATGACCCTCGAGAGAGTGACTCCCAAGGGAAAAGAGGCTAGGTGGCGAATGGTAAAACCAATGTTGGGCATTGCTAGAAGAGCTTTACTTAAGGCGAACTGTCAAGTGGTTCCCATAATAGCCCAACCGCATAAGGTACGCAAAATCCGGGAACATAACACCGATATGACGGAAACTAGGGCGGCAAGAGTGGAACAAAACACCAGGCATAAGGCCGAGCCTTCCACCCTTTACCAAGTATATAGATGCACTAAGATAACATGACAATATAATGATATCCCAACAATTAAATAATGTTCCAACAAGGAGCGGTCTCCAATCTTCACCTGCAACTAGCAACGCTATAAGAGGGGCTGAGCAAAGCGGTAACATAGCCAATCAACGGTTTGCTAGGACATGGTGGGTTAGAGGTTTGACATGGCAATTTGGGAGGCTGACAAGCAAATGGTAGGCATCGTAGCATTGGCATAGCAAAAGAGCGAGCAAACTAGCATAGCAAAGATAGTAGTGATTTCGAGGGTATGATCATCTTGCCTGAGATCCCGCAAGGAAGAAGAACGAGTCCATGAAGAAGACAAACGGACGTAAGTTGAACGGATCCTCACAAACGCGACGTTATCGGAACCAACCCGAAGAAGCAACACCGGAAAGAAGCAAACAACATGGTAAACAACCACCACATAACATGGCATGATGCACAATCAAGTATGATGCATGTCCGGTTTAATGAAGCATGGCATGGCAAAGTGCACAAACAATCCTACAAATTAAGTGGAGCTCAATATGCAACGGTGCATATTGACGAAACACCACGACAAGTTATTTAGTTCGATCTTGTTTATGTACCCAACAATATTAAATGTTGTTAGCATGGCAAAAGGTGAAGCATGATGAAACTATCTAATCTAGGCAAGTTTAAATGAGGCCGGAACACAAAACAACAAGTCCGGAAACTCCTCATGTGCATATTTTAAGGTTTGGTACTGTTCTGCCCTAAACAATATTTTAGAGTTGTTAAACATGCAAAATGATGCCACCATGTTAAACTAGGCATTTTTCTACCCCATCTACATATATAATTTATTTAAAACCGAGCTACGGTTATTTGGTTATGAATTAAAATCATTGAGTAAATTATTAACCAAACATCATTTTAAATATTTTAAACATGGATGAAAATGACATATTAGTAAACTAGATGAAATTCTAGTCAAGTTTCATATATAAAGTTTTTATATATGATGCACGGTTTGTGAGTTTTAAAATGCATGAAGCGCAAGGGGTTCTCTGCAAAAACTGCTCTCCTCTAGAAAAAATAGCTAAAACACAGAACCTGAAAAAACTACACGGGCCGGATCTGGAACAGAGGCCGAATTAGGTGGATCTGGGCTGCTCACATTGGGCCAACAGGGAGCTGGCAGATCTGGGCCATGTAGCGATCTGGCGCTGGGCCTCGGCAAGCTGGACGGTCAACGCGCGGCGGCATCGTTCGACGACTCGGTCCTGAAGCAGGGGATCGAGCAGGCTGGACTTGGCGCTGGGGTTCGAGCTTGCCCGTTCGACAGAGAAACAACGGCAGCAGCGGACTTGACGGACGCAGCAGCGAGGAGAAGACTCCGGCGAGGTGGGACTTGGCGCGAAGCTGGAGAGGAGGCCGGCTGGATCCGAGGCGGAGGGGCTTGATGCAGGTGGTTGCGCAGACGACGCGGGGACGTCCGGGTGAGACACGAGGCAGAGCAACGGGTCTTGGGGGTCCGCCATGGCTTAGCGTCGGCGAGGGATGGCGGGGAAGGCCGGGGACGTCCGGATCCTTGACCGGCGCGTGAGAAGAGGCAGCTCCGGCGGGGTGGAGGCAAACCGGCGGCCACGGACTTTGAGTTCCCTAGCATGGCTCCTACGGGTCGTCGGCAAGTTTCGGTCGAGGGGATGCAGCAGGGCTCAGAACTGCTGTTGCTGCTTGGGGACACGGCGTCCCTGGCGTCCATGGTGGGCTCCCTGCTGACAGAAAAAAAAGATAGGCAGGGAGATGAGAGAGAGAAACGGGAGAGAGCACGGGAAGATGAAGAAGGGGCGTCGGCGCTCATCTTCGGCGAAGCTTGCCGGCGGTGGCGTGGCACGAGGCGAAGGGGATCGAGCGTAGAGGCGCAAGAGGAGGAGCTTCGGGCAGAGGGATGGATCGAGGGGAAGGACGAGCGCTGATCTGGTTGGTGGGTGGCTGAAGACGAGGTGGATGCGGGATGGATCGATGTGGATTTGGTGGAGCGACGGCAGCGACGAGTGGATAGGGGAGGATCCCTAGAAAGTGGGGATTGGTCTAGAATTACATCGGCTATATATAGTAGGTGGAAATAGTTAGGGCCTATCAGACCCCTCCGATCGTAATCGGACGGTCGCGAATAAAATAGCTAGGGAGGCCAAATAAGAAAACGGTGACGTTTTGTAGATGTTTGGGGATGATCCGGACACAACAGTACCGACTGTTCGGGTCGGGTCCGGGACAAATTTTTGGACGCGCGCGCGAGGAGGGCCGCGGGCTGACGAGAGAGGTTAGGTTGGACCTGGCGGTAGGTAGTGGGCTGTGCGGAAGTCCTCAGGCTGAGAGAAGAGAAGAGAGAGGCCCGGCGACTGTTTCCGGAGACCGAAAACGCCCGACGAAAATACCGGCTATATTGCCGCTATAGTTTAACGGTTGGGCTATCAAACGAGCTCCGAATGCGATGAAACTTGGCAGGCGACCTACTAACAACATAACAACACCACATGCCAACTTTCATCCCATTCCGAGAACATTTTCCGCCACTTATAAAATACTATTTCGGACATGCCGCGGGCGCGTGCAAGTGTGTCTGGGCTCAGAACGGACAACGGAAGGAACTAGGAGACCGGGACGGATGCAAGTTTTGAAAACATGATGATGCAATGCACATGATGACATGATAAAATGCAACACGCAAGAGAATGACAAGGAAACAACAGCGAATAACTGGAGGACACCTGGCACATCGGTCTCGGGGCGTCACAACCAAGTAGAGTCCCATATGGACACGGGACGAAGTCTTCAATCTTGTATCTTCACAGTTCAACAGTCCGGCGAAAGGATATAGTCCGGCTGTCCGGAGACCCCCTAATCCAGGACTCCCTCACTCACCAAAGAAGTGATCAGCCTTGAATTTTTGTTTCTTTGAGAAGGGATCCTTTGGCTTGGGGTGAGGAGTGTCAGTCAATTGCATCACAACCTCAGGGATCTCAATCTCTGGTTCCACAGGCTCAGGAATTTCAGGTACTTCTTCAGTGGCAGCCTGGGACTTCAGTTCTTCATTTACATGTTCATCAGCACTAGTGGCTGGAATTTTTTCATGGATGGATGGAGTTGCACGAGGTTTTTGAAATCTCATTTGGGCTTCAGTAGTTATTGGGGACTGAGGAATTTGTTAAAGAGGTGTGAACAGAGGAGGGTTGGGGTGCTGAGTTTCCCAAAAGTCATCTTTCATCACTAGAGTAGTGCTTCCAATGTCCACATCGTCTTCTTCATCCATTTCTTCAACGCCGGCCTCTTCAGCAGTGAACTGAGGCATGTGCGATGAGATAATTGATGTTGAAGGGATTGCATCCACTTCAATTTCTTCATCCAACTGATCTGACGAAGCAGCAGAGGGATTCTCTTCATCGGATTCACTTGTAATCACATATTCTTCATCAAAAGGAACAAGGTCCTTTGATGGCATGATTGAGATAGGAACAACATCAATTGGGTTGGCAAATGAGCTGGTCAATGGCTTCATCTTCTTCAGGGCTGAAGAATCTGATGAAGTTGATGCCTTCCTTTTCTTCACATCTGCATGCTCTGCAGCCTTGGTCTTCTTCACATCTGATGCAGATGGAAGGATCATAGTTGGTGTAGGCGCAGAGGGAGCAGAGGAATTTGGTTGAATTTCTTCAGGCGCAACTGATGCAGTTTCCCTGACGTCTTTACTTTCTTCAGGCACAACACTAGTGGTTGCCCTGGCAATTTCTTTAGCGGCTGGAATGCAGTCATCAGCCTTAGAATCAACATTTTCTTCAACAGCCTGATTGTCATCAGTGGTGCTGGCATTTTCTTTGGTAGGCTGAGCAGATGCTTCAGCCTGAGGAATTTCCTGTTGCGTTGGGGATGCAACATTTGAAGTGAAGTTGTCAGCGAGTCTCACAAAACGAACCTTGGCTCCCAGCCAATCAGCATGGTATGCGTCAAATTCATCACTGAGTTTCTTGATCTCAGACTGTATATTGACGAGTTCTTCAGTTGTCATAGAGATAACATTTTTCTTCAAGTAGCGCTCCTTTTTGTACTACGCTTTCTTAATCTGCTTGGCCTTCTCAAACTTCCATTTTTCTTCTTGTATGAAGCGAGTCAACATATGACTTTGGCCAGGAGTCAGCTTGAAATCAGGCATAGGAGTATTTGGGTCCTTGTGTCATAGGTTAATGTACTCAAGGATCAACTTTGGATCCAAAAGCAGAGGCACACTTGTGCCCTTGGCTCTAGCGGCCTTGACCTGCCTGTCTCTGATGATTTCTATAAGTTCATCATCATCAGCTTCGTCTTCATCTGACGACACTTGAAAAATGACTTGCTTCTTTTGAGGACTTGGTCGAGAGCCTCGTCCAGCAGTTGCCTTGCTCTTCAACAGAGTGGGACTAGTTGAAGAATGCAGTGGTGCTGAGGAACTAGCAGATGCTCCTGAGGCAATAGAGATGTCCGTCGTCCTTTGGCACGAGGCGAAATGTGCAGGTGCTGAGGATTTGGTCGGAACAGCTGAGGACTTTGGCGGAGGAGCTGAGGATTTTTAAGTGGGAGCAATTTGAGGAGTTGGCCGTGAGGGCTTTGAAGAATCTGGCCGTGAGGGCATTGCTGAGGAACTTGGCCATGAGGACATTGCTGGTGAAGCACTTGGCTTGTGAGCAGGCTTCTTTGGCATGGCCGTGAGGAATTTGCCGTGAGGGCTTTGAGGAATCTGGCCGTGAGGGCATTGCTGAGAAACTTGGCCGTGAGGGCATTGGGGTTGAAGTACTTGGCTTATGAGCAGGCTTCTTTGGCATGGCCTTCTTTGGCTTGCTTGCAGAGGCCTCAGCAGTGGCAGCAGCAGCAGCAGAGTCTTCATTGAATTTCCTCACTACTTCTCTTGCTTGTCTGGCCAACTTGGCCTGGCGCTTGGCCCGTTCATTAGGATATTCCTCACCACGCTTGAGGCTGGTGGGATCTGCTTCTTGGCCAATGGAATTTGAACAATGGAATTCTTTAGATGAGGAATTTGAACAATGGAATTCTCTGAAGATGTATGCAACTTTTCTTCGAGGAATGCTGCAAATGAGTTAAGTTGATGAGAACCTAGTGATTCAGCAGCAGACATGAGTACCTGTGAACAGAGTACAGTTGCGAGGAATATGGAGAGGTCATATGCGTTCTTAGAGGTTTTTCAAAAAGGAGCAAGTTTGAGGAATTTGACCAGATGAGTCTTGAAGAATTTCAGTAAGCGTTCTTTGTCTTAGGTTCCAGAGATGTATAGATCGAAAATCCACACATTTGAGGAATCTTGAAGAAAAATATAGCTTAGATAAATGAATCAAGAACATATGACATGTGAGGTGTTCAGTGTGTGATGAAATTGAAGTATAAACACCTTTGAAGATTTTGTACTTATCATTTGAATCAAAGAGGGCAGTAAAAGTAACTTTTAATTACCCTAGACGAAGAACACGACGAACTGAGAGGTGTAGATGTGAAGTTCGTCAGTTCAGATCTTCCATGCCCTACTTGGCAGAGGAAGACAGCTACGGCGGCGGCAGACTGAAGAAATCCGCAGCCGGCGCGAGTACGACGGCGACGAGGTTGAGGCAGTGAAGCTGTTCCTCACCGACAACAATGAAGTAGCGGCGGTGCTAGGGTTTTAGAAGCTCGAGCTGGAGTGAGAACGAGCAGAGTAAAAGTGAAGTGAGGAAGGGAAGGGGTATTTATAGCCACGGTGAAAAAACTGTTCGCCCGAAGAAATTGGATGAATGTGCCCCTGACCCTTCTCATTCGCTTGACATGTGTCACCCACGTACTGAGAAGTGGAGATCGTGTGAGATCGTGGGTGAATGGATATGTGTTGTCATGGGATGTGGAACGGTTTGAGCGGCAAAGCCGAAAATTTAGATAAGATAGGTTTTAAAGTTCAGTTTGCAATTTCTTCAGCTGACAAGGAAACAGTGAAGATTTTGAACGAGTTTCAAATAGAACGCACATGAAGAATTTGTGAATAGACTGGGTTGAGTTTAGCATAGAGGGGGAAGGGTCCGATCACATTCACTTAGCGGAACAAGCAACTTGAAGAAATAGCAATAAGTGAATGCTGTAGAGGACATAAACTCACATATATATAGCCAATGAAGAAAAAGGACGGAAATGTTGAAGACAATGCAAATTGAAAAACAACTGAAGAATTTCAAAGAACCGAGGAAAAAACTCAATTGAAGATTTTCAACATTTTGTGGTGGCGTGACCCACCGTATAAGAATGATGATTTCAGACACCGCATACAATTGTCGTAGGGTTCTGAGAATCAAATTCGTCGTTAATTTTTTCACGCTTAGAGTGTTAGTCTTCATTGATTGAAGAAAAACGTTTCTTCATGTGTTGCACATCTAAGTCATCAATTTTGCATAAGTGTTAGGATGGGTGTCTTTTTCAAAGAACATTCGAAGATTCTAGGATATTTAGCTCACACCGCAACTTGCTAAATCTCTTCTCATCCAAGGGCTTAGTGAAGATATCGGCTAGCTGTTCTTCAGTCTTCACATGCTCAATAGAGATGTCGCCCTTCAACACATGATCACGAAGAAAATGATGACGAATCTGAATGTGCTTTGTCTTAGAGTGCTGAACTGGGTTACGAGCAATCTTGATGGCACTCTCATTGTCACAGTAGAGTGGCACATTCTTCATGTTGACGCTGTAGTCCTTGTGGGTTTGCTTCATCCATAGCAGTTGAGCACAACAAGAACTAGCAGCAATGTACTCAGCTTCAGCAGTAGACAGTGATACACAATTCTGTTTCTTCGAGGACCAACAGACCAAAGATCGTCCGAGGAAATGGCATGTGCCAGATGTTGACTTGTGATCCACATGATCACCAGCATAGTCAGAGTATGAAAATCCAATGAGATCAAAAGCCAAGCCCTTGGGGTACCATAATCCAAGTGTTGGTGTGTGAGCTAGATATCGAAGAATATGCTTCACAGCTTTATGGTGTGATTCCTTCGGTGTAGCTTGAATCAGGAACACATGCAAACACTAAGCATAATATCTAGCCTAGATGCACATAGGTACAATAAAGAACCAATCATGGAGCGGTATACCTTTTGATCGAAGTCAATACCATTTTCATAAGTGAGATGGCCATTTGTGGGCATAGGGATTTTGACTCCGATGCCGAATTTCCTCAGTACATCCTTGAGATATTTCTCCTGAGATATGAATATGCCATTGCGCTGTTGACGAATCTGAAGACCTAAGAAGAATTTCAATTCTCCCATCATAGACATTTGATATTCTTCACTCATCATATAGGCAAATTCATCAGTATAATGTTGGTCAGTACAGCCAAAGATAATATCATCAACATATATTTGGCACACAAACAATTCACCATCATAAGATTTAGTGAAAAGAGTTGGATCAAGTGAACCGGGTTTGAAGCCTTTCTTCATGAGGAATTCCTTCAAAGTATCATACCACGCCCGTGGGGCCTACTTGAGGCCATAGAGGGCCTTATTGAGTCTGAAGACTTTGTCAGGATGCTTTGGATCTTCAAAACCTAGGGGTTGAGCAACATATACTTCTTCCTCAAGCTTACCGTTGAGGAATGCACTTTTCACATCCATTTGATATAAAGTGATATCATGATGGTTAGCATAATCAAGTAATATGCGAATAGCTTCAACTCTAGCAACAGGTGCAAAAGTTTTATCGAAATCAATTCCTTCAACCTGTGTGTAGCCTTGAGCTACAAGCCGTGCCTTATTCTTCACCACAATGCCATTTTCATCTTGCTTGTTGCGGTAGATCCACTTTGTGCCGATGATATTGTGCTTGTGAGGATCTGGATGTTTGAACAATTCCCAAACATTGTTGAGCTCGAATTGATGTAATTCCTCTTGCATAGCTTGAATCCACTCAAGCTCCAGAAATGCTTCATCTACCTTAGTGGGCTCTGTGATAGAGACGAAAGCAAAGTGCCCACAAAAGTTAGATAAATGTGAAGCTCTTGAGCGTGTGAGAGGACCTGGAATGTTGATATCACTGATGATTTCTCAATTTGCACTTCATTTGCGACATGAGGATGAGCAGGTTGACATTGAGGGATTTGATCAGCATTTTCTTCAGCACCATTTTCCTCAGGTGCATTAGCATGATGTTCTTCATGCTCTGGAATAACTTCTTCAGCTGATTCTTCAGTAGGAATGACATCCTCTGTAGCCTTGATCTTAATAGATTCCTCAGGAGGTATTTCATCTGTCACAGGAGGTAGGTGCTATCTTTATGAGCCATTAGTCTCATCGAACCGATCATCTAGGGTTTCAACAACCTTGTGATGACAGGTGTTGAAGACTCTGTAGGTGTGCGAGTCCTTACCATAACCGAGCATAAAACCTTCATGTGCTTTCGGTGCAAATTTAGAACTGCGATGAGGATCTCTAATCCAACATTTAGCACCGAAGACTTTGAAATAACTGACATTGGGTTTCTTATCAGTGAGAAGTTCATATGCTGTCTTCTTGAAGAATTTGTGAAGATATACCCTGTTGATAATGTGGCATGCAGTATCAATTGCCTCAGGCCAGAAGCGAGGAGGCGTCTTGTACTCATCAAGCATAGTGCGGGCCATCTCAACAAGAGTCCTGTTCTTGCGCTCCATGACGCCATTTTGCTGAGGAGTATAAGGAGCAGATAACTCATGAATAATACCAAGTTCATGAAGATAGTCATCAAGGCCAGTGTTCTTGAACTCAGTTCCATTATCACTCCTGATGTGCTTGATCTTCACACCAAAGTTAGTTGAAGCCCTCGAGGAAAATCGTTTGAAGACTTCCTACACTTCAGTTTTGTAAGTGATAATATGGACCCATGTATATCGAGAGTAGTCATCAACAGTGACAAAACCATATAGAGATGCAGCATTGGTAAATGTGGCATAGTGAGTAGGGCCAAAGAGATCCATGTGAAGCAATTCAAATGGTCGAGTAGTAGTCATGATAGTCTTTGCTGGATGCTTGGCCTTGGTCATCTTTCCAGCTTCACAGGCTCCGCATAAGTGATCCTTGAGGAATTTGACATTTTCAATGCCAATGACATGCTTCTTCGCGAGCGTGTGCAGATTCCTCATGCCAGCATGACCAAGTCATCGATGCCATAGCCAGCCTTCTGAAGCTTTTGCAAGAAGACATGTAGTAGGTTGTGGTCCTGTAGAGAAATCAACAATATACAAATCTCCTCTCCTAAAGCCTTCGAAGACTTTGGAATTGTCAGTTTCCATGATCACAACACAACGTTACTTGCCAAAGACAATCACCATATCAAGATCACAAAGCATTGAGACAGACATGAGGTTGAACCCTAAGGACTCAACAAGCATGACTTTGTCCATGTGTCGATCCTTTGAGATTGCAACCTTATCTAGACCCAATACCTTGCTTTTGCCTTTGTCAGCGTAGGTGATATGCTTCAGATGTGATGGAGATAAAGCAGAGTCCATCAATAAGCTCCTGTCACCAGTCATGTGATTTGTACATCCACTATCGAGGACCCACTCAGTGGCTTTGGGTTGATCATCCTGCAGATGAATTAGTGCAACTTACGAACTCATATACTTCACCAATGAATAATATGGTATCAATTTCATCAGACAATAGAACAGATAAAACAATATGAGGACATGAGAAATGAAAATTCATTTCTTCATGATTAGCTTGCGTCCTTTCAAGCATATTTAGGTCTCCAGCAAATTCTCCAGACGATTAAGTTTGTCTGGAGACCCGACCCTGCATAAGAGATTAGTTCTTTTTCTTCACCACCCACATCTGAAGGGGTGGCAAAGAGTTCATCATTCTGCGAGCTCCATAAGAGAAAGGTGGCATAGACGCCAATCCGCTTTGTTTCACATAAGAGGGGTTAGGATAAGCATAAGAGTAAGCAGAGAAATTCTTCGAGGACTTATGGACATAATGATTTGAAGAATAATGCACATATCTATAATCCTTAGATCTTCCCTGCGAAATAGACGGGTTAGCACGATGATGTTCATATGAGGACTTTGATCCTTTTGAGGAATTTGATCCATGAGAGGAGTTTGGTCCGAATGAGGACTTGGGTCCATATGAAGAATTTGGTCTGGGGTTCCTATTCTTCACAGGTGGTGTCATGATGACATTCACCTGAAGATTTTCAAGGCACCTTTTGGGAACCCAGATTTTCTTCATAGGAGGACCGTTCCTACAGTTAGTGCCAACATATCTAGCAAAATACTTCACCATTCTGATTTTTGAATAGTTTATAGTTAGAGTCAATGGACTCATCAAAAGAATATGAAGATTCACATGTAAAGCCATATAAAGTAGATGGATCCACTGAAGGTCTCTTTGCAGCAACCCATGAGGTTTTGGGATACTGCTCAGGTTTCCAGTAGGTCCCATCAGCATTGAGTTTCCTCTCAAAGGCAATACCCTCTTTCCTAGGGTCATGTTGAGGATCTGCTTTTTAAGCACATCACAAAGAGCCCGATGCCCTTTGAGGCTTTTGTACATGCCTGTCATATACAATTCCTTCAGCCCTGCATCATCAGTGATACTAGCAATGTCCTCAGATGAGGAATTAGTGATAGCAGAGGCTGTTGAAGAATTTGCAGCAATGAAAGTATTTGAGCATTCAGGTGAAGAATTAGCAGTTTCACATTCAATGCACTTCAAACATGGAGGAACAAATTCATCCTGAGTAGCGCTGATCTGTTGAGCAAGTAATGAATCACGCTCCTTCTGAAGATCTTCATAACTCACTCTTAGCTTCTCAAGATCTTGCTTTCTTTGAAGGAATTCGTAAGAAAGCTTCTCATGATCAGATAAGAGAGTGTTATGATGACTTTGAAGGGTGTCAAACTTATATTGAAGTCTCCGAAGACTATCAGCCAAAGCTTTCAACCGATCCATTTCTTCACCCAACGTATCATTGCTTTTATCCAGCATGTATTGAACTTTTTCCAAAGCTCTTTGTTTTTTAGTGGCTAGGGAAGAAAGTTTGACATAACTGGGTCCAAATTCATCACCAGATTCATCACTGGACTTAGATAAGTAGCATTCAGTTACCTTGGCACATTTTGCCATAAGACATGGTGCAGAGGATGATGATTCTGGATCGAAGGTCATAGCCTTGCGCGATTCCATGAATTCTTCGAACCAGGGTTCATGGTGAGATCAATGACCTTCATAGACCTCAGAGAGTCGGTCCCAGATGAGTTTCACATGGCTGAGATACATAATGTTCCTGAATAGATTTTGTGACAAGCTAGAGCAAATGATGTCCTTCGCCGTGAGGTTGAGAAGTGTGTATTTTCGAATATCATCAGCCTCCGCCATCTTGCATAGGTCAGTAAGACCAATCTCGATGACGGTCCAGAGTTTGCTGTTCATCGCCATGAGGCGCTTCTTCATCATGGCCTTCCACTTGGGATAATCATGACCGTCAAAGATGGGGCAAGTCACAGTCTTCACTCCTGTGGTCGACATAACTAAAACTCCAGGTGGTTAAACCAAAATCTCACAGAACAAGGGAGTACCTTGCTCTGATACCAATTGAAAGTGCGTTATATCGACTAGAGGGGGGGTGAATAGGCGATTTTTATGAATTCTTCACTGAGGAATTTGCGGGTGAGGAAATTCCTGAGTGAAGAACTACTTGCAGCGGAATAAGTAATCAGAAGTAAACATAGCAGTGCATGAGCATGGTCTCCATGATGAAATGAAAACAAGTACAGAGTACAGAAAGCGTAAACACAGGATAACATAAGATAAGACAAACAGACTGAAGAAATTGAACTGAGGAAATAGGGGAAGTCTTTAGTCAAAGTCTTCAAATAGATATGAACAAGCACTCAACACATAAAAGAGGAAATGAATGAGTTGAGGAAATGGAACCAGGTAGCTTGGTGAAGACAATGATTTGGTAGACCAGTTCCAACTGCTATGACAGTTGTACGTCTGGTTAGGGCGGCTAGGTATTTAAACCTGAGGACACACAGTCCCAGACACCCAGTCCTGAACACGCAGCTCAGGACACTTAGTCCTCACTGTATTCCCCTTGAGCTAAGGTCACACAGACCTCACCTAATCACTCGTGGTAAGTCTTCAGGTGACTTACAAACCTTCACAGACTTGGTCACTCGGCGATCCACAATTTCCTCTTGGATGCTCTAGACCATGATGCCTAACCGTCTGGAAGATGCACAGTCTTCAAAGGTAACAAGCGTCGGATCCACGCAGGATCAATCTCTTCAGTGATGCTCAATCACTTTGGGTTTGTAGGTGTTTGGGTTTGAGTTTTCCTCACTTGATGATTTTCACTCAAAGTCCTCGGAGGATGGGATGCTCTCAAATGACAAGTGTCAGTTTCTCTCGGAGCAGCCAACCAGCTAATGGTTGTAGGGAGCAGCTATTTATAGCCTAGGGAGCAGCCCGACATGATAAGACATAAATGCCCTTCAATGACATGACCGTTAGGTGGGTAGATATTTTGGGACAGCTGGCGCATAGCACAGCAATGGTCATAATTTTGAGTATCAAAATCCTCAGGGCTATCATGTTCCTCACTGTGTAGGCAATCCGCACTGGCGAATTCCTAACTCCTCAGTCAGAAGAAATTCCTTAGAGACCAGAAGAACTTCGTCTCTGTCACTGAAGAAATTGACTGAGCTGTATGAGATTTCCAATGGCTTCACTCGAAGGGATTGGTAGGTGTAGGATTTGAGTTGAGCATCACATGGAAATTTTTTCTTAGTATTTCCTCGACCCCCTTTAACAGTACGATGTTTCCTATGACTCAAGAAAGAGAAAATGAAACTATGAAAACAGAAGTCTTCATGCTTCATGTTCCTCAAATGAATACCAAGTCTTCAGGATTGCACCAATTTCTTCACTTTCAAAGTCTTTAGAAAGTCTTCAGAAATCCAAAGTCTTCAGTCGAAGAACTTCATTTTTAGGGGTCAACTTTCTATGTAAATATCAAACTCCTCATAGACTTATAGACATGTGTACACTCATAAACACATTAGTCCCTTAACCTATAAGTCTTCAATACACCAAAATCACTAAGGGGCACTAGATGCACTTACACCCCCAGGGGCCGACTCATTACAATGGGATGAGTCGGGTCTTCAATAAGTTGATTAAAAATGACTTTACATTAGCCCCCAAGTGCCATGGTGCATGCTGGCAGTGACATGGGACTTGCATATTTGATGTAATCTCAATTTGAATAATGTAGCCCCCAAGTACTAGGTCGTAAGCCTGCAGCGACTCGGGACTATTCCCTCCATTGTAAAAATAAATCATGTCCATTAATAAAATAATAACCATTGCGCTGAAGCGACTTTGAAGACCTCCATCATAATATTGGATATTGATAACCATAATAAAAATCCAGCCATGTTGGCTAGTAAAGATTTGAATAATATAATCCGGTTTGGAAAACCAGTTCCTGTGATATTGAATCGTACTGCCGGTTTAGGATACCTGTGCAGTAAGGGTGATAACCCAATCTTTAGAAGCCAAAACTTCCAAATGTTTATGATTGTCATATGATGGCGACTTATCATCCAAAGTCAAGCCGGGTTAACCGAAACCACATATATATGCTTCAGATATGAGCAAAAAGTCTCAAGATAAAACCAAAAGACTGTTTTCAAAAACTTAAGTCAAAAAGAGAGAAAAATTTGAGGCTTCTAATTCGAATATGATCAGTAAACCGTACCAAAGGGGTTAAGCTAGGATTCGAATACGATCATGTAGCCCCCAGTGGCTTTGGCGTTGCGCCGATCAAGAGGGCACCGACAACTATGTTCTCTTTGGTTCGAATACGACCTATGTTTGAACAGGAAGCCCCCAAATGACCTTGAGAGTTTTTTAACGACTCTGATTTAAATACGATCAAAGTTGTACCCAAAAGGGGTTAAGCTATGATTTGAATACGATCAAGAAGCCCCCTAGTGGGTTTGGCATTGCGCCGATCAAGAGGGTACCGACAGCTATGTTCTCTTTGGTTTGAATACGACCTATGTTTGAACAGGAAGCCCCCAAATGACCTTGATAGTTTTTTAATGACTCTGATTCAAATACGATCAAAGTCGGACTCAAAAGGGGTTAAACTAGATTCAAATACAATCAGCCCCCAATGGTCTTTTGAAGCAGGGTACCTATGTTTGAGTTGCGCCTTGCAACAGACTCTCTTTGGTCCCTTTAATTTTTCCTGAGAAACTCGAGCATTGCGAGAGATAAATTCTTCTTGAACCGGGATTTTGAACCGCATATTGATAGCTTCAAAGCTTTGTGGGAGACAGGTTTACCTTGAGCCGGATTTTAAACCAGATATTGAGAGCTTCAACGCTTTGTAGGAGACAGATTTCTCTTGAACCGAATTTTGAACCGAATCCTTCTTTTTAAGCCGGAAATTTTCTAACGGCCTTTAAATATTCGCCAATAAGGCAGTAGCCTTCGGGGCCGGGTTATTTTTCCCTCCAATGATCCGGAGTTCTTGAATCTGCTTTAAATTGGCAATCATTTACTGAGTCATGTCATCGTAGCCCCCGAGTCTCAAGGCGACTCGAGGAGTTGTCTTGAGATTCTCCATATTTGACCGTGATATAAACCGGTATGAGTTAGTCAATAGCTCAGTGATATAACTTGTCCTGCATTTGGAGAACTTGCAAGCCAGAGTAATTGCTCTTTTAAAGAAAAGCAATATATAATATAAAAATATAATGGATATATTTTACCTGATATGTTAAACTAGAAATTATCCACTGCGGAGTTGATGATCATCTTGGTGAAGATGAAATCAATCACGGCCGAGTCATCCGTTGGGAGCAGACAGATGAGTCGGCCGAGGCGTTGTAAGCCACCGCAGTCGGGCGAGTCAATCGCAGGTGCGGTAAGCCGCATGGATGGGCAAATTGTCCGTCACATTATAAGTCGGCGCAAATGTGTGAGCCGGCCGCGAGGGCGGACGAGCAAATCGTCCATGGCATTGTAAAGGCGGCGCGGACGGACGAGTCGGCTAGTGCATTAATATAGACCGGACCGTAGGGGCAGCGGCTTACACGTGTGTCCATGAAGTTGCGCGACATAAACGAACACCAATAAAAATGATGTTGGCGCATGCTCCATATCCGCGGTATATCAACACTTGTGTAATGAATAATATACCCGCGTATAACAGCACTATAGGGCAAAGTGGTTGTTTCACAAAAAATTTACAGGTACTGATAAAAAGTAAACTGGATGGATGTCACCTGATATATTCGGACGATATATGATCCTTGTTATAATGCACTTGGTGAAAATGCACTAGTACTTGCAACATCCATCACCTTTCGTCAAACACAGGCCTTGGTAATTTTGTCTGGTAGCCTGGTACCCTTCCTGTGGGATTATTAGTACAGGCCAACGTCTCAATGGAGGCGAGCGTCTTAGTGGAGGCGAGCCACCGGGGCAGCTGAACAGGCGACAGGCACGCCTCCATGAGGCCCCGGCGGCTTAACACCCTGCAGGGGTGACTCAGTATTACCATGGCGGCTCAGAAGGAAGCGAAGGACGTGCCGGCGGGTTGGCATGGTGCAGCAGGGCGCGGCGAAGTAGTGGTTGTAGCACGGCCGTGAAAAACTCCCGGTGAAGCAGAGGCTTTGGCCGGGCAGCTCGTCGCAATTCACGAGATCAGTGGAGGCGTAGCCTGTCAAAGCAGCAATGGCGGCTCAGCGGCTCACCACGAGACTGTAGAAACAAAATCGTGACCGGGGCGGATCAACGGCAGAAGGGCTCAACGCGGCAGAGGCGGCTCAACACAGCAGCGGAACTGAGGCATCACCATGGCGGCGGCTCAGAAACTGTAGCGGCAGCACGTTTGAGATGGCGAAGGCGGGGACTTGAACAGCTTGAAACGGACGCGAGTCGACCCGGAGACCGGCGTCGGCTCATTGTGTGACGGCGGCTCACTGGCGGCGGATCAACAGGGGGAGGCTCTCTGGTTGCAGAGGTAGTTTTACGATGGCGACGGTCTACTACTTGATTTGCAGCTTTCAGCTTGACTTGAATCTGATTTGGCTCGCAGGTGGCTCGAGGTGGCCGAGACGGCTCACAACAGGCGAGGCGGGTCATAGCAGGGCCCAATCCGGGCGGCTTAAGGCGGGAGCAGCCGCAGGTTACTATTGAGCTGCGGACACAGTTTAGTCTGCACGGGGTCGACACTGACGAGGAAAAAATCTGCAGCAGAAGGATCCGGGCGGCTCGACAGAGCCAGAGCCATGGTCGGCAGGGGTGGCGACTCAGACGACCATAGGATCGGCAGCTCGTTGGCTATGGGTGACAGGTCGATGAGGCGATAGCCGATCAACGGAAATGCGGTGACGGGGCGATCCGACGAGTCCGCAAGCGGCAGAGTCCGAATCCAACCTCCCTCCACGTCCTTTCCGGGTCGTGCTGCTTTGTCTTTTCTTTTTGTCCTTTTCAACTCCGTATCCTGTTCATCCTTGTATATGCTCAATGCGTGAACCTTCCACGCTTCAGCCCTGTCACATTATTGCTAGTTTCTCTACTCCCAATCAAACATGCAACGAGTAGAAAGCACCAAAACGCCCTGTTCCTTGTATAGCCCGTACTAGTACAATAATAACTGGTTCAGTAATCTGTTTTTGCATCAATTGCGGCCGGATGTAAACAACGTCAGTTGACTTTGACCACTGCTACCTCTTGAGCACTGTGTTGGTTTTCCCTTGAAGAGGAAAGGGTGATGCAGCAAAGTAGCATAAGTACTTCCCTCAGTTTTTGAGAACGAAGGTATCAATCCAGTAGGAGGCTACGCGCGACTCCCTCGCACCTGCACAAAGCAAATAAATCCTCGCAACCAACGTGCTAAGGGGTTGTCAATCCCTACACGGTCACTTACGAGAGTGAGATCTGATAGATATGATAAGATAATATTTTTGGTATTTTTATGATAAAGATGCAAAGTAAAATAAAAGGCAATGAAAATAACTAAGTATTGGAAGATTAATATGATGAAGATAGACCCAGGGGCATAGGTTTCACTAGTGGCTTCTCTCAAGAGCATAGGTATTTTACGGTGGGTGAACAAATTACTGTTGAGACATCGACCGCTATCCAGCATGCATCTAGAGTATTAAGGGTCAGTTTTGATCGTGTCCACATCACAACATGCCTGGCCTGGCATGTCCCTGGATCCTTCCTGGGAACCGTTTGGTTGGTGTCCTCGAAGGAAAAATTTATTGCCTGGCCTAGCCCTTTCCACAACATGATTAGCCTGGCCCAGTTAAATAAAATAATATAATATTAAGTAGTTAGCCCAGGCAGCGTACTCAGCCTGGTCCAGGCGTCCATATGCTCACGCCTGGCAGTTGCCTGACGCCTAATCGGGAGACAAAGGTATCATGGCCCATTGTTTTAATACTTTTTAAAACCTACAGACACAACTACATGCCCGGATAGAATCCAAACGCTATCGGCCCAGGCTAGCCTGGCCAGGCAATTCCGCTGAGATCTCCCGGCCACTACCAGGCAACTGTTTTGCCCAGGCAAACTAGTGAGGACACGATCCAAACTGACCTTAAGTTCATAAGAACAGAGTAACGCCTTAAGCAAGATGACATGATGTAGAGGGATAAATTCATGCAATATGATAAAACCCCCATCTTGTTATCCTCGATGGCAACAATACAATACATGCCTTGCTGCCCCTACTGTCACTGGGAAAGGACACCGCAATATTGAATCCAAGGCTAAGCACTTCTCCCATTGCAAGAAAGATCAATCTAGTAGGCCAAACCAAACTGATAATTCGAAGAGACTTGCAAAGATAACCAATCATACATAAAATAATTTAGAGAAGATTCAAATATTGTTCATAGATAAACTTGATCATAAACGCACAATTCATCGGTCTCAACAAACACACCGCAAAAGAAGATTACATCGAATAGATATCCACAAGAGAGGGGGAGAACTTTGTATTGAGATCCAAAAAGAGAGAAGAAGCCATCTAGCTAATAACTATGGACCCGTAGGTCAGAGGTAAACTACTCACACTTCATCGAAGAGGCTATGGTGTTGATGTAGAAGCCCTCCGTGATCGATGCCCCCTCCGACAGAGCTCCGGAACAGGCCCCAAGATGGGATCTTGTGGATATAGAAAGTTACGGCGGTGGAATTAGGGTTTTGGCTCCGTATCTGATTGTTTGGGGGTACGTAGGTATATATAGGAGGAAGAAGTACGTCGGTGGAGCAACAGGGGGCCCACGAGGGTGGAGGGCGCGCCTGGGGGGGGGGGGGGGGCGTGCCCCCTACCTCATGGCCTCCCTGTTGGTTGCTTGACGTAGGGTCCAAGTCTCCTGGATCTTGTTCATTCCAAAAATCACATTCCCGAAGGTTTCATTCCGGTTGGACTCCGTTTGATATTCTTTTTCTTCGAAACCCTAAAATAGGCAAAAAAACAACAATCCTGGGCTGGGCCTCCGGTTAGTAGGTTAGTCCCAAAAATAATATAAAAGTGGATAATAAAGCCCAATAATGTTCAAAACAGTAGATAATATAGCATGGAGCAATCAAAAATTATAGATACGTTGGAGATGTATCAAGCATCCCCAAGCTTAATTCCTGCTCGTCCTCGAGTAGGTAAATGATAAAAACAGAATTTTTGATGTGGAATGCTACTAGGCATAATTTCAATGTAATTCTTCTTAATTGTGGCATGAATATTCAGATCCGAAAGATTCAAGATAAAAGTTTAATATTGACATAGAAATAATAATACTTCAAGCATACTAACTAAGCAATTATGTCTTCTCAAAATAACATGGCCAAAGAAAGTTCATCCCTACAAAATCATATAGTTTAGTCATGCTCCATTTTCGTCACACAAGAATGTTCTCATCATGCACAACCCCGATGAGAAGCCAAGCAATTGTTTCATACTTTAGTAATCTCAAACTTTATAAACCTTCACGCAATACATGAGCGTGAGCCATGGATATAGCACTATGGGTGGAATAGAGTAGAATGATGGGGGTTATGTGGAGAAGACAAAAAGGAGAAAGTCTCACATCAATGAGGCTAATAAATGAGCTATGGAGATGCTCATCTATTGATGTTAATGCAAGGAGTAGGGATTGCCATGCAATGGATGCACTTGAGCTATAAATGTATGAAAGCTCAACAAAAGAAACTAGTGGGTGTGCATCCAACTTGCTTGCTCACGAAGACCTAGGGCACTTGAGGAGGCCCATTGTTGGAATATACAAGCCAAGTTCTATAATGAAAAATTCCCACTAGTATATGAAAGTGACAAAACAAGAGACTCTCTATCATGAAGATCAAGGTGCTACTTTGAAGCACAAGTGTGGAAAAAGGATAGTAGCATTGTCCCTTTTTTTGGGCCTTCATTTTTTATTTGGCCTTTCTCTTTTTTTGGGGGACAATGCTCTGTTAAATGATGATCATCACACTTCTATTTATTTACAACTCAATGATTACAACTCGATACTAGAACAAGGTATGACCCTATATGAATGCCTCCGGCGGTGTACCGGGATATGCAATGAATCAAGTGTGACATGTATGAAAAATTATGAATGGTGGCTTTGCCACAAATACGATGTCAACTACATGATCATGCAAAGCAATATGACAATGATGAACGTGTCATGATAAACGGGATGGTGGAAAGTTGCATGGCAATATATCTCGGAATGGCTATGGAAATGCCATAATAGGTAGGTATGGTGGCTGTTTTGAGGAAGATATAAGGAGGTTTATGTGTGAAAGAGCGTATCATATCACGGGGTTTGGATGCACCGGTGAAGTTTGCACCAACTCTCAATGTGAGAAAGGGCAATGCACGATGCCGAAGATGCTAGCAATGATGGAAGGGTGAGAGTGAGTATAATACATGGACTCAACATTAGTCATAAAGAACTCACATACTTATTGCAAAAATCTACAAGTCATCAAAAACCAAGCACTACGCGCATGCTCCTAGGGCGATAGATTGGTAGGAAAAGACAATCGCTCGTCCCCGACCGCCACTCATAAGGAGGACAATCAAAGAACACCCCATGTTTCAAATTTGTTACATAACGTTTACCATACATGCATGCTACGGGACTTGCAAACTTCAAAACAAGTATTTCTCAATTTCACAACTACTCAACTAGCACAACTTTAATATCACTACCTCCATATCTCAAAACAATCATCAAGCATCAAACTTCTCTTAGTATTCAACACACTCATAAGAGAATTTTATTATTAATCTTGTATACCTAGCATATTAGGATTATTTAAGCAAATTACCATGCTATTTAAGACTCTCCAAATAATCTAAGTGAAGCATGAGATATCAATAGTTTCTATAAAAAAAATCCACCACCGTGCTCTAAAAGATATAAGTGAAGTACTAGAGCAAAACTATATAACTCAAAAGATATAAGTGAAGCAGATAGAGTATTCTAATAATTTCCGAATCATGTGTGTTTCTCTCAAAAGGTGTGTACAGCAAATATGATTGTGTTAAACTAAAAAGCAAAGACTCAAATCATACAAGACGCTCCAAGCAAAACACATATCATGTGGTGAATAAAAATATAGCTCCAAGTAAAGTTACTGATAGAAGTAGACGAAAGAGGGGATGCCTTCCGGGGCATCCCCAAGCTTTGGATCTTAGGTTTCCTTAGATTATCTTGGGAGTGCCATGGGCATACCCAAGCTTAGGATCTTGCCACTCCTTGTTCCATAATCCATCAAATCTTTACCCAAAACTTGAAACTTCACAACACAAAACTTAAAGTAGAAAATCTCGTGAGCTCCGTTAGCGAAAGAAAAAAAAGACCACTTCAAGGTACTGTAATGAACTCATTATTTATTTATATTGGTGTTAAACCTACTGTATTCCAACTTTTCTATGGTTTATAAACTATTTTACTAGCCATAGATTCATCAAAATAAGTAAAGAACACATGAAAAACAGAATCTGTCAAAAACAGAACAGTCTGTAGTAATCTGTAGCTAGCGCAAGATCTGGAACCCCCAAAATTCTAAAATAAATTGCTGGACGTGAGTAATTTATCTATTAATCGTCGGCAAAAATAGGTAACTAAATATCACTTTCCAAATAAAAATGGCAGCAGTTCTCGTGAGCACTAAAGTTTCTGTTTTTTTACAGCAAGATTAACAAGACTTTCCCCAAGTCTTCCCAACGGTTCTACTTGGCACAAACACTAATTAAACACAAAAAACACAACCAAAACAGAGTCTAGATAAATTATTTATTACTAAACAGGAGCAAAAAGCAAGGAATAAAAATAAAATTGGGTTGCCTCCCAAGAAGTGCTATCGTTTAATGCCTCTAGCTAGGCATAAAAACAAGGATAGATCTAGGTATTGCCATCTTTGGTAGGCAATCCATAAGTGGCTATCATAATAGATTCATAAGGTAATTTAATTTTCTTTCTGGGAAAGTGTTCCATGCCTTTCCATAACGGAAACTGGAATCTAATATTTCCTTCCTTCATATCAATAATTGCACCAATCGTTCTAAGGAAAGGTCTACCAAGAATAATAGGACATGAAGGATTGCAATCTATGTCAAGAACGATAAAATCTACGGGCACATAATTCCTATTTGCAACAATAAGAACATCATTAATTCTTCCCATAGGTTTCTTAATAGTGGAATCCACAAGGTGCAAGTTTAGAGAGCAATCATCAAAATCACGGAAACCTAACAAATCACACAAAGTCTTTGGAATCGTGGAAACACTAGCACCCAAATCACACAAAGCATAGCATTCATGATCTTTAATTTTAATTTTAATAGTAGGTTCCCACTCATCATAAAGTTTTCTAGGGGTAGAAACTTCCAACTCAAGTTTTTCTTCATAAGATTGCATCAAAGCATCAACGATATGTTTGGTATAAGCTTTATTTTGACTATAAGCATGAGGAGAATTTAGCACAGATTGCAACAAGGAAATACAATCTATCAAAGAGCAATTATCATAATTAAATTCCTTGAAATCCAAAATAGTGGGTTCATTAACATCTAGAGTTTTGATCTCTTCAATCCCACTTTTATCAAATTTAGCATCAAGATCTAAACACTCCGAATTTTTGGAACGCCTTCTAGGTAAAGGTGGATCATATTCAGTCCCATCATTATCAAGATTCATATTGCAAAATAAAGATTTAATGGACACATCAATAACTGTTAGATCTTCATCTTTATTATCATGGTCTTCCGGCTTAGCGTCCATCTTATTAACTAAGGTAGCCTGCTTATCCGAAACTTCAGCTATTAACTTCTCAAGACAAGCAATTTGGGATCTCAAACCATCAAATTCCTTAGACATACCATCGAGCTATTTATTCATATAACTCATAAAGCTTTTTTGTTCCTAAAGCTCGTTTCTAAAGAAACTATTATGCTCAAATTGCAAGACCATAAAACTCCCAACGTTGCTTTCGATATCTTCTAACCTTTTAAGGTGAAGATCACCGAATCGAGGAAGAGCCATCGTGACAAGCAAGCAATCCAACACACAAGCAAACAAGAAACGGGCAAAAAGAGGCAAACGGGAAAGAGAGGGATGATAGTGAGAGAGAGAGAGAGAGCGAATAAAATGGCAAGGGTGAAGTGGGGGAGAGGAAAACGAGAGGCAAATGGCAAATAAAGTAATGCGGGAGATAAGGGTTTGTGATGGGTACTTGGTATGTTTGACTTTTGCGTAGACCTCCCTGGCAACGGCGCCAGAAATGGCTCATTGTCGGGAGTCAAACCTTGACTTGCACGAACCTCCCCGGCAACGGAGCCAGAAATCCTTCTTGCTACCTCTTGAGCACTGCGTTGGTTTTCCCTTGAAGAGGAAATGGTGATGCAGCAAAGTAGCGTAAGTATTTCCCTCAGTTTTTGAAAACCAAGGTATCAATCCAGTAGGAGGCTATGCGCGAGTCCCTCGCACCTGCACAAAACAAATAAATCCTCGCAACCAACGCGATAAGGGGTTGTCAATCCCTACACGGTCACTTATGAGAGTGAGATCTGATAGATATGATAAGATAATATTTTTGGTATTTTTATGATAAAGATGCAAAGTAAAATAAAAGGCAATGAAAATAACTAAGTATTGGAAGATTAATATGATGAAGATAGACCCGGGGGCCATAGGTTTCACTAGTGGCTTCTCTCAAGAGCATAGGTATTTTACGGTGGGTTAACAAATTACTGTTGAGCAATTGACAGAATTGAGCATAGTTATGGGAATATGTAGGTATGATCATGTATATAGGCATCATGCCCGAGACAAGTAGATCGACTCCTGCCTGCATCTACTACTATTACTCCACACATCGACCGCTATCCAGCATGCATCTAGAGTATTAAGTTCATAAGAACAGAGTAACGCCTTAAGCAAGATGACATGATGTAGAGGGATAAATTCATGCAATATGATAAATAAAACCCATCTTGTTATCCTTGATGGCAACAATACAATATGTGCCTTGCTGCCCCTACTGTCACTGGGAAAGGACACTGCAAGATTGAACCGAAAGCTAAGCACTTCTCCCATTGCAAGAAAGATCAATCTAGTAGGCCAAACCAAACTGATAATTCGAAGAGACTTGCAAAGATAACCAATCATACATAAAAGAATTCAGAGAAGATTCAAATATTGTTCATAGATAAACTTGATCATAAACCCACAATTCATTGGTCTCAACAAACACACCGCAAAAAGAAGATTACATCGAATAGATCTCCACAAGAGAGGGGGAGAACTTTGTATTGAGATCCAAAAAGAGAGAAGAAGCCATCTAGATAATAACTATGGACCCGTAGGTCTGAGGTAAACTACTCACACTTCATCGGAGAGGCTATGGTGTTGACGTAGAAGCCCTCCGTGATCGATGCCTCCTCCGGCGGAGCTCCGGAACAGGCCCCAAGATGGGATCTCATGGATACAGAAAGTTACGGCGGTGGAATTAGGGTTTTGGATCCGTATCTGATCGTTTGGGGGTACGTAGGTATATATAGGAGGAAGAAGTACGTCGGTGGAGCAACAGGGGGCCCACGAGGGTGGAGGGCGCGCCTGGGGGGGGGTAGGCACGCCCCCTACCTCGTGGCCTCCCTGTTGGTTGCTTGACGTAGGGTCCAAGTCTCCTGGATCTTGTTCGTTCCAAAAATCACGTTCCCGAAGGTTTCATTCCGTTTGGACTCCATTTGATATTCCTTTTCTTCGAAACCCTAAAATAGGCAAAAAATAGCAATTCTGGGCTGGGCCTCTGGTTAGTAGGTTAGTTCCAAAAATAATATAGAAGTAGATAATAAAGCCCAATAATGTCCAAAACAGTAGATAATATAGCATGGAGCAATAAAAAATTATAGATATGTTGGAGACGTATCAACCACTGGGTTTTACTGACAAAACACCTCCTTATGCACGGACTTTGCTTTAATAAGGATTCGTAAAATAGTACGTGGCGATGCCTGGCATATTACTTTTTCTTTTTTCTTTAAGATGGATTTGACGCAGAGATCGCGTGCACCAGCTGCGACTTCCATCAATCAGACAATCCTCGGGACTTGAACAAATCCGCTTACGTTGCCTACCATGGATGTAGTCTGCTTCACGTACACTGACTCTCGTAGTAGAGAACAACAATTGAACAGCGGAATACTCTAAGTCTGTCTCGGACTCGGCGGATCACCATGCTGCGTTTGGCGGCCGTACAATATGCAACCCTAAAACAATCTCAATATCGTACATGCCGATTCGACTGCTCGTTCATGGCGTAGATCCTCTTCACGCCGACTCTTGCTTCATCCGAAAAAAAATGTGAACTCCTTGATCCCTAAAAGAGATCCCTTCAAGAACTCAACACCACTGTGCGCGAGCCCCACGGTGGGTGCCAACTGTCGTGGAATTGTCATGGAAGATGTCCTAGTGTGAGGACTTAGTCGTGAGGCCAACACATCTTTGTAGTAGCTTGAGAGGGGTTGAGCGGAATCGACAGATGCAACAAAAGACAAGGATTTAGACAGCTTTGGGCCTCGGGAAACATCATCCGGTAATAGCCCTACATGTTGTTTGTGGCTAGATCTCATTATACTCATGAGAGAGTAGGCGCGTAAGCCGGCTCCCCCTTTGTGTCTAGCCCTAGAGATTGTTTCTTATCCCTTCTTTGGGGAGCCCTGCCCCTCCTTATATATATTGAAGGGGCGGTTTACATGACTAGTCATAGTTGGATTATGATTACTCTATTACAAGTGGAGTCCTAGTCTTGCTTCCTTTGTAGGAGAATATTCCTTCTGCTTTCCTCATAAACCGGCCCACCATAACATGAGCCGGCCTTCCATGAACCGCCTTCTGGGCCGCCAAGTCTTGTCGTTCCGCTGACCCGCTCGCCGGGTCACCCATGAGTCGCCAGGCTCGGGCGGGTCACTTAGTGAGTCATCCAGTCAAGGCATGTCATTAGTGAGTCACCAAGTCCAGCCGGGTTATGCCGCGGGGTATATCCCCGACAGATTGCGTTCCCTCTTGTTTGCCGGTGGTTGTCCCCTCTCGATAGACGTGGTTTCGACGATGTGATCAATGACACCGATGAAGAGCTATATCATCTTCGGAAGTGCCAGGCAAGCAAAACCCCGTTGTTCATTCTGATATAATCCCACTCTCTCGCTCTTGTTATCTTTTACTGCATTAGGACAACAACGACTCAACTATTACATGATGCGGTAGTTGAACCCCTTTCCTCTGCATGACCTGTCATTGCCACAATATATAGATGAAACCACTAGCATGAGTAGGAGTTGTTTGAGCCTTGATGTGCCTACTCATTCATGTTTGTTGTCATGCCTGCTACTGCTTAGAGTTGAGTCAGGTCTGATTCATCGTGAATGAATTGGAAAGTTGTGAACATGTCCTACTGTTGAGAGCTAAGTGTGTGAACATGATTTGGTAAAGGTAGCGGTGAGAGGCCATGTAGGAGTACATGGCAGGTTGTCTCATTGAAACCGTCCTCAGGAACTGAGTTCTGTGTTTGTGATCCATGAATAGCTACTACCACACATTGGGATCCTTATTTGACTCTCTCGACTTATTAATCGCCTTGATCTCTGTCCAGGAGTTGCAACTAGTCTCTGGTGTTTATAGGATATGTGTTGGAGGCCGTGCGTAGCGCTGACCCTAAGGGTGGGCTATGATACGGTAGATACACCGTGGCATGGTGTACCGAGTCACCCATTTGGTGTCTCGGGAACCCTGCACACATCGTTTGGGGCCGTGAGCGACACCCCGGCCGGATCTCCTTTCGGATGGAACCCGAATAGGCGATAAACATGGACTAGAGACTTGTGTGGTTAGTCAGGTCGTGGCCGACTCCCTCGCCAGGCTTCCGCTTGAAGGTTGCCGGGATACACGACGTGTACATGGTGGTAAGTGGCGAGAGCGTGTGTGAAGAAGTACACCCCTGCAGGGTTGACATCATCTATTCGAATAGCCGCGTTCGCGGTAAAGGACCTCTGGGTTACCTATACAGTTCATAGACAAGTGAAAGTGGATACTCTAAAATGCGCAAGATAAGCATGAGTGCTATGGATGGCGTTCTTGTAGGGAGATGGGAGCGGATCCATAGTGGTGTATTAATATGGTGAATATGTGGACTCGTGTGCGCCACCTCAAAAGAGTTACTTGCAGTCATGGTTTAGGATAGTCACCGAGTTAAAGCTGGCTTGCTGCAGTTAAACTCCACCACCCCCTTTGTTGATACCGATGCATATATAGTTAGCTCTGATGTAAGTCTTGCTGGGTACATTTGTACTCACGTTTGCTTAATTTATGTTTTGTAGTGAGACTTCAGTCTCACTAGTAGTTTCGTGTGAACTTCAACATTTAGCTTGTTACCTCACCTACGATCTTGTGCCCTCGGCAGGGTCTTGTAGATAGCCAGGCTTCCCAGCCTTTTTCATTTGTAGTTGTCTGTACTCAGATAAGTTAAGCTTCTGCATGTGCTTATTGCTTATATGACTTGAATGCTGGGTCATCAGACCCATGTTTGTAATATCTGGCTCCTCGGAGCCTAATGAATAAATACTTTGAGTCGTAGAGTTTTGTTGTGATGCCATGTTGTATTTACACACATCGAGCATATTGTGTGTATGATTGAAATGCTTGGTATGTGTGGGATCCGACAACCTAGTTGTCTATCCTTGGTAGCCTCTCTTATGGGGAAATGTAGTCTAGTGCTTCCACTGAGCCATGGTAGTCTGCTACAGCCCGGTTTAGCGGAGTCCTGTTAGCCTAGTTGCTACTGCTTCGGAACACTTAGACTGGCCGGCATGTGTCCTTCTTTGATCCTGTGTCTGTCCCTTCGGGGAAATGTCACGCGGTGTCTTTCGGAGTCCTGTTAGCCTGCTATAGCCTGGATTCTCGGAGTCCTGCTAGCCCAGTTGCTACATACCAAATTCACTCGCTGATGACCGGCACGTTCGTTGCTGGGTCATGTATGCATGTCCTTGTAAGTTAGTGCCACTTTGGGTTCATGACTAGTCATGTCGGCCCAGGTTCTCTGTCATATTGATGCCAGCGACACTATCATATACGTGAGCCAAAAGGCGCAAATGGTCCCGGTCCAGGTAAGGTGGCACTCGTGGGGATACCGTGCGTGAGGCCGCAAAGTGATATGATGTGTTACATGCTAGATCAATGTGGCTTAGGATCGGGGTCCTGACTGCTTTGGTATCAGAGTCTAACTGCGTGTAGGATTACCAAGACAAACTGGTCGAAGTTGAGTCTAGAAATTCTTTAGTTATGTAAGGGAATTGATTGTGGAAGGGAACGTAAGGCTCTTTTTACTCCTTTACCTTATGCCCTTCTGATCTAAGTCATCCTCTTCTTTCCTACGTGGCTTAAGGACTAGGATCTCATCTCTCTATTAGGTTCACGTGTTACTAATCCGTAGAATCTTAAGATTGTTGGTTCTAGGCCTCAGTTCAGTTTCTACTACTTTTAGTATGTTGTTAGTTGAACCAGAACCTTGATATGATGATGTTAAGTGACTATGACAATCCTTGTGAATGCCTCAAATCTTTTTCTGAGCATTTACAGCCGTTATGCTGTCCAACTCATCCCAGGTTTCTAAACAGTCTGATGCATTTGCAAATTCCTTCCTCCCGTTCCTGATGTCCTTTTGGGCCAGATTAAGCACACTAAACGGTATGGTGAGGTACTCTACCGCCTCGACATATAAGATGGAGCTAGTATTTGACCCTAGGCATCCTAGAAAATCACCCAGTAATCTAGCAACGCCTTTTGTTCCCAGTGTGATGATTCTGGCCGCCATTCTCGAAAGCATCCCGTGATGCCATTTAGTTAGTAGGTGTTCTATTCCTGGGTTTTGAACCCGAGCACTACAAAAAATACACTTCCGTGATGATACGTGTTTGTCACAGTAGGTCGCCTTTTCTGTCATGCATGTACATCCATGACGATTTTATTACAGAATCAAGATATTCATACCTGTGCTGTCGTAGAAGTGTTCCATGACATTACCAAAATTATCATCACGGAAGTGTCCACTTCCATGACGATAAATCCTGTCACAGAAGTGCTTTTGTCAAGGGTGACCGACACGTGGCATCCACCGTAACGGAACGCCGTTAAGCTATCGGGTCGGGTTTTGGATCCGATAACCCGTTAACAGCCCCGACCAATGGGGATTTTCCACGTGTAAAATCATCATTGGCTGGAGGAAACACGTGTCGGCTCATCGTTGGGACAAATGCCATCCACTCATTGGACAGAAGGCGCCTATGATACGTCGACATGTGGCACGGCCCAACAGAGGCCCATTCCTGTGAAAAGGCCAGCCTGTTTGACTTGGTCAAAAGGTGGCGGGCTGGCCCATGTAAAGCCTGTTAACGGCCTGTTCACATATAGCCCATTTACAGCCCGCTAACCCAAGGCCCGTTACGCCCTATCCGAATTAGGCCCAGTAGCGTCATCTGGGCCACCCAATATGATTCCAGCCCGTTTTCACTTCTGGCCCATGTATGGTCCATGACGTCTTTCGGTCCATATGAAGCCCTATGTAACTCTTGGCCTATTAACGGCCCGTGGTGAAACTGGCCCGTAATGAACAGTGTATCACTTTACACCCATTAACGGCCCATGGTGAAACTGGCCCGTAATGAACAGTGTATCACTTTATACCCATTAACGACCTGTTATTCCGTTGGGCCGTTTCCAGCCCATGTTATCTTTCGGCCTTCTCAGACCCCATTTATTCTTGGGCTCATTTCCAGCATTCGTTTACTTATGACCCTTTACTGTCATTTTTTGCTTGTGGGCCAAATTCAGCCTGTGGTTACAGTCGGCCCGTTTGTGGTCCGTTAATACGTTGGGCCGTTTTCATAGTGTCATCAAATACGGCCTATTAACGATGGCCCGTTATGGTCGGCTCATGAACGGACGATTCCAACTCTAGCCCGTTTACGGCCATAATGCAGCCTGTTATTGGACCATGTTTGGCCAATCGATCATACTGCCCGTATAGGGCCCATTGATGATACGACCCGTAGAAGGCCCACTGTTTCTACGGCTTGTAGGAGGCCCAGTGTCACTACAGTAAATATTATCCCATGGTTATTGTGGCCTAGTTTTAAAAAATAGGTTATTGCAGCCACTAGCAAACCGCGGAAAAAGAACTGCAATGACTAAAAGCAAACAAATAAACAAGACAACAAGGAAATAAATAAGCAAGCAACTTACGCTAGGTTATCATGGCTATCACACATATTACATCCATTGGGCATCAAAGTTCGCCACCAGTGCAAATAAACGTGCTGACAAAAGAATATACAAAACTGAGAGCACTTCAGAAGGCACTAGGCCTGGCCAGGTCGGCCCTCCCAAACAGCTGAAGAAGCTGAGTATACCTCAGTTGTGTCAACGATAGATGCATCAACACTAGATTTAAGGCATGATAGTGCGCACGGCAGTCCTCTGGTATCTTCATTGCATCTTTGACTTCAAGTCGGAGCTGAGCTGAAGCAAGCCTTTCCGCTTTAAGTTGAGACTGAAGAAGTCGAATTGATTGAGGCAATGACTGCACAGAGGTTGTCTCACACCTGCTGGTGAGTAGCTTCAACTCACTATCTTCATCAAGACAGGACCTTGGGGTCATCTCGCTGTCCTCAAGGTGGTTTGGCTCACTATCTTCCCTAAAGTTCTTCCTGGCATAAGAGATACGAGTCTGAAAGAGAAACAAGGAGACACGTAACAGGTTTCACAATTATATAAGCAAATAAATGGATCTGTTCTGCATAAGGAACATGTTTTTACAACTACAATTTGAAACTGGTAGTTGTTGCAAACATCCAATCAGACGTAAACAGCAAAGCATATAGCAGTGGAGGAAATGATGCCTATCCAAATCTATACTAGAACAGAGTTTGAAGGCTTGAGAAGGATGAACTTACATTACATGTTTACACAGCCTGGACAAAGCCCTTCTCCATGTTGATGGAAGGATAATTCAATAAATTCCCCAAAGAAAATTCTTTATAAGCGTTGCCATTATTCTACATTTTGCAAAGAGTAAATATAGATCAAATAATATTGGAAGAAACAGAGGATAATGAAGCTCAGGTGCAGACTGATGATACATAATCAAATAGCAATTAATTAAGTACAACGTTACAAGGCAAAAGGGAGAGAGGTACTGACAAGAGCAATGCAGAGCCCATTATTGTTTTGAGATCGTATGATCCTTTGAGCAAGGAGATTCATCTGAAATTAGTTTTCATACAAGAGAGAAGGTAAGGCACAAGCAGAAATTTAGGAGTTCAAATTTTGAATTGATATCATAGACAATACCTAACGCCGGGCTCCCACCAGTTCTAATAGGGGTTTGGCCACTGGAGTAGGGGTAAAGTGTGGTACAGTTGGGCCTGTGTTTTCTATGGCTGCTGATCTATCTGATTTAACAGGTATCACTACCTTTTCCAAATACCTAGTTTGTACTCCTTGAGGATCTACACTCACCCTCTTCCTTTTGGACATCTATTACAAAAGAACAACATTTGACTGGAAAAACATAGTGTGACGACACATGGAATAGGTACAGAAAATGGATAGGTATGGCATATACTCATATATGATGCTTAAACTAAGAAGATGGTGTAACAGATTAGAAGTAATGCAAGAGATCAGATGCAAAATATGTGCGACCAATACAACTTTGCAAAGTTAGAGCAAGCACCTTGATGGGTGAATAAGATAGGCCATCCTCCACCAAGCCAAGTTTGTTAGCCAGTGGATCGTTCCGCAATATTCCTCTCATGCGCCCATTCTCATATTCATTTTGATAATGTTCAATATCTGACATGCATGAAAACATAAAAACAAGTGAGATTTTCTTTGTAACACAAAAGTGATTCTAATCCAATATTGCCTCCCTGTAAACCCCTTTGTGCTATCTCTGCAATTCTTTTAAAAGATGCCATGCATGCTATAATTCGTTGTGTGCATTAATATAATGTGGCCTACTACTCAAAATATGAGAGCTCCAGAAGTGATGACACTTCGCAGATGATAGCTTCAACATATAGTAAAGAAGAACAAGTCGACCTGACCTAACAGATTCAAAATATACTAAGGAAGAACAACTCGACCTGACCAGTCGACCGCAAGAGAAGAGTATCATCTTAAACAAGAGAAGAAGAGCAAGCAGATTGAAGATATTACAAGTCTTTCAATACAATGTCGGTTGGCCATCCATGATGAACCAGAGCGCACAGAGAAATACTATTCTTTCCGGTCTCTCCATATGTGGCTCACATGCATTTCGAAACTAAAGTAGGAACATTTAGCTAACCAATCAAACATCTCTCAGTTTTACTAATATCAGCAATAATATCAGATATGAATTTGTACAACTAAGCTTGTTTAGCTCGATGGGTGGAGCAGTGCTATTACAACACGAACCACGTAGGCTGATTGTGGTCATCATAAAATGGGGAAAACATAAGCATGATGAGTACAGTGTTGACCATGGCAGTGGGATGGCAGATCTGAAGCTGCAAACCACGCAAAGGGTAGTTAGCAACCGGTGCTTTCTTTGAAATAACAACTAAGATTTGGTATGGACAAGAAAGTACGGTCAACAAGTGACAAAGAAATGCAATTATGCTGTCTCTCTATATGTCGTGACATGCATTTGGAAACTCAAGTGGGACCTTTAGCTAACCAATTAAATGTGTCGGTTAACTAATATCAGTATCATATCACAATCATATTTGAACAACTAAGCTTTCGAATTCTGAGTGTTGTGTTGTTTAGCTTCAAGGGTGGAGTAATGCTAGTACGATAGAAAGCACCTACGCAGATCATAGTAGAGTAGATAAAAGGGGAAAAACCTAAGCATGAAGAGAAAAATCAGGAAAGTGGAACTAGCTGGACCACTGGGTGGCGCACATGCTTTTCGAAACGAATATAGGAACATTAGGTGACTAATTAAACGTTCTTTGTTTTAGTGATATGAGCATCATATCAGATTCGTATTTCAACATGTAAGCTTTGGGTTGAGGTCTTGAGGAGCAGTGCTAGCACGACACGAAGCACCTACGATGATGGTAGTGAATATAAAGGGGGGAAACCATAAGCTTTACGAGTATAGTGCCCGTGCCATGGCGGATCTGAAGGTGCAAACCGGACAAAGCTACTTCGCAACCAATGTTTGCTTTCAACTAGCCACTATGATTTGGTACGGACAAGAAAAGTACAGTAAACAAATTACGATCTATTTTCCGGGTGAGATCAATAACTTAAGCACATATGGAAGAGTACCACCTCTCTTGCGACGCCGTGTAGGCCTATGCTAATACGTTGAGGGTGCTGCGGGTGCGATGGCTGTCGGCGGCGGGGAAGAAGACTTTAGACGGCAGACGACCGGGTCAGGGGATGTATCCTGAAGCCGTGGATGAGGCGGTCGTAGGAGCGGCAACGGCAAGGTGGACGACGGCGCCGATGAAGCGAGAGGAGGCGATGAAAGGATCCTGGTCCAGCGCCGTGGATGAGAGACGCCCATCTCTTGCAGTGGACGATGGGGTAGGGGTAGGGGCTCCGGCAAGGTGGAGGATGGGGTGGCGGACGGAGGAGGCTGGCCGTAGTGCGGAGGTTGTCGTGCAGCCGATGGTGTATGAATGGGGAAATGGAGGGGAGGGGGGATCTCAAACTTTGGGGCGCGCTTCTCTGAAATGGGGGAAAGTTACGAACGTATCCCCCGTTTAAAATTTTGGACATTGTGTCGGTTAGGGATAGGACGCTAATCTCGCATCTCACAAATATTTGCCGGTAACTATTTCGGGCGAGGAGAGGGTGTTTTGCCGCCCACGGTTGGCGCCCACAGTGTATGAACGGGGCTGACAGGTAGGGCGGTTGTGTCACGTCTGATGGAAGTTACACATCTGCCCCTATTTAAAATATTAGCCTACATCGATTTCGGACGAGGAGAGTTTGTTTTGCCGCCCACCGTGTATGAATGGGGAAATGGAGGAAGAGACACATGTCTTTCGGACGAGCTTGAATCAAATGTGTTTTGCCTCTGAACTGCTACCATCTGGTAACATGGATGGCACACTGCTTCCACAAATAGATTCTGGGGTTGTACATTGTGTCGTAGTGTGAACGGCATCCTGAAAGGTTTCCACTGGACATCAGTAAGAGATAGTTATCGTATGATCGAGGCAGTAAGCTTACATGGTAAACGACGAACGAATTATTGCCGAGCATGGCAAACTATATTTAAATGGTTCGAAGCAGCATCAGCCGAAAAGAAATTAAAATGGTAAGATGAAACTAGGGATGTAAGTGGCAAATAAACAACATCCGCCAGTCCCATCTAGTTAGTTTTTGCTACCTCCCTAGTTCATTTTCCTCAAAAAACAAAAACTCTTTTGAACTATCATACCACTAGTGGACTTTAATCGGGATTAAATGGGACCCAGTTGACATCCCTAGTTGAAAGGGAGTGTACAACCGCTATATTTAAGTTGCCAAGGCATCTAAGCAGTTGAAATAATCTGAGAAAGCACTTAACAATGTGGCCTCATATAAACTATGAAGACAGTCTTGTTATGAAGTTGAGAGGAAAAGTTAAGGACTCAAATGGAATAGGCATGCATTTCTTTACAATAGTACATCATGCACTGCTGACATATTGGCCAACTCAGGTATAGCGTAACAAGAAATAAGCATTCGAATCAAGCAATACAGCAAAGCAGACAACTGAACTATTTGTAATTCGGTAGGATTACACGTTGAGGGCACAAGCCAAGAAAACAGCCCACTCGCATTACATTTCATATGTACTAAAACACACTGGCTTACCATATATTGCTGTGAAGCCTAGATGCTGTTGCAATGTTCTTTGAAGATATTGTCAGCATCCTGTGGTTGCAAATCTAGTTGTTGTAGTTTATTCTGCACCATCTGTTTAGGTAAAATTAATTTTAATCGCATGCATTGGTCCGAATTGATCATCAATGGTTCATCTAAACTAATGAAAGAAGGGTGTGTGCATACACGACAATATATCTGCTTCCCTCTATTTTTATGCTTGTTCGAGGTGCCAGCCCCAAAAGAACAAATATTTTGCTTGATGGGGTTGGCAGCTCCATAATTAATAGAAGCATCAAATTAGTCATGCAACTTGGGAAGATCAAGAACACACAAACATGTAATGAACAGAGGCTCGGAGCAGTGATGTAATAGCTAGCATCAGAAAATGTAGGGTAAAATGAACAAAAAGCAGCGGAACCACATGCTAGTTTGCTGATGTGTAATTAAGCATACAGAACATTAAGCAGTCTGATGGAACCAACAGGTGGCATCAGAACAAAACTAAAGCATATTAACTATATGTGCACTGGCATGTAATTTAGCACTTGTAACATGTTCACTGCCAGAAGTATTGCCCTACAGGTGCAAGCAGAATAACGCGTCTCATGAAAAACTGAATGATGCCCTGAAGAAATTCAAAGGTGCGGTGCTTATGCTAGGAAAGTGAACATAGGCGCCGGCCGTTGGATAATAGTACCTGATTCTCGGCGGCGTATGGGTATCGTTGTCATACTTGATAGCTAAGGATCGTCGATGGTGCTCGTTTTGCGGTTGAGTTTGGGCCGGCTGTCGCCGTCGCTGAAGCAGCTCCGGTGCTACGGTTGCGGCGCCTGTCGACATACAAGAAAGCTCATCTGTGGTAAGTGAACAGTTGCACAATAAAGAGAAAAATCGAAGGAGTACAAATCGAAATAACCTGATGAGGCTGCCATGTCGATAAAGCAGGTCCGGTGGAGTTGAATATGGCGTCCGTGGACCGGGTCCGGTGCAGTGGACGAAGGCTTTGGCGGGCGCGTTGTACAGTGCTTTCGGTGAGGCGGATCTGTTGCGGCGGACGAGGGCTTGTATGAAGGGCCAGCGAAGGGGTGGACGAGGGAGTCGGTGAAGGGCCTACGCCGTGGTGGACGAGGGCGCCGGTTAAGCACATCTGGTGCGGTGGACCATGATGGCGGTTGAGGGAGTCCTGGATTAGGGGGTGTTCGGATAGCCGAACTATACCTTCAGCCGGGCTCCTGGACTATGAAAATACAAGATTGAAGACTCCGTCCCGTGTTCGGAAGGGATTTTCCTTGGCGTGGAAGGCAAGCTTGGCGATACGGATGATCAGATCTCCTACTATTGTAACCGACTCTATGTAACCCTAACCCTATCTGGTGTCTATATAAACCAGAGGGTTTTAGTCCATAGGACAACATACACATAAACAATCATACCATAGGCTAGCTTCTAGGGTTTAGCCTCTCTGATCTCGTGGTAGATCGACTCTTGTAATACCCATACCATACATATTAATCAAGCAGGACGTAGGGTTTTACCTCCACCGAGAGGGCCCGAACCTGGGTAAAACTTCGTGTCCCCGGCCTCCTGTTACCATCCGGCCTAGACGCACAGTTCGGGACCCCCTACCCGAGATCCGCCGGTTTTGACACCGACATTGGTGCTTTCATTGAGAGTTCCTCTGTGCCATCGCCGTCAGGCCCGATGGCTCCTACGATCATCAATGGCGATGCGGTCCAGGGTGAGACCTTCCTCCCCGGACAGATCTTCATCTTTGGCGGCTTTGCACTGCGGGCCGATTCACTTGGCCATGTAGAGCAGATCGAAAGCTACGCCCCTGGCCGTCAGGTCAGATTCGGAAGTTTAAACTACACGGCCGACATCCGCGGGGACTTGATCTTCGACGGATTCGAACCACTGCCGAGCACGCCACTCCGTCACGATGAGGATGATCTAGCTCTGCCGCCGAACAGAGCCCTGGAGGCCGCACGCACATCGGCTCCGACCCCTAGTTCGGAGCCGGCCGCGTCGATCGAGGATGGGCGATTGGATGCCACCTCGGGGGCTGCGATCCCAACGGCGGTGGAGCCGAACACCAGCCCCGTACTCTGCAAGACTCGTGACTCCATGGAGCCGGATTCTTCTCCGGACTCCGAACTCTTCGCGCCCCTGCCAAGTGAATCCGATTGGGCGCCGATCATGGAGTTCATGGCCACGGACGTCTTTCAGCACTCGCCTTTCGACGATATCCTGAAATCACTGAAGTCTCTCTCTTTATCAGGAGAACCCTGGCCAGACTACGGTCAGCAAGGTTGGGATTCGGATGATGAAGAAATTCAAAACCCACCCACCACCCACTTGGTAGCCACTGTCGACGATTTAACCGACATGCTCGACTTCAACTCCGTCGACATTGATGGTATGGACGCCGATGAAGGAGACGATGAAGAATCAGCGCCTATCGAGCCCTGGAACGCCACCTCGTCATATGACGTATACATGGTGGACGCACCCAAAGATGACGGCGAGGAACGGAAGGACGCACCGAAGGATTGTTCCCTCGAAAAGCAGTCAAAGCGGCGACACAAGCACCGCCCCAAATCCCGCCTCGACAGAAATAGCGATCACACTGATCCAGCGCCGGAGCAGGGCGAACCGCTGCTAGACAACAGCAATCCGGATAATCAAACCGAACAAACAAACCCTATCAATGATAATGGTTCGGACGACACAACGCCGGACAGGCACTCGGAGTAGCAGAATGCCCGTAAAAGGCTCGTCGCCACCGCAAGGAGCCTCAAAAAGCAGAAGCGGAGGCTCACGGCCGCGCAAAACACGCTCCAGTTCAGATGGAGCAAAATACTCAACACTGCAGCAAGGTACGGCGACAATCGCCCCTCCAAGAGCTACCCAAAGTGGAAGCTGCTACCCGAATTCGATGAGGAGGCCTCAGAGCCCCCCACAACCAAATATCAAAGTAGCCACCTCGTCGGATAGACGACCCCTCTACCACCACAGAACGACATTCAACGCCGCTCACAATACAACACGCGACCCATGCGAGGGCTCGCACCCAAAGGACAGTGCAACAAGATCGATCTATGCACCACGCAAGGGCGCCCCAGCATACAATGCAACACAACAAGCATCCGAACAACGCGGCACACCCAGCTACAGGGGTGCTGCACACCCCCTATGTTTCACCGATGAGGTGCTGGACCACGAATTCCCAGAGGGATTCAAGCCCGTAAACATAGAGGCATACGACGGAACAACAGACCCTGGGGTCTGGATTGAGGACTATATCCTTCATATACATATGGCTCGAGGGGATGATCTCCATGCCATCAAGTACTTACCTCTCAAACTCAAAGGGCCAGCTCGTCACTGGCTCAAAGGCCTCCTTGAAAGCTCCATTGGAAGTTGGGAAGAGCTCGAAGACGCCTTTCGGGCAAACTTTCAAGGGACTTATGTCCGACCTCTGGATGCGGACGAACTGAGTCACATAACTCAACAGCCTGGAGAGTCAGCCCGAAAGCTTTGGAATAGGTTTCTTACTAAAAAGAACCAGATTGTCGATTGTCCGAACGCCGAAGCCTTAGTGGCTTTCAAGCACAGTGTCCGCGACAAATGGCTGGCCAGACACCTGGACAAAATAAGCCAAGAACGATGGCCGCATTAACAAACCTCATGACCCGCTTCTGCGCGGGTGAGGACAACTGGCTAGCCAGATGCAGCACCAGCGACCCCAGTACATCTGAAGTTAGAGATGGAAATGGGAAATCGCGGCGCAACAACAATAACAAATGCTGGAATAAAAAAGACAACACGAAGGGCACGACAGTAAATGCCGGATTCAAAGTCCCTCGGCCAAACCAAAAGCCGCCCTCCAAAGGCACCAAAGATGAACTGTCCAGCCTCAACAAAATTCTGGACCAGGTATGTCAGATCCATAGTACCCCTAGCAAACCTGCTAATCATACCCACAGAGAATGTTGGGTCTTCAAGCAGTCCGGCAAGCTTAACGCCATACACAAAGGGGAAGATACACCAAGTGAAGACGGGGATGAGCCTCCCAATCAAGACAAGGGGGAACAAAAGAAATTTCCACCCGACGTCAAAACAGTAAACATGTTACACGTGATCAAGAGAAAAAACAATGCAGCACTCCCTGAAAAATATACCCAAGTGCCCATCACCGCGAAGTCCCGCCACTGGTCGTCTCAACCGATCACCTTTGACCATCGTGATTACACATCAAGTATCCGGCACGCAGGATGGGTTGCACTGGTATTAGACCCAGTAATTGGCAGATACCACTTCACACGAGTCCTGATGGATGGCGGCAGTAGCCTAAACCTAATATATTAGGATACAATCCGCGGGATGGGGTTAGACCCAACACAAATTCGCCATAGCAATACTACCTTTAAAGGAGTAACGCCAGGCCCAGGGGCTCGTTGTATGGGCTCCCTCCTACTACAAGTTATATTCGGCTCCCCCGACAACATCCGTCGTGAGAATTTAACTTTTCACATCGCTCCGTTTAAAAGTGGCTATCAAGCACTACTCGGACGCGAAGCTTTCGCTCGCTTTAATGCAATACCACACTACGCCTCCCTAACACTCAAGATGCCCAGTCCACGTGGCATCATTTCAATGCACGGAAGTATCAAGCGATCTCTGCGCACCGAAGAGAGTGAGGCTGCCTTGGCAGCCGCACACTAAAGGCGCCTGGACCAGCAAAAGCATCCAATAGGTCGTCAAGACCTCAGACACAACTAACCAAATCCGGCGCCGCTGCTCATATCAAATAAACTGTCACACCCCTATCTTTCAAAAGTACAAGGGGCTCAACGCACGCAGACGAGTGGCGATTTCTTCTTATCTTGAATTATACATGGTTTCTCTAGAAAACTATCCTCTTGCACGGCAACCTTTTTACCTAAATTCCTCTCTTTTACAGATGATCATCGTGCTACACCCGTCCAGGATACGGCACAACGGAGACACAGGCGCAGGCGTGCAACAGGGACCCGACCCAAGGATTCTTTTTATATTAAGACCCTGCGTAAACCTTTTTTACTGTCTCTTGTTGATACATATCCACCGTTGAGAAGGATGCTGACGTCTTGGCATGTGGCCACGCCAGAACAATGCACGTACCTGGACACAAGGGGCTTCTTACAAAGGCCATTCTTCAGGCCCGGTTTATACCACAAAGACCGAATACCTTAGGGAGTGTTCGGCATCGCGAGTTTGGCCCTATATGCATCAGCTCCGAATCATTGTCTTTGGTCAAATGTTGGGTTTGCCCGGCTCCTGTGTTTTGGTGCCTTACGTTCCGCTTTACCGGCTAAGGTAGCACCAGGAGAACTACTGCGATCGTGCCCTGGTTCATCCGGACGAGCGCCTCAGTAGAGAAAGCCGAAAACTGACTGTCATGATCTAGCGTGAGACTGTTCAACCACTCGATGACCCATGGGAATGTTAGAATTCCTCCGCCTTAACGAAGGGCTGCTTTCCGACCAGGCATATATGCACCCCGGGATCGGGAGAGTGCGGAGCCACCAGGGGCTATCTAGTAGCCCCACTGTCAAACTCCTATGGCTAAGTGAAAGTGTTAAAGCATTATAGTTCGGTTGCCTCGCTCGCTCCGCTATCACCTCCTTAATAGGACCAAGGCGTTGGGTTAAGTGTGAACGCGTGTTTCTGCGAACACCTCCGCATTATATGCGTGGGGGTTGAAGCCGACGACTGCAATCTTTCAGGTTATACACATGTATACATAAACGGCCGCCCAGGAGGCATCACATTACTTTCAGGCAAAAGTATAAAAGTAGCCTCATAAAAATTTACAAAGCATTTCGCTTACAATGAGATTACATGTCAATCAAACATAATATTTTTTGAGCACTGGGTCTCTATCAAACGAGCACCCTCAAGAACTTCCTCAAAGTAGTGCTCAACAGCCCTTCGACCTATGCCCGAATCCTGCGCTGCAACAGTGGTAGCATCCATCTCTGCCCAGTATGCTTTAGCACGGGAAAAGGCCATCCGTGCGCCTTCTATGCACGCCGACCTCTTCATCGCATTTATGCGCGGCACCACATCGAGGACCTGCTGCACCAAGCTAAAATAGCTGCTCGGTTTTGACCTTCCGGGCCATAGTTGATCCACAATAGACCTCATGGAGAGTCCGGAGAACCTATTTAGTTCGGACCATTCGGCTAATTGGTCCGTCAACGAAAGCGGACGCTCGGGAGAAAGGAATTGCTTCCAAAACAGCTGGTCTACTTCACGGTCCATCTGACTCTGGAAGTACTTGGCCGCATCGGCAGCGCTCGCCGCCAAATCCATATACGCATCCTCCGAACTCCACAGCCGATCCAGAGGGGCATACCGTGGATCTCCGTACTTCCTCTGCAGCATAAAGGACTTCCCGGCTACAATATCCCCAGCTTCCCGCAGCTCCTCCTTCTTTGCCCTCATTGCAGAGCGGAGGTCTTTTCCCGTTACAGCAGCCTTCTCAAGGTCCGATGCCTTCGTCTAGTTTTCCTTTTCAAAAGCCAGGCAACGGTCTACGGCGGCTTTTAATTCTACGACCATATTGGCCATCTTCTTCCGGCTCTCGCCATGTGCGTCCTTCTCGGTTCGCAACTCTTCGGCCGCCTTCAAAGCAGCCGCATTACCCAATCTTGCTTGTTCCTTGGCTCGGGCAAGTTCCGCCCGCAAGGCTTCAATAGTGGCAGCTCCATCTGTAGTCATAACATGTTAAAAACACTGGCATCATACTCTTCATATTTGGCGTTTACCAGACAAGGATACTTACCCTGCGCCTCGTCAAGCCTTCTGTTAACAAGCTCGATGTCAACATCTGCCGCATCCAACCGCCGTTTTAAACAGGCTAGTCCGGCTGGCCACCGGAGCTTCCATCTCCTGCACATAAAGGCAGTATGGTTATTACCTGGGAATATGATCCTCCATTCGTCATCGTTTCCGATGACAACCAGAGTCTCAGGGGCTACTATCTACACAGGGCACACCTAGCATGTGCAGGACTATTACACATTCCTTTTCACGTACCTCAAAGCCTGTCAGTAGACTCATAAAAGCTTCATGCAATCCGCTTTCGGCGGACGATATCCTCTCCATCACCATATTCATTAGCACATGGTGATCATCTGAGATGGCCGCTCGCCCCACCAACTCCCTCAGAACGTCCGATCGCACACTAGACGGCGCCGAACTCTTTTGTCTACCCTCTTCGAGAGCCGGACACTGGAAGCCTCAAGGATCAATTGGATCACCTTCTGGCCTCTCCGCACTCGGAGAGGCCCTCCGCGACGACACTTCAGGGTCGCCCGCTTCCGGAGCGGAGGAGTCCGGAGGAGGCGTCTCGCTCTCCATCATCTCTGGAAGAAGATCCCCCGAAGACGAGCTCATTTGAGAGGGGCTAAGGCCCGAACTGGACAAATATATGCGGTGATTATTTTCTCAGAAGAAAAAGATGGCATATCTGTACTATTAAAGTTTTCGGGTCACTTACGACCCCCGGGAGAATTGATCCCCCCGCGGACTTTGTGCGGCAGCACCGCCCCCAAGGTAGGGCCCTCGGTAGAAGATTTCTTCTCCCGTTTGGAAGCTTCGGCTTCCGAATTCCCGGGTGCAGTCCTTTTCCTTTTCCGGTCGTCTTCCTTCGTGGAGACGCTAGCTCCCTCGGTTAGAATAGGCAGCGTTGGGGGCCCGCGTCCGCCCGCATTACCCTCCACAGTATCTTCCTTCAAGGGATCCGGGCAAGGTGCGGTCTGGAGCATCTTTTCCAATACCGGATTCTCGAAACCCTCAGGGAGGGGGGCCGAACACCGAATCAACTTCGCCTTTGTTAGCCAGTCCTTGTCGAAAAAGCAAACCCTCAATAACTTCGTAACGAAGGAAAGATAATATGTTTGGCCAGAAGATTCTTTACCTATTCGGCGGCACGGTTACTGCTCAGGCCCACGTCCTCGGTGATTTCCGGACACTCTACTTGATGTCTGAAGAATGACTTATACATATCCTCGTGCGTCAGGCCGAGAAAATTTTGAATGGCACGCGGACCCTCGGGATTGAACTCCCACAAGCGAAGGGGCCGACGTTTGCAAGGCTGGACTTGACGAACAAGCATAACTTGTATTACCGCGACCAAACTGAGATCTCCGTTGAAGAGATCTCGAATACGGCTTTGCAGTAAAGGCACATCCTTGGCTGGACCCCAGCTCAGTCCTCCGCTGATCCATGACATCAGTCGTGGTGGAGGGCCCGAGCGAAAAACGAGGGCGGCCGCCCACTTGGCACTTCTAGGAGTCATGATGTAGAACCACTCCTGTTGCCACAATGCCGACACCTCTGGGATGGAACCTTTGGGCCACGGAGCTCCCGTCATCTTGCGTATTGAGGCGCCTCCACACTCTGTATGTTGCCCTTAGATCACCGTCGCCTTTACTTCAAAGGTCTTGAGCCATAAGCCAAAGTGGGGGGTAACCCGGAGGAAGGCCTCGCATACGACAACAAAAGTCGTGATATGCAGGAAGGAGTCCGGAGCTAGATCATGGAAATCTAGCCCGTAATAAAACATCAAGCCCCTGACGAAAGGATCCAGTGCAAAACCTAGACCCCGGAGGAAGTGGGGGACGAACACAACGCTCTCGTTGGGTTTGGGAGAGGGGACGACCTGCCCCTGGAGAGGCAGCCGATGCGATATTTCGGCGGTTAGATACCTGGCCTCCCTCAACTTTTTGATGTCTTCTTCCATGACGGAGGACGGCATCCATCGGCCCTTGAAGGCTGGATCCGGACATGACTGAAGGTTCGGAGCACCTGACCTGAGCTTTGGGCATTTGAGCTTGGGGGGGGGGGGGGGGTGGGGGGGGGGGGGGGGGGGAAGTAAAAGTTTTGCCCATTTATAAAGAGGGTGGATATCAAGCGTCCTCCCCGTGTCCGTTTGGACTTGCCTATGATCTAGGAGTCCTAGAAGCGGTTGGGTTACCCACGCCCGTATTGATGAGAATCCCGAAATGAGGGGACACGATCTCTACTTTGACAAGACGTGCCAAGGAAACCGCCTCGCATAACGCGCTGAGGTGGGATAATGAAACGATTTGGATAAAGGCTTGGCCGTGTGAAAGCACAAGTGCTCCCTAGGTGGTTTTGGTAATTAATGACAACATATCTCTTGTTGGACTAACATTTCTATCTAGTATGTTTCAGATAAGTTAAACAATGGAGTGGCATGGACTAAAGGTTGTGGGAAATTCTCCAAGATGCTAAGGACAAAGGATTGGCTAAAGCTTAAAGCTCAAGACTCTTCATTTTACTTTTTAGTGATCCAAGATCACATTGAGTCCATAGGAAAAGCCAATACTATCAAGGAGGGATGAGGTGTTGCTTAATGGCTTGCTTGCTCAAAGTGCTTAGTGATATGCTCCAAAGCCCTCAACCACTTTCTCACTTCCACATATGACCTAAACCAAAAATCCAACTCGACCCCACCGATTTCTTCTATTCGGCACCACCGAGTTCAGATGTCATAGCCACTGCCAAAACCCTAATCAATTCGGTCTCACCGATGGGATCTCGGTCTCACCGAGATGGGCTTGCAAACTCTCTGTTACCTATTGCAATACTTTCGGTCCCACCGAGATATGCAATCGGCCCCACCGAGTTTGCTTGGTCAACTCTCTGTTTCACTTATTACCCAAATTGGTCCCACCGAGTTTGAGTAATCGGTCAAACTGAGTTTTGGATTTACCCTAACCCTAGCACATCGGTCCCACCGAGTTGATCCAGTCGGTCCCACCGAAAATCTCTAACGGTCACTAGGTTTACTATTTCGGTCTGACCGAGTTTGTGATTCGGTCCCACCGAGATTGGTAAATTGTGTGTAACGGTTAGATTTTGTGTGGAGGCTATATATACCCCTCCACCCACTCTTCATCTGTGGAGAGAGCCATCAGAACCCATCTACACTTCCAACTCATATGTTCTGAGAGAGAACCACCTACTCATGTGTCAAGGCCAAGATATTCCATTCCTACCATATGAATCTTGATCTCTAGCCTTCCCCAAGTTGCTTTCCACTCAAATCTTCTTTCCACCAAATCCAAATCCTGTGAGAGAGAGAGTTGAGTGTTGGGGAGACTATCATTTGAAGCACAAGAGCAAGGAATTCATCATCAACACACCATTTGTTACTTCTTGGAGAGTGGTGTCTCCTAGATTGGCTAGGTGTCACTTGGGAGCCTCCGACAAGATTGTGGAGTTGAACCAAGGAGTTTGTAAGGGCAAGGAGATCGCCTACTTCGTGAAGATCTACCGCTAGTGAGGCAAGTCCTTCGTGGGCGATGGCCATGGTGGGATAGACAAGGTTGCTTCTTCGTGGACCCTTTGTGGGTGGAGACCTCCGTGGACTCGCGCAACCGTTACCCTTCGTGGGTTGAAGTCTCCATCAACGTGGATGTAGGATAGCACCACCTATCCGAACCACGAGAAAAACATCCGTGTCTCCAATTGCGTTTGAATTCTCCAAACCCTTCCCTTTACATTCTTGCAAGTTGCATGCTTTACTTTCCGCTGCCTATATACTCTTTGCATGCTTGCTTGATATGTATTGTGAATGTTGAAATTGTGCCTAAACTCCACTTAAACTGAAAAAGCTTAAAAATTGCAACTTTAGCATTAAGTGTCTAATCACCCCCCTCTAGACACATCTACTTCAAGGTCCTACAAGTGGTATCAGAGCTTTGGTCTCCATTGCCTTGGTTTAATCACCATTAGAGGAAGATGGATGTGTCTACTTTAGGGAGTCTTAGACATAGAGTGCCTATTCTTGATGGAGAGTATTTTCATGAATTGAAAAATGAGATGCTTGTAATTTTCAACCAATATCATTTGAACAAGTATATTGCTAGCCCTTGTGCACCTCATATTGATCCTTTGCATCCTACCCTAGATGAAGATATTGACATAATTCGCAATCTTAGAACTGTTGAGCTCATCATTAGAGGATTGCCCAAAAATTTGATTGCTAGTTTGCCTACTCTTAATTGTGCCTATACTATATGGAAATTTCTTGAGGAACGATTTCCCGATTATTCCTTAAAAAATTTGGATGAAATTCTCCATAAATCTATTGCCTTGAGTAAGATGAACTCTAGTGATCCTAGTTTTGGTGATTGTCTATTTGAGCTTACCAATCTCAAGCGTGCTAAAGGAGATGTTGGAATCATTATATCCGAATCTATAAGAATTCATAAAGGTGACCACTTTGATGATCATTTATCTAATGAGTTACCCTCTCTAGGAAATGATGAGTCACAAGATCATGGTGAACATGGATACTATGATGATGATGATGATAGTGACTTCGATCTTGATGATGCAATGAGACATTTTGGTCTTACGACAAATCTTCGGGGATATGTGTCAGGAGGAAAGGAATGGGTTCTTGATAGTGGATGTACTGATCATATGACCGGAGATGAAGAGATGTTCCGTGAGCTTGCTGAAAATGACGGCCCTCAAAAATATGTCACCTTTGGTGATAATTCAAAGGGTAAAGTGGTTGGCCTTGGTAAGGTGGCCATCTCACATGATAGTTCCATTCAAAATGTCATGCTCGTTGAATCTCTCGGCTACAACTTACTTTCAGTATCTAGACTTGCTGATTTCGGTTTGAATGTCCTATTTACTGAGGTAGATTGCCAAGTGTTTCGTCGAGACAATCATAAAATGGTCTTTACCGGTACACGTAGAGGTGATCTTTACATTGTCAATTTCTCTAAAAAGGCACAACCTAAAACTTGCTTTATTGCTAAATCCTCAAAAGGTTGGTTGTGGCACAGACGACTAGGTCACGTTGGCATGAGAAACCTTGACAAGCTTATCAAAGGAAATCATATCCTTGGAGTTAACGATGTCATATTCGATAAGGATAGACTTTGCAGTGCTTGTCAACCAGGTAAACAGGTTGGAGGAAGGCATCCCGTGAAGAACATCATGACCACAAGGAGGCCACTCGAGCTACTTCATATGGATCTCTTTGGTCCCAACGCCTACAAGAGTCTCGGTGGAAATTCTTTTGGTCTAGTTATAGTTGATGATTTTTCAAGATTTAAGTGGGTTTTCTTTCTTAATGACAAGTCGCAGGTCCAGAAGATCTTAAAAAACTTCGCTAGGAAGGCCCAAAATCAGTTTGACGTGAAGATCAAGAAGGTTCGGAGTGACAACGGAACGGAGTTCAAGAACACAAATGTGGGCACCTTTCTTGACGAAGAAGGGATTTCACACGAGTTCTATTATTTACAGTATAACGCAATCCCATAACATTCCATAATGCTAGTACTAGTAGTAAATAATAGCCTCACCCCTTCGCTGATGGACGATCTACAGTTGGAAGGGACGAGGCCCTGCGGTTACTACGCTCTTATCTCCTCCTCGCCAGTTCCCCTCACACCGAAGAGAAGGCAGTTCGTCGCTGCTCCCATGGATTCGCCAGGCGGTTCTCCTCCTCGTCGGGGCTTGGAGAAATTGGACGACGATCCTCTGGGAGAAATCGCACGCCGCTTCGATGTCCTCACCGCCGCAAGACTTGGTGCTTCCTGCACCAACTTTTTCAAGACGCTGCTTAAACAGGCTTGGGAAAAGGCCATGCTTGTTGGTCTTCCATGCGTCCTTGAGGAGAAGGTTCTTCTATGGGACAATCCTTCAAACAGTCCACCGCTCCCTGGCCATGGTTGCACGTTGACTCCGCTAGAGTTGCCGATGTTGAGAGGTAGTCGGATTTTGTCCGATGAGCAGGTCAGTAATGGAGTTTGATCATGTAGTACTTAGTTATTCCATTTCCATCCTGTCGGTGGGAACGACACCTATGGGATCACAAGAATCCCTATTACGGTTGCGGGGCGCGGGGTCGTGTGCAGAGCGGATCAAACAGATAGCACATGGTTTGTTTATCTAGGTTCGGGCCGCGGGGATGCGTAAAACACTACTCCTGCTTTGGTGGATTGTATATCTGTGTCCTTGAGCTAGCTATGGGGCGTGAGGAGCTCCAAAAAGCCGAATCCTCCTCCTGGTCGCCTCGGGCCTCATTTTATAGGAAAGGGGTTGCCACAGTGGCACACAGGAGGTGGAAAGGGTACAGTGATGTGAGGTTATCCCTCACATTACATGACAAGGCGCATTTAATGCGTCTTGCCTAGGTGTCCTTGCTTTATCAGGGACGGGGGTGAGCCCTGTCTCGTCCATCGCCGCTCCCTCTCGTGCCGACACGCGTCCTGGCCAGTGGCGCCCGTGGTGCCATGTAGGCAGGCAGGCAGCTGAGGTGGCGCAATGGTGGGTCTCCATGAAGATCCGCATGCCGCCACGCAGGTGCCTGCCCAGCTGGTTGGGTCGGCAGCTGCATGCGAACGGTGGTGGAGGTTTGACTGGCGTGTGCCTGATGGTGGCCCTACGGGTGTTCTTGGCAAGGGCCTTGCCGGGGCCCCGGCAAGGGTCTTGCCGTGGCGCCTGCTGTCATCCCCGGCAAGGCTCTTGCCGGGGGCCTTGTGGTCCTCCTTGGCTGGGATCCCGCCAAGGATCATCATCTTCTAAAGTGTGTATCTGATCTTGAATGTCTTCACAAAGATCTGCATGCCACCACGGGGATGTCTCCCGAATCCTTGCCCCATGGGGGCAGTGGACTCAAGGGTGACTCACTCCATAGGTGTGGGGCGAGCTGCCACAGCAAGGGTCTTGCCGGGTTTGCTAAAACCGCCTCCCGGCAAGGATCTTGCCGGGGGGTCCGTTTCGTCCCCTTTGCTCTTTGTGGTCTTGGTCTTGGCATCGTTCTGCTTCTCCTGAGCTTCGGCCTTACCTTGGCTCACCTCCCCTGCCTTGCTCAGTTTGGTGGTGCCCGTGGCTTAGACTGCCCGTGCACAGTTATAGGGGTACAAAAAGTGTACCCCTGTTTTTGTACACCGACAGGAGCCCCCGGGCCTGGGCCACATGTAAGCGCAATCGCGTCGTTGGGCTAGGCCCAAAAACGGTGCGCGGGCAGGCGGGGCGGTTTTTACCGCGGTAAGTTTCCCATGCTTCCCGCGTGTGTGATGTGGGCGGCATGCGTGGGGCTGAGCTCTGCATGCATGCGCCACGTCGTAGTAAAGGGGGCGGTTCGCATCTTCCCCATAAACGGAGGGAGGCGTGGAGGCGCGGCCCATTTACTGAACGGGGCCGAGGCGTGGTCTTCAAGGCGTCCACTCCCCACGATCACGGGGTGGGGAGAGGTCGCCTCACCTGTCGCCTCGGTCCTGCACGCCTGCCACGTGGCTCTCATGCGCTTAGGGTGGTGAACGGTGGAGGCGGGAAACCGGGCCGCCGCGGGCTGGGGCGGCGGGTCGGACCCAGTTCCCTACGCCTTCCGCGTCTTGATTGGCTGAGCGGGGCGGCCGAGCCCCCACCCCGTTCCTTTATAAAGAGCGGGAGGGGGTGGATGGCGTCCCGCATTCTTTCATCTCCTCCTTCCTTCAGCTTCTGCTCCCCCTTCCATCCGCCATGGAAAGAGGGAATCCTGGTCCCGCATTCTTTCAAGCTGATGGAGGGTGGCCTTCTCTCCGTCAAGGTCTTCGGGTGCTTTGGGACCCGTGCAAGGTGCTGCGTGGAGAGCTCTTCTGATAGCGAAGACTCCTCCTCGGGCGAGAGTGACGAGGAGGACAGCGGCAGCGACGACGAGGGTAGTAGGCGGCAGGATGATGGGTCCGATTAGGTGTCGGGCGCCGCTCCGTGCAGCACCGGCGACCCCATCATCCGTGTCGCCGGCTCCCTGAACTTCTCGGGGTGTCTCCTTGGGCGGCTGGCGTTGGGAGGCTGCGCAAGAGGAAGAGGGCAGGCGGCAAGGCCGTCAAATCAGAGTATGCGGGCACCGATGCCTTCGACGTGTGCTGACGTCCTGCTGCCTCGTCTTCGAGCTTTGCTTCCGGCGCTGCCATCACCATCCAGCCTTCGGACGGCCACCGAGATGTTCTCTTGGTGTCTTCTTCCACCCATAGCTTTCCTAGGCGCCCCTTTTGCCCTTTTCGCCTCCTTGACCTGCCTCCTGAGGAGAGGGGCAAGAAAGGGATTACGGGCATCTTATCTCTTTTTAGTTTGTAAGCCTTCGGGCCTTAGCTGAACTTAAAACTTGTAATCCCATCATTCATGTTTTTCTTTCCCTATGGACCGTACCTGAGTGGAATGTTTTTAATGAAAAAGGGATGCTTGCCGGGTCATTTGTTTGTGGGTAGAACCCACCACAAGGAGTAAATCCTTGATATCTTTAAGATAAACATTTCCTTGCCCGGCAACAGGCCTTGCCGTCTCCCCACTTCGCTCGACCTTTCTCACACCTTTGGCGGAGGCAGGGATGAGGTGGGTTCAGGCTCCTTGTTTCATCCTCTCGCTGCCGCGACTACGACCAAACCTGGCCCCAGGAACGAGCCCTAGGGCCTAGAGTTAGGGGAGCACGGTAGCTTTAGGAAAAAACGAGGTTTCACATACCTCAGTCCATAAGGGAATGCATGATAAGGGATGAAGAACTTATCTGAAGCTGTAGCCCCCGGCAACTCTGATTTGCCATGGGTGAATCTTTGCTCTTGCAGCCCCCGGCAATACTGGCTTGCCGGGGTCTAGATGCCGGTCTGTCCCTCTTCTCTTTTTCGTCCTCAAGTGATCCGGCAAGGATACCTGTGAGTCCTGCGAACCAAAGAAGACGAAAGAACGGCAAAGAGACGCACACTCGACCTCTAAGCTAGTGGTTAGTCGCCGCTAAGCACTATCAACCCTAACCAAGGACGAGACTCGACCTAGCATGCATTCTATAACTTAGGGTGCCAGCGCTTCATTTATTTATGCTCAGGGTCTGCGCCTGGCTTTGTACAAAGGGTTACATGCATCATCGACAATGCTTGTACAAAAGGTGGCTTGCCGGGGGGGCCGGCAAGCCGCGCCTCACGGGTAAAACTTGCGAAGATGCTCAATGTTCTAGGAGTTACTCACCGGAACAGCATCTTCGGTCTCCAGGCGGACTGCGCCAGGCCTGGTGACTCGTATTACCCGATAAGGGCCTTCCCACTTTGGCATCAACTTGTTGGAATTCTTGGCCGATTGAATGCGCCGAAGGACAAGGTCGCCTTCCTCAAGGCTTCGGGCATGAACCTTGCGGCTATGGTAGCGGCGCAAGGCTTGCTGGTAGCGTGCTGCTCTCACGGCCGCCCGAAGACGATCTTCCTCAAGGAGCATTGCATCATTTTTCCGCAGTTGCTCTTGCTCAAGCTCATCATAAGAGAGCACTCGAGGTGACCCGTATATGAGTTTAGTGGGGAGAACTGCTTCTGCCCCGTATACCAGGGCAAAGGGTGTCTGGCCGGTGGCTCGATTTGGCGTCGTCCTGATCGACCAAAGAACCGTCGGCAACTCATCAATCCAGCGCCTTCCACTCTTGTGCAGCCTGTCAAAGGTCTTGGTCCTTAAGCCTCGCAGTACTTCAGCGTTTGCCCTCTCAGCTTGACCATTGCTTCGTGGGTGAGCAACAGAAGCGAAACAGACTTTGCTGCCGAGGTCTTGGATATATTGCATGAAGGTGCGGCTTGTGAACTGTGTGCCGTTGTCGGTGATGACCCTGTTGGGTACACCAAAACGGCACACTAGTCCCTTGAAGAACTTGAGGGCTGACTGAGCTGTGACCTTCCTCACTGCCTCCTCCTCCGGCCACTTTGTGAACTTGTCGATTGCAACGTACAAGTACTCAAAGCCCCCGACAGCGCGGGGGAAAGGGCCTAGTATGTCGAGCCCCCAGACCGAGAAGGGCCAGGAGAGAGGAATGGTTTGAAGGGCTTGAGCTGGCTGATGAAGCTTCTTTGAATGGAACTGACACGCTTCACACCTGGTGACTAGTGTCGTCGCATCCTGGAGGGCGGTGGGCCAGAAGAAACCTTGCCGAAATGCCTTGCCGGCAAGGGCCCTTGACCCGATGTGGGATCCACATATGCCTCCGTGTGTCTCTGTCAACAGCTCCACTCCTTCCTCCCGAGGGATACACTTTAATTTCACACCGTTTGGCCTCTTTCTGTACAGGACGTCATCGACGAACTGGTACATGGTAGAGCGACAGGCTACCTTTTCTGCTTCTTCCTGCTCTTCAGGAAGTTCCCCTGTTTGGAGGAATCAGATGGTATGTTGTGCCCATGCTGGAGCCTGGTGCTCGACGGCAAGGACTAAAGGCATTTCCTCCGCTATAGGAGCGGCTGTCTCGATGGAAAGAGCTTGACGCTTCGCCGGAGCTAGTCGTCCCGTGGCGGGCTCAGTGTCCCCGGCGACATCCTTGCCGGCGGCTCCGGGGAGCTCGGCGGGAAAGTACTTGCCGGGTCTTGATTTCTTTCTCTTGTCATGAAGATCTGGTGGTAGCCGGAGTAGGCATCGAGGAATGACAACAGATCACACCCAGCTGTGGAGTCAACAATCTGGTCGATGCGCGGCAACGGGAAGGGGTCCTTAGGACAAGCCTTATTGATATCTGTGTAATCAATACACAACCTCCACTTCCCATTAGCCTTGCGCACTACGACCGGATTGGCCAACCACGTTGGATGGAGCACTCCTCTTACCAAACCCGCTGCTTCCAGTTTCCGGATTTCCTCTGTGATGAACTCTTGTCGTTCCAAAGCTTGCTTTCTGACCTTCTGCTTGATAGGCCGCGCATGAGGACAGACAGCAAGGTGGTGCTCAATCACCTCCCTAGGAACGCCGGGGATGTCGGAAGCTTGCCATGCAAACACATCGACATTCGCCCGCAGGAAGGTGACGAGCGCGTCTTCCTATTTGTCGTCAAGGGTGGAGCTTATGGTGAAAGCCCCTCCCGTGCCATCCTCATTGACAGAAACCTTCTTGGTTCCCGGCGGTATGGCCCTGGGCTTCTTGTTTCCACTGGTGGAGCTCTCTGGCACGTCCTCGACGGGAGCGCTACACTCCGAAGAGGTGCACTTGCCGGAGTGGGTTTCCGAGGTCTCACCGGTCTTCTTCTTCTTCTTCCCTCCCGGGGTCCCAGCGGCAGGAGCAAGTGCCCTAGTGGCGGCAGCTGCTGCAACTGCTTGCTGGTATAGTTGATCAGCCCAAATCAGTGCATCTTTCTTATCGGAGGGGATGGTGATGATCGTCACAGGTCCTGGCATCTTCAGGGTGTTGTAGGCGTAGTGTGACGCCGCCATGAACTTGGCCAGCGTTGGGCGGCCGAGGATCCCGTTGTAGGGAAAGGGGATCTTGGCAACATCAAACATGATCCTCTCCGTCATGTAGTTTAGATCGCTTCCAAAAGTCACGGGCAGTGTGACCTTTCCCTTAGGTTGGCTTCTTCCCGGGTTGACCCCCTGAAACGTGCCCGTCTCTTCGAGGTCTCCATCGGGAATCTGCAGTTTCTCAATCACGGTAGGCGAGATCAAGTTCAGACCGGCCCCGCCATCGACTAGCATCTTTGTCACCTTGAGGTTGCGTATTGTTGGTGAAACCAACAATGGCAAGCACCCGACCGCAGTAGTGTGATCAGGGTGATCCTCAGTGTCAAAAATGATAGGTGTGCTAGACCACTTCAGCGGCCTTTGGGCATCAAACGACGGCTCTGCCGATGTAATCTCTCGCGCCCACTGTTTAAGCTGGCGGTGAGAAGTATGCAGCGAGGCGCCGCCATTGATGCACATGGCCTCTGTAGCTTTATGAAATCTTGGTCACCAGATTCGTCGTCCTCTTCGTGATCGTCGTCTTCTGGCTTTTTGTCACGGCCCCGGGCAGGCCTCTCCTGTTGTTTATCTTTACCGCGACGGCCCGCCTGGCCGTCACGCTTCTCGCCGGACCCCCTTGCACCATCTTGGCCCTTCTCCTTGTCCCGCCTCTCATATTTAGCCCTCTGCTTCTCAGCGAGGAGCTCAACCTGTCGGCAGTCTTGGAGAGCATGGCCTTTGGTGCGATGGATCTTGCAGTATCACTTGTCGGAGTTTCCTGGCTTCTCGGCAACCGCCAAGGCCCGGCAGGCGACACATCCGGCAATTTCCTTGCCGGGGCCATCTGCCTTGGTTTTCTTGGTGGAGCCGGTGTCATCAGATCCCTCGACGGCAAGCACTGCTTTACCTTTGCGCTTCCTGTTGCGGCGTCGGTCCTTCTTCGCCGGGGCGGCAGTATCTTCATCTGAGGAGTCGGTTTCCACGCCGGCGTCTTCGCCGGGGTACTTCCTTCCCTCTTCAGCCCGGGCACATCTGTCAGCAAGAACATAGAGTTCTGCTACATCTTTCACCTTGTTCATTGCCAGCTCTTCACGCATCTTGCGGTTACGCACGTTCTGATGGAACGCGCTGATGATGGCGGCAGGGTGAACATTAGGGATATTGTACTGTATCCGGCTGAACCTCTGTATATACTTGCAGAGACTCTCGCCTCCCTTCTGGGGAATGATGTGCAGGTCGCTCGCTTGGCCATGGGCTTGGTGGCCTCCAGTAAAGGCGCCCACAAACTCATGGCACAAATCCGACCAGGAGGAAATAGATTATACCGGCAAGTGCATCAACCATGACATGGCGTTGGGTTTAAGAGCCGACGGAAAGTAATTCGCAAGCACCTTATCGTCGCGAGTTCCGGCAGCTTGCATCGCAATGGTGTAGATGCTGAGGAACTCAGACGGGTGGGTCTTGCAGCTGTACTTTTCGCCCACGTCAGGTTTGAAGGTGCGGTGAGTGGGCCACTAGAACTGCCGCAACTCACGGGTAAAAGCCGGACATCCTACCTCGTAAGGTAGGTCTCCAGGGTTCTCCGGTGCCGGGTGGTTCACAGCAGGCCCTGCTCGCCTGTCTGACTGGTGGCGCGTTCCGTGCCGGCGCTCGATAGTGGTTCGAGCGTCTTCATGTTCTCGTTCCCGAAGAACTTGGCGCTGGTCACAGTGGGTCCGCGGGTCGGACGACGCTATGGAGATTTCGTCACCCACAACGTCGCGACGGGCTGGCGTCCGCGGTACCGGGCGAGGAGGAGGCGAGTGCACCGTGGTCGCGGCGCCGCCGGCTTTCCTGCCACTGGTGCGTGGGACTCCGTCGGAGCGTCGACCCGGGGGCTCCACCGGACTTGGTTCGTCTTTGTTGGCCACCGCAACAAGGCTTCGGATAGTGGCTCTCCATTCGTCGAGTTTCCCCGTAGTGGGAGGAAAATCGAGGAGCAACTGCGTGCGCGCCAGGGCTTCTGCTGGCGTTGGTGGCAGCGAAACCTGCACGGATCGCGACGCGCTTCGACTTCTGACCATGTCAGAAGGAGCTCTATCACGACCCAGTGGTCGCATGCCATCTTCACCAGCGCCTCGGCGAGCGGGCAGGTCTTCTACCTCCCGGGAGTGGCGCTCGGGGCTCTTCCCGCGGTGACGCCTGGGGTCTTCGGCGTGATTGCGCCGTTCATCGCGCGCCGCTTGAGAGGAGCGGGCCGTCGGCGCCGGCGTGGGAGTCTTGGAGGCCCTCGCATCGCCTTCGGGCGGGGTGGTAGCGATCTTGGAAGGCCCTGCGCCACCCGCGGAGGGCCTGGCTCCGTCTTTGGATTTGGCAGCGTGCGGCCCGTTACCAGGCGCACAAACATCGCCGCCTCCCAAACTCCGGCTGCTGGGACGGTGTTGGTGTTCGTGAACGGCGCCCCGGGTCCTTTCTGCAACCGGTCCGCTGCTCGCCCGCGTCGGGACGGGATGTCTGGCTTCCGACGGGCCAACCGCCACCGTCGTCTTCTTCTTGGACGCCATGACGATGAAGAAGCGTCGAACTAACTGCTAAAGACGATTCTCACAACTGACCCCCCTACCTGGCGCGCCAAAGATGTCGGTGGGAACGACACCTATGGGATCACAAGAATCCCTACTACGGTTGCGGGGCGCGGGGTCGTGAGAAGAGCGGATCAAAGAGATAGCACACGGTTCGTTTATCCAGGTTCGGGCCGCGGGGATGCGTAAAACCCTACTCCTACTTTGGTGGATTGTATATCTGTGTCCTTGAGCTAGCTATGGGGCGTGAGGAGCTCCAAAAAGCCGAATCCTCCTCCTGGTCGCCTCGGGCCTCCTTTTATAGGAAAGGGGTTGCCACAGTGGCACACAGGAGGTGGAAAGGGTACAATGATGTGAGGTTATCCCTCGCATTACATGACAAGGCGCATTTAATGCGTCTTGCCCAGGTGTCCTTGCTTTATCGGGGACGGGGGAGAGCCCTGTCTCGTCCGTCGCCGCTCCCTCTTGTTTCGACATGCGCCTTGGCCAGCGGCGCCTGCGGTGCCATGTAGGCAGGCAGACAGCTGAGGTGGCGCAGTGGTGGGTCTCCACGAAGATCCGCATGCCGCCACGCAGGTGCCTGCCCAGCTGGTTGGGTCGGCAGCTGCATGCGAACGACGGTGGAGGTTTGACTGGCGTGGGCCTGATGGTGGCCCTACGGGTGTTCTTGGCAAGGGTCTTGCCGTGGCGCCTACTGTCATCCTCGGCAAGGATCTTGCCGGGGGCCTTGTGTTCCTCCTTGGCTGGGATCCCACCAAGGATCATCATCTTCTAAATGGTGTATCTGATCTTGAATTTCTTCACAAAGATCTGCATGCCACCACGGGGATGTCTCCCGAATCCTTGCCCCATGGGGGCAGTGGACTCAAGGGTGACTCACTCCATAGGTGTGGGGCGAGCTGCCACGTCAAGGGTCTTGCCGGGTTTGCTAAAACCGCCTCCCAGCAAGGATCTTGCCGGGGGGGTCCGTTTCGTCCCCTTTGCTCTTTGTGGTCTTGGTCTTGGCATCGTTCCGCTTCTCCTGAGCTTCGGCCTTACCTTGGCTCACCTCCCTTGCCTTGCTCAGTCTGGTGGTGCCCGTGGCTCAGACTGCCCGTGCACAGTTATAGGGGTACAAAAAGTGTACGCCTCTTTTTGTACACCGACACGTCCCGTAATTTCTCCGCTGCCCACCGTCTTATATATAGGTCTGGGTCGGTGCCAATGAAGATTGGCTTGCATACCTCCGACCGGATACCACCATCATTTTGCACAACATCCACAACAGTGCGCCATTCCGGTAGACCCCTTCTCCACCATTGGGAATGGCCTTCCGGACTGGCTGGGTTTGAATACGTATGATGATGCCTACATGAGATTGAAGAAGATAGCAATTGCGGACCCGCCGACAAAGCGACATGACTACGACGATTACTATCTCATCGCGGTGCTCGACATAAGGATTGCCATGGTACCACTGATGTGCAACATGGTCACACAATCTACCATGATCGGACCGTCACCATCTACCCAGGTATTCCATTTTTTAACCCTCTCGCCTTCTCTTTCATTGTTGTACTAGTAGTATACTTTGTAGTACTAGTAAGAGTACTTTTTGGCTTGGAGGACACGTATAGCTAGCTAGGCCCTTGAAGACTTGAACCCACTAGCTGCCACCATTTTTGTTTTTCCATGTCTTACTATCTCATCCATGTAGCCAAGAGTGGCTATATATAATAAGCCGGTTATTTTACTTCCTCTATACCGGAGTAGTACTATTTGCTGGATAGTATTACTGACCGCAATATTTGAGCACAACATTATTATGCATGGACCTTGACTATGTACGTCACCATGTGTCCAGATCTGGGATGCCGCGTGTACCAGATGAACGGCGCCGAGTTCGACCCCCGTGATGCTACGTGGGTGCCGAGGAACACTCTTGGAGAGTACTCGCTTTTCATCGGGAACAGCTACCCCATTGTGAAGCGGATGCCACCTTCCATGCACGACAGGGAAGGCCTGCCGTTCATGAAGCATGGTTGTGTCTTCAGTGCGCACCGCCGGATGAACGACATGCTGGGACACACTATCCCTGATTTATGCCGCTTCAGCTTGGATGAGTCTCCATCGTGTGGAACCGGACTAGAAAGCTGCGATAATGATTCCCGTTGCCCACCGCTATGGATCGTTCCATCCATGAAGAACACCTAGGACTGGAACCTGGAGGAGGACATGTAGCCCATCTATAACGTGTAAGTGGAGTACGGTAATTGTGAACAGTAGCGCTGTGAATATATGTAGACTAGTCGTGCAGAAATTTATCACATGAATTGGAGATGAACTTGTGTGGCATACTGGCATTTGTCCTTTAGAATTTATTACTAGTAAATGTGTTATGTGTACGTGCAACTTGTGTGGTTGTTGCACGGGCTCCAACACGCTCTTTGAGAAAAAAATGTGGCACAACTTTGGATATACGTGACATGGCGGCATCATACAGTAGCATCGTTCGCTATAGTTGTAGTACACTCCTACTAGGACGACAACTCCTATAAAACCTTGTGCTTGGCTCTTTGCCTCTTCGGGAGGTTCAACAGTTCGTACTCGTGTGAACCTTGCACTTGGCTCTTCGCCCCTTCGGAAGGTCCAACAATGATGATACTACAGTACAATATGCTTCTGGCAATCTGACACCGATTGATGAAAGCACAAGTGCTCCCTGGGTGGTTTTGGTAATTAATGTCAACATATCTCTTGTTGGACTAACACTTTTACCTAGTATGTTTCAGATAAGTTCAATAATGGAGTGGCATGGACTAGAGGATGTGGAACCCCTTCAAGATGCTAAGGACAAAGGATTGGCTCAAGCTTCAAGATCAAGACTCCTACATTTTCTATTTTAGTGATCCAAGATCACATTGAGTCTATAGGAAAAGCCAATACTATCAAGAGGGGATGAGGTGTTGCTTAATGGCTTGCTTGGTCAAAGTGCTTAGTGATATGCTCCAAAACCCTCAACTACCTTCTCACATCCACATATGACCTAAACCAAAAGTCAAACTCGGCCCCACCGATTCTATCTATCCGGCGCGACCGAGTTTCAGATGTCATAGCCACTGCCACAAATCCTAGCAAATTGGTTTCACCGATAGGGATCTCGGTCTCACCGAGATGGGATTGTAATCTCTGTGTGTATGTCCATTACCAAGATCGGTCTCACCAAGTTTGAGAAACCGGTACTACCGAGATTACAATGCAAACTCTCGGTTAGCTTATTACCAAAATCGGTCCCACCGAGTTTGTGTAATCGGTCTCACCGAGTTTGCCTGACCAACTCTCTGTTAGCTTATTACCAAAATCGGTCCCACCGAGTTTGTGTAATCTCGGTCACATCGAGATTACGTTATGCCCTAACCCTAACCATATCGGTCCTACCGAGTTGCATCTCAGTCCCACCAAAAATCCTAATGGTCACTAGGTTTGCTGAATCGGTCCGACCGAGTTTAACCATTCGGTCCCACCGAGTTTGGCAAATTGTGTGTAACGGTTAGATTTTGTGTGGAGGCTATATATACCCCTCCACCCACTCTTCATTCGTGGAGAGAGCCATCAGAACATACCTACACTTCCAATACACATTTTCTGAGAGAGAACCACCTACACTTGTGTTGAGGTCAAGATATTCCATTCCAACCATATGAATCTTGATCTCTAGCCTTCCCCAAGTTGCTTTCCACTCAAATATTCTTTCCACCAAATCCAAATCCTGTGAGAGGGAGTTGAGTGTTGGGGAGACTATCATTTGAAGCACAAGAGCAAGGAGTTCATCATCAACACACCATTTGTTACTTCTTGGAGAGTGGTGTCTCCTAGATTGGCTAGGTGTCACTTGGGAGCCTCCGACAAGATTGTGGAGTTGAACCAAGGAGTTTGTAAGGGCAAGGAGATCGCCTACTTCGTGAAGATCTACCGCTAGTGAGGCAAGTCCTTCGTGGGCGACGACCGTGATGGAATAGACAAGGTTGCTTCTTCGTGGACCCTTCGTGGGTGGAGCCCTCCGTGGACTCGCGCGACCGTTACCCTCCGTGGGTTGAAATCTCCATCAACGTGGATGTACGATAGCACCACCTATCGGAACCACGACAAAAACATCCGTGTCTCCAATTGCGTTTGAATACTCCAAACCCTTCTCTTTACATTCTTGCAAGTTGCATGCTTTACTTTCCACTGCTCATATACTCATTACATGCTTGCTTGATATGTATTGTATTTGTTAAACTTGTGCTTAAACTCCACTTAAACTTAAGAATATTAAAAACTGCAACTTTTGGCACTTAGTGTCTAATCACCCCCCCTCTAGACACCTCTTCTCGATCCTTTCAATTGAACTGCTGCACGTCCACCGCGAGGGCGAGGAAAAGGGCGAGGGAGAGGAAGAGGGCGATGTAGTCAAAACCCTCTCCTCGTCCTGCGAACCACCGCACATGTGGGCGAGGGAGAGGCGTAGTAAGCAAGCTTCTCCTCGTTCGGCGAGTTGATGGGACACATCAAAGCAGTACTAGTACTAGTAGTAGTAGTCCATACTCCGTCCTTTCCGATTAATATGGCTTAATTTGAAACGAGAAAAATACACTGGCGGTCAACGTATGTAATAATACGCTCTTTACGGTCACTATATATAGTTTTGCGGCGATTATACGATCACTAGGTCATCATAGAGCACCGTATTGCGCCCTACTGACCGGCCACATAGTCGACGTGGCACTTTGTTGACTGGTTAAATTGTCACCTGGTTTCTGGGTCCCACCCGTTAGTTGGCAGAGCAAAGAAATCAGTTAAACAAAGCTTTACGCAGGCGCGACACGAGTCCAACCCTTGCGCGCGAACCGCCCTGGCTGTGTATGTGAGTGCATGCACGTGTCCTCCCTCGGTCTTCCAGCAAAGAGTATACATCGGCTATAAAACAAAGAGTGTAGTACATGATGTACATCTACACTTCCAATGCATTTAGCCTTTAATCTAAATCGATATTGATTGACTAATGCACAAACTTGTGATATAGGTATAGGCTACATGTCTATCCTTAATTACAGCATGCAACAGCCTTCATTTAATCTTCTTATCTCAATGGTCGCATGCACACATAAGTCTGCTACTTTTGGGCGTTAATTATGCCCTGGTCAATGTGTAAATCTCTAAATGTACAGTCTTTCACGGACGTAGGGAGTAGGTTGAGCACTTGAGCGTGAGCGTGTGTGTTGCATCGTGTGCTGTGTGCCGCATGGGTGCGTGAGTGTTGCGTGCGTCCATGTGTACGTGTGAGTGTTGCATGTTGCATGCATGCATGCATGCATGGGGCTTACTCCCTCCCATTGACATGTTCATATTTCAAGCTTCCTCTATTCCCTCCATATGGTGATACTCCCTCTGTTCCTAAATAGTATGGAGTAAAAGCCTCCCTCTGTTCCCAAATACAGAGTATTTGTCTTTTTACAGATTTCAACAAGTGACTAGGTACGGAGCAAAATGAGTGAAGTGAGCGTAGAGGCATAGGGATACTGTAGAAAGGAAGTCCTTGCGATCCATTATTCCCCATCTCGGTCAGAGAGAACTATTCAACTAGTCTTCGCAGTGAAGTGCAATACACGCTGCAGTAGATGGGACACGTAATTAATAAGCCAAACCAGCGTGTTGGTGTTACTAAATCAGCCTTACCCAGTATTGCCATCATGTTTGCCAGTAGAGCACGCTTCCGCAAATACGCCTACGCACCTCTGTCCTCCATTAACTGACATATGGGCCCTGTTGTGGTAGACCCACATGTCATCGGTGTAACTATTTACACTCCGAAGGATGGTATATCCTGGTAGTAGTACTAGTAGAATTGAGATTGAATGCCTTTCTTCCCCGTCTTCCACTCTTCTTCCTCCTATGTTCTTCTTCCTCCTCTCTTCTTCTTCCTCCTCTCTTCCCCATCGTCGGCCGCACACCATTTACCTCCGCTCACTGCTCGCCCACCCGCGCCATCTTCCTTGGTAGCTCACGCGTACCATATCCCCCTGCTCACTGCTCGACCACACGAGGAGAAGCTTCTTCGCTCACCCGCCCGAATCCATTTCCCCGCTAGCTCGCAGGCACCGAAAACCCCAATGGCAGAACCAACTGACACGCAAAGCCGTGATTGGAATTCCCTCCCCGATGTTCTCTTGGAGCAGATCTGTAGTCGTATGGACCTACTCAGCACCGTCCGTCTGGTCGCATGCTCGGTGTCTTTGTACCGTCTACTCGTCTGCAACTGGCCGACTCTTTTCAAGACACCCTGCTTGCTGATACCCGATCCTCGCAGGTGGCCCAGACACCGACTTGACGATCCTACGGAGGTTGCCGTGGTGCCCCTCGACATGCTACCACTACCCGTCCACCTGTCCTTCATGCGCGACCACTATTGGGCGGGCATGAAGGCCAACTGGATCGTCCTCATCCACCACACCGGTAGTCCGTGGCGTCTCGTGGATATCTACACCTAGCGAGAGATCACCCTTCCATCGTTGGATACTGCCGCCATCGAGCCTCGCGGCCCCCCGGACACTCCTACCTACTACGCACGAGACGCGTCAAGCTTTTGGCTCGACCTCTGTTTGCAGAAAGTTGTAATCTGCGGAGTGCCCACACCATCAGAAGACTAAATGGATTGCAAGCTCATTGCCTTGTTCAACATGGGATTAGTCTATCTGGAATCCGGTCGCCATACATGGTTATGGCTCATCATCAATCCTGTTGAGGCAACATTTCTGTCTGATGCTATAGTGCACGATGGCATCGTTTACGCGGTCGACGCACAGATTGGCTGCCTATACTAGTGGAACCTATCATCGTGTAATTGTTCTATCTCATCTCATATTTACCTTATGAATACGACTTCCTGTTCAATTGTTACAAATTTAGAATGCATAGCATGTCTATAACCACATCATTGCTATATGTTCCTCTCATTTCCTAGATTTTTATGACCACACATGTTATTGTTAGAGTTGATATGAGAACAATTGGCATCTAATGATTGTTAGGATACATATTATGAGCATAACATCATGATTGCTATATGTTACTCTCGTTTACAAGATTTTTATAACAACACATGTTATTGCTTAGAGTTGATATGAGAACAGTAGTAGTAAGTGCTATGGTAGAATATGAGTAGGCGCTGTCATAGCTGTTTTCCTCTCATTGTTACATGATGTTTGAACCATGACATATTGCTAGAATATGAAAGCTATTGGCTTATTTTTTTAACTTGGGGTATGATTATGACCACGGCATTGCAATTCTCTATCTATGATATGTGTCACTGTTATAATAATCTTAATTCCACACATACTCTGAACATGATTGTTTATTTTTGTCCTTTTGGTCTCCAATTTGAATTGTTGCAGCAGATGCAAATGCGCTGGCCTTCATGATTCCAAGACCTGGAATCATACCAGCCGATGGGTGGTGGTTTATCGCTCGTTCAGCTGACGGCGGTCATTTGATGCTCATTCGCACATACCAAATTGGCCAAACCATTACATCAAACCACATGCAGTACAATGCGTGGGGCATTCGTGACATTGATGGCTATGGCTGCTTCGTGTTCGAGAAAGATCCCAGCTTCGTTGGGCCAGGCGTATTCAACTGGAGGTGGGTTTACAACCTCGGCAACCACTCCTTGTTCCTCGGGCTCAATTATCGATCATCCAACCAATCATTGATCATATCACCGACGATGATTACTGTGCTATGCAACTTCCATTCGCGAGGGGGGGCTGTGTTTACACATCATACCATGGGTTTCATGAATCACCATATCCAGAGATTCGTCGACACAGCTTGTTGCCAGATAATCTTCAGTGTGTGAAAGGCATCAAGCTCCCATGCGATGGATGGCTTTTGCAAACCCGACATGGGGCGATGTGGTTCATGCCAACAGCAAATATGCACAACTTGATTCGTGCTGATATCTAGACTGAGCCATGTATTCTACTGCTGTAGCACGACCCTCTTTTGTTGGATATTATGTACTGTTGTTAGTTTGAAGCACTCCTCTGGTTTGAAGGATAGATACCTTCCTAGGATCAAGTGCATCCTAACTCACCTGCGTAGGCTGTACTGATAATGATGATGGAGATGCTGTGCAAAAGTCGTATATATAAAGCTATGTATAAATTGTGACACTAAATACGACTAGTAGCTAGTACAGTAGCCGTACTAGTATACGTCGGTCAAATTATTCATCATGTCCACACATTGAATTGACATGACAACACGCTACGTGTGAGGTGACACAAGAATCCCGGCGGCGTGTTCGTGTATTCTAGACTTCAGATTTGGAGTACCACTTATCTGTCGAAATCTTTCATCATTCACTTAAAATAGTCGATTGATCATACATTGAGTACCATATAACTGGAATTACCGACACAAGTCGAAGAAGGATTGGCCGATGCTGCCGGTTGGCGTCAAGTTCGATCCCATAGATCAGGAGCTGATCGAGCACCTTGTGGCCAAAGTGAGTGCTGACAGCGCGAGATTCAGTGTCTCATCGATTTGTTCATACCAACCATCGACAGCGAGCACGGCATATGCTACACCCAACCTGAGAAACTTCCAGGTAAGACACCGATCGGCGTCTACTTGCACAAACATATTCCTTTGTTTATATCTCTATTTTTCTTTTTAGACGCAGACCTGGTGAAGCAATTACAATTGACAGTTAATAAAAAGTGAAACAAGTGACTGCAACATGCCAAAGATGTTATGAAAATGCCAACTAGGTACACTAAAACCTGTATTCCACAATACTGCAGGTATCACACTGAGTGGCCTAAGGAAGCATTTCTTCCAGTGCAATTCCAGGGCGTTCAAAAGGGGCATGTGGACGCGTCGCAAGATACAGTCGGAGTGCGGCATGTGTCGGTGTTCTGGGAACGGGGGTCCCCAGACTTGCCTCCCTGCGGCCTGCGGCGTGGCTCAAAAGGGGGCCCAGCATGGCCCATCTTCACCAACACAAACCCAAGACCCTCGCGAGGGGCCAAGCCTCGCGGGGCGGACGATGCGGAGCCTCCTCAGGCACGGCCTCATCAGGCTGGCTCACGAGAAGGCGGAGAGATCAAGGCGGGGTACCTCACGAGGTGCCCGTGACGCAAGCCATGACGACTCAGGGCGCCAGGCGGGTGCCAGCCCGCGCAGCGTCCTCCTTTCCTCTTTGGTGCAAAGGGGGAAAGCGCAGTCGCGGAGTACCGAGGCATCAGGGAAAGGTTGCCATTTCGGTGCAACGAGACCAAGACCAAGAGGACTACGAGATGGAGGTCACCGTGGAGCCCAAGACGGCGTCATCACTAGAGCTTTGCGCAGACGAAGACTACTTTTGTCAGGATAGCTGGTACCGGTTGTCCCCTTTCAAATTAGCCCGCCATTGTTGGCTCCCTTCCCGCTCGATATTTGGGAAGAGGACCAGGGCCTCTATAAATAGGACCAGCCACCCACAGAGCAAAGGGGTCGGTTGGTTGGAATCAAGGGTTAGAAGGAAGAGGTTCGTTAGAGAGAGTCTCGATCAGAGAGAGAGAGAGAGAGAGAGAAAGGTGACTGAACTCCTCCCAGCAGTTCGTCGCCCTAGCCAAGAACAGACCCTCGTGAGGCTGTTCTTCCTTGTATTGTTCATCATCATCATCCCAAGAGGCAATCCACCACACCACACACTGGAGTAGGGTATTACACCACAACGGTGGCCCGAACCAGTATAAACCCTGTGTCTCTTGTGTTGTTCCTTCCATAGTTTAGATCCTAGCATGGTGGAGGGGTGCAGGTAGGTAGGAGGCTAAATCTCCATGCGCACCCAGTGTTCGAACCTCAAGGGTCTGTCGGAACCCGAAATCCAACATTTGGCGTGCCAGGTAGGGGGTGCACCGGAGTTTTCTCTTCCGCCACCGCCATGGCCTGCCCCGCGATGAGGCGCGCGTCGCCCACTCCGGCCGCCGGCGCCAGCACGAGGGCCAGGGGGCTCCGAGCCCGGGCCCCAGCCCTGCGGCGGGTATGGTGGCCGGACAAGCTCAAGCCAACGACGCCGCCGCGCTACGGCGGCGCGACAGATCCGCTGGCCTTCTCGCCGGCGAGCGAGGAGGCCCTCCTCGAAGCAGGAGGTAACGATAGGGTTGCGGCCAACTGGCTCCCTATGGCCCTCACCGGTGCCCCGCGCACATGGCTGCTCCACCCACCGGCAGCCCACGTGGCCTCTCGGGAAGAGCCCCGCAACCTCTTCCCCTCCCATCGCGCTACACCAACACCCCCGGTCGTCGCGGCCCTCCTGGGCGGCTCGCAGGCGCCGCCCACAAGTCACCACGTCAAGGCGTTCATCCGCCGGGTCAGCGCCGCTTCCACGCGGCAGGGGGCTCCCCTGGATCGGGCGGCGCCCGAGACCAGCCTGACCTTCAGCTCGGAGGACCACCCATCCAACTCGGCCTGCTCGAGTGCGCTCCCCATGCTGTGCACCCCCACCATCTGCCAGGTGGCCGTCACCAGAACCCTCATTGATGGCGGCGCAGGCCTCAGCATGCTCTTGGTTGAGGCCTTCAATCTCCTCTGCATACCCTAGGAACGGCTGCGACCCAGCCGGCCCTTCTCAGGCATTGGGGGCGGATCGTCCAGCTCCTTGGGACAGATCCGGCTCTCAGTAACCTTCGGCACTTACGACAACTTCCGCACTGAGCTGGTCGACTTCGACATCGCCCCCATCAGCCTCCCCTACAACGCCATCCTCGGCTACCCGGCGCTGGCCCAGTTCATGGCCGCGACGCACCCGGCGTACAACCTCATGAAGATGCCCGGGAGTAGCGGTGTCCTCACCGTGCACGGGGACACCGGGGACGCTCTGCGGGTGCTCAAGCTCGTCTTCAAGACAGCGGCGTCGGCACAGCCCGCCGACTTGGAGGCCCCCGAGCCCAAGGGAGCTGCGCCCGCCAAGAAGAAACAGTTGTTCACCCAAGACAAGGCAGAAACCAAGCAGATACCCGTCGATGAGGACGGGTCCACCAACGCCACTTTCACCATAGGCGCCCACCTCAAACCCGAGAAGGAGGAGGCCTTGGTCGGGTTCCTGCGCGCAAACAAGAAGGTATTCGCTTGGGAGCCAGACCAGTTGGCAGGGATCCCTAGGAGTGTAATCAAACATCACCTCAATGTGTGCCCCAACGTGCGCCCCGTGAAGTAGAAGGCCAAGCGGCAGTCCATAGAAAAGCAGGCCTTCATCGTCCAAGAGACCCGCAAATTAGAGGCCGCTTGGGTCATTCGCGAGGTCCGATACCCAGATTGGTTGGCCAACCCTGTCGTTGTGCCAAAGAAGGGGGGGGGGAAGGAACGCATGTGTGTCGACTTCACCAACCACAACAAAGCGTGCCCGCAAGATCCGTTCCTGCTCCCCCGCATCGACCAGATCATTGATTCCACTGCGGAATGCGACCTGTTATGCTTCCTGGATGCCTTCTCTGGGTATCACCAGATCAAGATGGCGGTCGAAGACGTCGAGAAGACAGCCTTCCTAACCCCGTGTGGGGTGTACTGCTACACATGCATGCCATTCGGGCTGCGTAACACAGGGGCGACCTTTCAGCGGCTGATGCACATCACCTTGGGCCCGCAGCTCGGGAAGAATGTTGAAGCTTACGTCGATGACATTGTGGTAAAGTCTCGGGAGGCCAGAACCTTGATACAAGACCTGGAGGAAACCTTTGCGAGCCTCAACACAGTGAACCTACGGCTCAACCCAGAGAAGTGCGTGTTCAGAGTCCCCTCGGGCAAGCTCTTGGGTTTCCTCGTGTCCCACCGAGGCATCGAGGCTAACCCGGAGAAGGTCAAGGCAGTGGAAGACATGAGCCCGCCAAAGACCCTCAGAGAAATGCAGAAGCTCACGGGGCGCGTGACCGCACTAGGGAGCTTCATCTCCAAGTTGGGGGAGCGAGCGCTACCCTTCTTCCAGCTAATGAAGAAAAAGGGGCGCTTCGAGTGGACTGAAGAGGCCGACAAGGCGTTCCAGGATCTCAAGAGATACCTGACCAGTCCACCGATCATGGTGGCTCCGCGCCCTCAAGAGCCCCTGGTGCTTTACCTCGCCGCCACTCCCTACTCCGCCAGCGCAGCCTTGGTGGCAGTCAGAGAGGAGCATCGAATCAAAACCGTGGCAGCGGCCCGGGACAAGGCGGAACTGGAACGAGGAAGGCCCACAGAAACCGCCACAATAGCTGAGGAGGATCAGCCGCCGCAGAGCGGCGCACCGGAGGCGGAAGAGGCCCCTCTCCCGGATGGCCAGTCTCAGGAGGCCTCATTGCCTCAAGAGGCACCATGGTCTCCGAAGGGAGCCACCAGCACTGACGCACTCCACCTCGTTGAGCACCCGGTGTACTTCGTCAGCACAGTGTTGCGGGATGCAAGGGCGCGGTACCCCATGCCTCAGAAACTCCTCCTCGCGCTACTGGTGGCCTCGCGCAAGCTGCGGCACTATTTTCATGGTCACCCCATCAAGGTCGTCTCGTCATACCCCCTGGAGAGAGTGCTCAGGAGCCCCAATTCAGCTGGAAGGGTCGCTGAGTGGAACATAGAACTGTAAGCATTTCAGCTCGAATTCAGCACGACCAGAGTCACCAAGGGAGCAGCGTTGGCGGATTTTGTGGCAGAATGGACGGAGGCGCCAGGCCTCAAGGCTGACGAGGATCGGCCCCTATCCCCGGGAAGCGAGGTGCCGGAAGGCTCGGTCATGCACTTCGATGGGGCGTTCTCCAGGAATGGCGCCGGGGCTGGGGCGGTGCTTATATCGCCCACTCAGGACAAGCTCTATTACGCTGTGCAGCTCTGTTTCCAGCAAGGTGAAAAGGTCTCCAACAACATAGCGGAGTATGAAGGTTTAATAGCGGGCTTGAAGGCCGCAGCTGCCCTGGGGGTGAAACGCCTCACCATCAAGGGCGATTCGCAGCTCCTTGTCAATTTCTCCAACAAGGTGTACGAGCCGAAGGATGAGCACATGGAAGCCTACCTTGCGGAAGTCCACAGGATGGAGAAGCAATTCTGGGGGTTGGAGTTGCAGCATGTGCCCCGTGGCACCAACTAGGAGGCCGACGACATCGCCAAACGTGCGTCCAGGCGGTTACCTCAGGAGCCTGGCGTTTTCGAGGAGCGGCTCTTCAAGCCCTCAGCCCTGTCGTCATTATCAAACACGGCTCAGCCCCGGGAGGAGCTCCCCCAGCCACCTGCCTCAGGAGCTCCGACCTGTGGCCCGGCCTCAGGAGCACGCCTGCTCCTGACGATGGAACCTCAGGAGGGATGTTGGATCGCGGAGCTCCGGAGCTACTTAACGCAAGGGACCCTGCCGGAGAAGGATTAGGAAGCGGAGCAAGTAGCACGCCAGGCCACGGCATACTGCATCAAAGACGGAGAGCTTTACCGGAAGCGACCAAACGATGTATCCCTGCGCTGCATCTCTAGGGAGAAAGGGAAGGAACTACTGGAAGATATACACGGCGGAGACTGCGGACATCATTCATCATCACGGACCCTCGTCGGCAAGGCGTTCCGCAGTGGGTTTTATTGGCCCACTGCGCTCAATGACGCCGTGGAACTAGTGAAAGCTTGTGAAGCCTGCCAGTTCCACGCCAAGCAGATCCATCAGCCAGCAGGAGGCTCGCAGACTATCCCCCTTTCGTGGCCATTCGCAGTCTGGGGGCTGGACATCTTGGGCCCGTTTCCTCGGGCACCAGGGGGCTACCGCTACCTTTATGTTGCCGTGGACAAGTTCACCAAGTGGGCTGTTAGAGGCTGTCCGCACCATTCCCGTGGGTTCCGCGGTCAAGTTCATCAAGGGCATCGTGAGCCGGTTCGGGGTGCCGAATCGCATCATCATGGACAACGGTTCGCAGTTCACCAGTAACCTCTTCAAAACATACTGTGCTAACCTTGGATCGCAGATATGCTACGCTTCAGTGGCGCACCCCCGAAGCAACGGCCAGGCTGAGCGAGCCAACGCGGAGGTCCTGAGGGGCCTCAACACCAAGACATTCAAGAAGAAGCTGGAGGCCTGCGGCAGAGGTTGGTACGACGAGCTTCAGTCCGTGCTGTGGTCCATCCGCACCACCGCGACCAAGCCGACTGGAGAGACCCCGTTCTTCCTGGTCTACAGAGCGGAAGCGGTCCTCCCTCACGAGGTCAGATGTCGCTCCCCGCGGGTCCTGGCGTTCGACGAGGCGCAGCAGGATGCCATGCGGGGGATGGACCTCGTGCTGGGGGAGGAACATCGCCGAGAAGACGCGCTGCGAGCGGCGAGGTACCAACAAGCGCTGCGGCGATATCACTGCCGCAACATCCGCCCCAGGACTCTTGAGGTAGGAGACCTCGTGCTCAGGCGGGTTCTCTCCAGGGAGGGACTGCACAAGCTCTCTCCCATGTGGGAGGGCCCATTCAAGGTTGTTCATGTTTCTAGGCCCGACTCCGCGTGCTTGGAGACTCAGGAGGGAGTGCCGGTCCAGAATGCATGGAACATCCAGCACCTCCGGAGGTTCTACCCCTAAAAAGGCCCAGAGCCTGTGAAGCAAGGCGAATGCCTGTGAAGATTATCCCTTTTGGAAAAGGCCCAGAGCCTGTGAAGCAAGGCGAATGCCTGTGAAGCTATCGCGTTTTGGAAAAGGCCCGGAGCCTGTGAAGAAGGCGAATGCCTGTGAAGCTATCGCGTTTTGGAAAAGGCCCGGAGCCTGTGAAGAAGGCGAATGCCTGTGAAGCTATCGCATTTTGGAAAAGGCCCGGAGCCTATGAAGAAGGTGAATGCCTGTGAAGCTATCGCGTTTTGGAAAAGGCCCGGAGCTTGTGAAGAAGGCGAATGCCTGTGAAGCTATCGCATGTTGGAAAAGGCCCGGAGCCTGTGAAGAAGGCCAACGCCTGTGAAGCTCGCCGCCCGTGACACTCTCACGTAATAATGACTTGGGGCTGTACAAGCCCCAGAGTCTCAGGAGCGCCGGCCTCAGGCCCTGGGGCTCCCTCCCACGCCCAGTGGCAGCACTTAGCTCCGCGTTGGTGAGAAGACGTCGAAGACTAGACTAGGTGTCGGACGCAGCTTTTGATTTGCTTTCCGCAGTTGGCTTGTTCCTTCTCATTCGAAGTTTTATTGGAGTTGTTGCCGTTTTTGGCTTGTGGTTCTTCGGCTTTTCATTCTCCTGCCTCGATTTCTCTTGTGCAAGGCCTCGCGAGGGAGGCAGCCGAGCGCCCTCGCGAGTGTTCCTATCCTAGTCATTCAAAGGGCTCGCGACCTGGGCCGTTTGCAGGAGCACCCCTCCAGTCCGTGCCCCTCGGGCACCGCGACACAAACACAGGGCCTGGGTCAGTCACCCCCACGGCCGGGGCCGGGAACTATCCACGCGCGGACATGTAGCCGGAAGGTACGATAAAGAAAGCAAAACGATGATTAACAGCAATAACCCATACACGCCCCCACGGGGCTCCACACTACTGTCCTTTTACGCAGGAAAAAGGAAAAGAAAGAGCAAATCTGGTGCAGCTCGCCTCACACCGGCCCGCAGGGAAGCCCGAGCTGCCTCCGGAGCTCAGGCGGACTCCCTCTCGTGCTTCACCAGGGCATGACGGCGGGCGGACACGCTACCACCTCCCAAGCAGATACGACGGCGTGGAGGCTGACCTCGGCCACCACTAGAAGAGTCGCCGCCTGAAGAAGAACCGGAGAAGCTTGAGGAACCCTGAGCGCCACCAGCCCCACGAGCGCCGTCCTCTCCATCATCGCCGGAGCCGGGTTCCTAGCCGCGGTTGTCGCCCTCGAGGCAACACCCTGCGCGGCGACCATCTTCCCCAAACACCCTCACATAGAGGGTGGCATCACCGTCGAACCTGAAGTGTAGGGTGCACCGACGGCCCAGGCCACGCGCGCGGGCAAACGTCTGCCAACCGCGGGCCAGGGCCAGGCTCCCGACTGGGGAGACCTCCAGTGAAACCCATGAGGCCCGGCTGCAGCAGCCGTCGGCCTGAAGCCAGAGGCCATCCGGGGCGCCGGCCGGGAGCTCGCCAAGGAGGAAGCGAGGAAGTGGAAGCCGGGTGCTAGTCGGCTCCGCCGACCACACATCGAACTCCGGCAGCACCTCTGCAGCGCGAAAGCGCGGCATAGGGGGACGCCCAGCCAGAGCGCACCCCCGGCCGCAGCAATCCGCCCACCACCGTGCTGGAAAGCATCTCCGCGGCCGCGGGAAGCTGCCGTGGTGGCCACAGGATGTTTGCGGGGGCGCCCCCGGCCGCGCTTGGGCGGGGGAGAGGCATGCTCAGCCTGGCAAGCCTTCCCCTTCTCCGGGGCCGAAAACCTCCTCGACGGGGCCATGAAGAAGAAGGAGAAGCAAGGGGAGATGAACTGGAAGGGCGCGCGTTGATCAGTACTTGTAGCTGGCGAGGGCCAACTAACGGCCCCCACGATCGCAGGTAATCATGACCCGCTTTGCATGCAGGGACTTGTCCAATCCGTGCAGTTGCCGAGGCGCCATGGGGAAGTGGAGACGCCCACACCCAATCAACCGCCACGCGGCGCCCAAGGCCGCAGGCTGTTATGGCCCGTGGCGCTTCGCTCTTGCCCTTTCGCCTCCCTGCGCGGCCAAGCCCGGGCGCGCCTTGGGCCCGGGGGCTACTGTCGGTGTTCTGGGAACGGGGGTCCCCAGACTTGCCTACCTGCGGCCTGCGACATGGCTCAAAAGGGGGCCCAGCACGGCCCATTTCCACCAACACAAACCCAAGACCCTCGCGAGGGGCCAAGCCTCGCGGGGCGGATGACGCGGAGCCTCCTCAGGCACGGCCTCATCAGGCTGGCTCACGAAGAGGCGGAGAGATCAAGGCGGGGTACCTCACAAGGTGCCCGTGACGCAGCGTCCTCCTTTCCTCTTTGGTGCAAAGGGGGCAAGCGCAGCCGCGAAGTACCGAGGCATTAGGCAAAGGTTGCCATTTTGGTGCAACGAGACCAAGACCAGGAGGACTACGAGACGGAGGTCACCATGGAGCGCAAGACGGCGTCATCACTAGAGCTTTGCGCAGACGAAGACTACTTTTGTCAGGATAGCTGGTACCGGCTGTCCCCTTTGTAAGTGCATCTAGTGCCACCCCTAGTTGGTTTTGGAGTATTGACGACAAACCTAGTTGAGGGACTAATGTGTTTGTGAGAATTGCAGGATAACACAGGTAGAAGTCCCTCATTGATTCGGTTTTACTACCAGAGATGACCCCTAAAAATGTATGAAGACATTGAAGACAATGGTGGTACATGAAGATATTCACATTGAAGACTATGACAAGAGAAGACACCACGTGAAGCCTATGGAACTCGAAGACTTAGATCCTTCGTAGTTTATTTCTTTTGTGTTGAGTCATAGGAACCACCGTACTGTTAAGTGGGGTCCAAGAGAACTAGTCAGAATGACTGAAGTGATGCCTAATTCAAATCCTATGTCTTCGAGCGAAGACTATGAGAGCAAATCTTGTCCAGAGTCGGACAAGTCAGCTTTACTTGCAGCCCAAGTAAAGTTGCCATGTGAGTTCGAAATCTGACCGTTGGAACACGTGTCAGTTCCTTAGTGACCCAGGGTCATTTCGGACAAATCAGGTCGGGTTGCCCAGTGGCTATAAATAGTCCATCCCTACAACCATAAACGGTTGGCTACTCAGATTTCAGTGCACGGCTTTTGTCGTTTGAGAGCAACCCACCTCAAAGCCTTTGAGAGAAAATTCCTAGCGAGGAGAAAATCCCTAACCACCCAGAGCCAGAGTAAATTGGGCATCACTTAAGTCTTCTTGTCTGAGTGATCTGAAGACTTATTACACTTGAGGACTGTGCATCCTCCAGACGGTTAGGCGTCGCGTTCTGAGAATCCAAGAGAAATTGTGGATTGCCGGTGAACAAAGTCTGTGAAGGTTTGGGAGTCTACCTTGAAGACTTACCAGAGTGATTGGGCGAGGTCTGTGTGACCTTAGCTCAAGGAGAAAATGGTGAGGACTGGGTGTCCTGAGCTGCGTGTTCAGGACTGGGTGTCCGGGACTGTGTGTCCTTTGGTTTAAATACCTAGCCGCTCCAACCAGACGTACAGTTGTCACGGCAACTGGAACTGGTCCAACAAATCATTGTCTTCAACGTGTCACTGGTTTCATCTTCACTTCCCTTCAACTTACTGTTATTCATTGTGAAGCCATTGCATGCTTGCTCTATCTTTTGTCTTCACAACACAACTGTATGATTTGATTGGCTTCATAACTTCTTCCTACCCGATCCTTATTACACTGCTGCTACTTGTCATTCTGAATTCACTCAACTGAATACTTGACCATGACTTTCCTAGTGTAATCTAACTTCCGCTGCATAAGTAATAGGCATATCTGTAATGTTTGTCTTCATAACTTTCACGCTTTGAAGACTTTCATAAAAATCGCCTATTCACCCCCCTCTAGTCGATATAACGCACTTTCAATTGGTATCAGAGCAAGGTGCTCCCTTGTTCTGTGTGATTCGGTTTAACCACCTGGAGTTTTAGCTATGTCGACTGCAGGGATAATCAAAGTCTCCGCTGCGTGCCTCGTCTTTGATGGAACTGAATATCCCTACTGGAAGAATAAGATGCGCATGCATCTTGAAGCCATTGACGTCGACCTATGGTATGTCGTCGAGAACGGCGTTCCCAAGGCTGGAGAAGGTGTCACTGCTGCTGATGTCAATAAGTTCACTCAACTGGACTCTACTGCCAAGAATATCATCTGTGGTCATCTGACCAAAGGACAGTATGGCCGTGTGAGTGCTTTGAAGACATCCAAGCTGATCTGGGACTGGCTCTCCAAGGTCAATGAAGGCATCTCAACCCAGAGAGATTAGAGAATCAGTGTTCTTCGCAACCTCTTCAACCGCTTCAAGTGAAATGACAATGAGAATGTCCAGCACACATTTGACCGGCTCACTGACATCACAAATGAGCTTCAAGCCCTCGGCGCCACTGAGATCACCAAACATGAAATCGTCAAGATGCTGCTAAGATCACTTGATAGTTCGTTTGACATCCTAGCCCTGATGATTCAAGAACGTCCTGATTTCAAGACACTCAATCCGTCTGACATACTTGAGAGGCTCAACACACATGAGTTTCAGCTTTCTGAGAAAAGAGATATCTACGGTCCACACTATGGGCGAACTCGTGCCCTGAAGGCAAAAGCTGTGTCCTCATCTGAAGAAGAATCTGACAGCAGTTCTGATGATCCTGAAGACATTGGAAGAGAACTTGCAATGCTAGTGAAGAAGTTCCAGAAATTCACCAGGAAGAAAGGCTTCAGAAAGTCTTCACGATCAAGCTCAAGGAATGATGAAGCTTCTGCTCATGACTAAAAGAAGAAAACATGCCACAAGTGCAAGAAAACTGGACACTTTATCTCTGAGTGTCCACAGTGGGACAATGAAAACAGAAGGAAGAAGAAGAGCAAGGAATATGACTCTGACGACAAGAAGAAAAAGAAATATTCAAAGTCTTCTTCCAAGTCTTCCTCAAAGTCTTCATCACACAAGAAGAGCTCATCTGGCAAGGCACGTGCGTTTGTTGGCAAGGAAATGGATTCTGAGGAGGAGTCCGCATCTGAGGAGGCAGAGGTGGAGTCTGAGGAGGAATCTGATTCTGGCATTGCGAGTCTGGCTACTGCATACGTTGCCAAGTCCATCTTCAACACTGAAGACAATGACTTCATCACCAACACCGACGCAAATGACGAGGACGACTCAACTCCTACCTACTGCTTCATGGCCCGTGCTGCCAAGGTAACCAAACGCACTACTCACTATCAAACATCCAGTGACGATGACTCTGATTGTGATTCAAAACCCAGCTACAAAACACTTGCTAAAATTGCAACTGAACAACAAAAGGCCATGGAACATATTCAAAAACTGTTAGACAGAAGCGATGATCTGTTGGGTGCTGAAATGACTTGATCTGAATCCTTAATTGAAGACATAAAAAATCTTCACGTTAAGTATCAGGAACTTGAAGATCGTCTTGAGACTCTCTCAACTACTCATGAAAAGCTTTCCTATGATTATCTTCAAAGGAAGCAAGAACTTGAGAAGTTGAGAGCGGATCATGAAGATCTTCAAAAGGAAAACGAGTCACTTCGAGCCGAACGGATCAGTTCCGCTCAGGAAGGATTTGAACCACCATGCCTTAAATGCATTGAGCATGATAATGCTACTTCTGTTTCTGAATGTTCCACTGCTACTGCTGTTGCAATATCTTCAACTGTTGAAATGGTAACTAACCCCTCTGCTGAGGATACCACTGCTATTGCTGATGAGAATGCTAGGTTGAAGACATTGCTTGAAACAGGGATGTACAAAAGTCTTAAAGGGCATCAGACATTATGTGATGTCCTTAAGAAGCAGATTCTGAACCGAAACCCTAGGAAAGAGGGTGTTGGGTTCACAAGGAAAATAAATGCAGATGGCTCTTACTGGAAACCTGAGCAGTACCCTAAAACCACATGGGTTGCTGCAAAGGCATCCTCAGCAGATCCATCGAATCTGTCTGGCTTCACTTGTGCTAACCCCATTATCATTGATGAATCCTTTGATGCAAACTATAAACTGTTTAAAAATCAGAATGGTGAAGTGTTTGCCAGGTACATTGGTACTAACTGCAGGAATGGACCGCCCATGAAGAAGATCTGGGTTCCAAAAACGTGTCTGGAGAATCTTCCTGTGAATGTCTTCATGACACCTCACATGAAGAAGACGAACCTCAGACCAAAGGCTTCATATGGTCCAAAGGCTTCATACAGACAGAGGACTCACCTGAGTCGCACTAACGCAAATGTTTTGCAGGGAAATCATACTCAGGCATATGAATATGAGATCGGTTCATCAAACCGTCATGTTCATATGACCAAGAACTATTCTGCCTATTCTTATGAGTACTATTGTCCTCCTGCTAGACTGTTTGCTAGGGCTCCAAAGCCAAAGTTCTCAGATGATGCACTTAGACTTATTTCTTCTAAGCCACCCTTGAAGATGTGGGTGGTTAAGAAAGCTTAACTCTCTTTTGCAGGGAAAGGTCTCCAGCAGAAAACCAAAATCCTCTGACGCTATTGCTGGGGACCTTAAAAATCTTGCAGGGCGCAAGATAAAATGCCCTAATGGCATCACTATGTATTTCGTTCCTGAATCGCATGCTACTCTTCCTATCAGTCCTAACCTGAATCTAAGTTTTCATAACCCACTGGTTCGTCAAATGTTTTTGCTTCACAATTCTCTTCGTGAAGCCTATCCCCCTAACTGCACTGTAGGGTACGACACAAGCGTCTTCAGAGTCTTCAGAATGGATTATTGACAGTGGGTGTACAAATCACATGACTGGCAAAAGAAGCCTCTTTATGGACTCAACCTTACGTCCATCCGACAAGAACCACATCACATTTGCTGACACTGGTAAAAGTAAGGTATTGGGTCTAGGTAGAGTTGCAATCTCAAAGGATCAACACATGGACAAAGTCATGCTTGTTGAATCCCTTGGCTTCAACTTAATGTCTGTCTCAATGCTTTGCGATTTGAACATGGTCGTAATATTTGGAAAATATCGTTGCCTGGTACTAATGGAATCTGACAAGTCTCTAGTGTTTGAAGGGTATCGGAAAGATGACTTGTATGTGGTAGATTTCTCAGCAGGGCCACAGCTTGCAGTATGTCTTCTTGCAAAAGCTTCAGAAAGCTGGCTCTGGCATCGGAGGCTTGGGCATGCTGGGATGAGGAACCTCCACACCCTTGCAAAGAAGAAGCATGTCATAGGCATCGAGGGCGTCAAGTTCAAGAAAGATCACTTATGCGGTGCCTGTGAAGCAGGGAAGATGACAAGGGCAACACATCCTTCGAAGACAATCATGACCACTACTCGACCCTTCGAACTACTTCATATGGATCTTTTTGGTCCCACTCACTACTCAACCTTTTCCACTACTGCTTGCCTCTATGGCTTCGTAATTGTTGATGATTATTCTAGATATACTTGGGTGCACATAATCCTTTTCAAGACTGAAGTGCAGGATGTCTTCAGACGATTCGCCAATCGAGCCATGAACAATTATGGCGCCAAGATAAAGCACATCAGAAGTGACAACGGCGCTGAATTCAAGAACACTGGCCTTGGCACATATCTTGATACATTGGGCATCACTCATGAATTCTTAGCTCCGTATACGCCACAGCAAAATGGCATCGTTGAACGCAAGAACAAAACACTCATTGAGATGGCCAGAACAATGCTAGATGAATACAAGACTCCAAGAAAATTCTGGACTGAAGCTATTGACACTACATGCCATACAATCAATCGTGTTTATCTTCACAAGCTTCTGAACAAGACATCTTATGAACTCCTAACTACCAAGAAGCCAAACGTCAGTTACTTCAGAGTATTTGGTGCAAGATGCTGGATCAAGGACCCACACCACACCTCAAAGTTTGCACCAAAAGCACATGAGGGCTTCATGCTTGGATATGGAAAGGATTCGCACTCCTACAGAGTCTTCAATCTCTTTCACTACAAAGTGGTTGAAACAGTGGATGTGCGGTTCGATGAAACCAATGGTTCACAAAGAGAGCAACTGCCAAATGTGCTTGATGAAGTTCCAGCTAGTGAATCAATCAAGCTTATGGGAACTAGAGAAATTGTACCTTCTGAAGCTCATCCTGAAGAAGAACTTATCATCTCAACACCTGATCCATATGAAGACAATGCTCAGTCTGAAGATATTCCTCCCAATGACAACATATATCAGCAAGAGCAAAGTCTTCTCCCTATACATCCTCGTGTTGTCAATGAAGTGCAGATTGACAGAATAATTGATAGCATCAATGCACCTAGTCCACTCACTCGTTCAAGGGCAACTCAACTGGCAAATTTCTGTGGGCACTTCGCATTCGTCTCAATTTCAGAACCGAAGAAAGTCGAAGAAGCCTTTATGGAACCTGAATGGATTCAAGCAATGCAAGAAGAGCTTCAACAGTTTGAACTGAACAATGTATGGGAATTGGTTAAGCGTCCTGATCCACGGAAGCATAACATAATAGGCACAAAATGGATATACCGCAACAAGCAAGATGAGCATGGTCAGATCATCAGAAACAAAGCTCGCCTTGTTGCTCAAGGATATACTCAAGTGGAAGGCATTGACTTCGATGAAACCTTTGCTCCTGTGGCTAGACTTGAAGCCATACGTATTCTGCTGGCCTATGCAAATCATCACAACATAATTCTATATCAAATGGATGTGAAGAGTGCCTTTCTCAATGGCAAGATTGAAGAAGAAGTGTATGTTGCACAACCACCAGGGTTTGAAGATCCAAAACATCCTGACATGGTATACAAGCTCAATAAGGCACTGTATGGCCTCAAACAAGCCCCTCGAGCCTGGTATGATACACTCAAATACTTCCTGAAGAGCAAAGGCTTCATACCTGGTTCCGTAGATCCCACTCTCTTCACGAAGACATATGATGGTGAACTGTTCGTGTGCCAAATATATGTGGATGGCATTATCTTCGGCTACACCAATCAGAAGTACAGTGAAGAGTTTGGCTATATGATGCAAGAGCAATATCATATGTCCATGATGGGGGAGCTGAAGTTCTTCCTCGGTCTTCAAATACGGAAACAACGCAACGGCATTTTCATATCTCAAGAGAAATATCTTAAAGAGTGCTTGAAGAAGTTCGGTATGCAAGACTGCAAAGGCTTCACAACACCAATGCCAGCCAAACATCATCTGGGTCCCGACGACAATGGTAAAGAGTTCGATCAAAAGGTATACCGCTCCATGATTGGTTCTTTGTTTTATTTATGTGCATCTAGGCCAGATATTATGCTTAGTGTTTGCATGTGTGCTCGATTCCAAGCGGCACCAAAGGAGTCGCATCACTTAGCTGTGAAGCGAATTCTTCGATATTTGGCTCACACACCAACTCTAGGATTATGGTATCCAAAGGGCTCAGAGTTTGATCTGGTTGGATTCTCGGATGCTGATTATGCTGGTGACAAGGTTGATTGGAAGTCTACGTCAGGCACATGCCACTTTCTGGGACGATCACTTGTATGTTGGTCTTCAAAGAAGCAGAACTGTGTATCTCTCTCCACTGCTGAATCTGAATACATTGCTGCTGGATCTTGCTGCGCTCAGCTTCTGTGGATGAAGCAAACTCTCAAGGACTATGGCATTCATCTGAAGCAAGTGCCTCTTTACTGCGACAACGAAAGCGCCATCAAGATCGCCAACAACCCAGTTCAGCACTCGAAGACAAAGCACATTGAAATTCGTCATCATTTTCTCAGAGATCATGTTGCAAAGGAAGATATTGATATCATACACGTCAACACTGAAGAGCAATTGGCAGATATCTTCACTAAGCCCTTGGATGAGAAGAGATTTTGCAAGTTACGGTGTGAGCTAAATATCTTGGAATCCTCACATGTCCTCTGATCAGGCACACATCCTAACACTTATGCATATTGATGACTTAGATGTGCAACACACGAAGTAATGTATATCTTCAATCAATGAAGACATTCATTCTAAGTGTGAATACATTAATGTGGAATTTGACTTCGGAGCGCCACGATAATTGTGTGCCGTGTCTGGGTCTAATACTTCCTATACGGTGGGTAACGCCACCACCAAACGTTCTATTTTGAAGTGTTTCACTCATGGCGTTACCTCGCAATGTCTTCACATTTGGTTTGGCTTCAATCTCAATATGTCTTCATGATTATCTTCACTACGTTGATTATATAGATATATATATGTACTAGTGTTCTGTCCTCTACAGCATTCATTTATAGCTATGTCTTCTTGTTTGAATCTTTTGAACTAAGTGAATGTGATCGGACCCTAACCTCTCTATGCTTTCTACCTCAAACTCTATCTCTCCAAGTCATATGCATTCTATTGAAACTGTCGAATGTCTTCTCTGCGTCCTTGTCAGCAGAAGACACAGAGACAAACTTTAAAATCATTTTCAATGCTCATTCATCCACAAGAAATCCGGAGAAGTAGGAACGACCACCCGACAATCCAGGCGTGCGTGGGATGTGGAACTGCCCCTGATATTCCGCATGGTGGACACGTGTTGTTCAGATGCAAATCGCCAGGGGCACCTGTGTAATAGCGCAGTGCCGCCTCTATGCCTATAAGTACACGATTCACAACGGTCATTTTCTTTCTTCCACCCTCGCACAAACCCTAGCGCCACCGCTAGCTCTTGACGACGCCGGTGACGAAGCGCTTCACTGCCGCAACCTCTCCGACGCCGTTTTCACGCCGACCGCGGACTTCGACCTCTTCGCCGTCGCCGTAGCTGTCTTCCGTCGCCAAGTTAGGGCACGGAGGATCGAACTGCTCGGCCTCATCTCCCACTTCGTCTAGCAGTTCCAAGTGTGGTAAATAAAACCTCTTTTTACAGCCTCTCTTGATCCTATAGTTCAGTCACTTTCTGCCATAAGAAGTTTCTGTTCTCACAAGTTAGATCTCTCTCAGTCTGCATCTCATAACCTTCCTAGAATATTCACTTATGCTTCATGAAGTAGTTAGATTCCTCACTTGTACTGATCTGTGGGTTCGTACAAATCTGGAACCAACTTCTTTTCTATGAGCGAATGTCTTCGCAAGCTGAGGTCAATGTCTTCTAAACCGATTTATCTTCAAAATCTTCTGAGAATGCATATGACCTCTTCCCCTTCCCTCGCACCTTAATGCTGTCACAGGTACATGTCCGTGGGAGAATCCTTTGGTTCTCATAGTCTGCATTCATTTGCAGAATTCTTACAGCATCACATCAACTCTCCTGAAGCCAGTGCTTGTTGGTCAAGCAAAAGGAAGCCTTTGAAGCCTTTGAACATCTTGAAGCCTTCCAAGTTAAGATTCATGGCTTCAGAAACAGCAGCAAGGAAGGGAGGCAGACAGCGACGTGGTGGAACGTCCAAAGATCTTCCTGATGAATTGGCAGAGATGTACAAAACTGATCCTGAAGAGAGCTATGGTTAGCACAAGACACGAATCCAATGGATTCGAAGATATTGGGCAGAGCAGTGGTTCCAATACCGCTTCGTCACTCAGGAGTATGCGGAGAAGTGCGCCATCAAGAGACCATGGGGAGACGTACTATACAAAAATCTCGTACCCAGGTCCAGAGATGAAGCCATTGCTCAAGGCTTCTACCCATGCATGGTCAGAGGACCGCAGCCTGCTGATGCTCATCCATCATCACTACTCTGGTGTCGCGATGACAATCTGTTCAAGCGCAACTTTCAGTTTGCTCAGAACTCTGCGAAGCAAAACAAGAAGAAGCTGGGGTTAGACTTCAACCCTGGTCCATCTGCGCCAAGGGCGTATGGCACACGCGACGCCGAACCCAATATCATCGGTCCGTATGCCAATCTAGCAGGCCTCATCACCCGCATCCTAGTCCAAGGGACTACCGTGAATGACCCTCCAGCACACACTGAGTCTGATGACGCTCCTGCTGCGCCGAAGCCAAAGCAGATGAAGAAGCCAAAAGCTTCAAAGCCGGCCGCTTCTCCCAAAATCTCCAGAGCGAAGCCATTGGCAACTGCACCTCCTGAAGCCAGCGTGCAGTCTGAAGACTTATCACGAGTCTCCAAGCCCCAAGAAGCCAAGAAGCCTCAGCCACACACAGGCAAAGAGCTCACAGCTGCTGCCATTCTGCGCAGCGAAACCATTGATCTGTCAAGCGATGAAGATCTTGGAGATGATGCTCTTGAGCAGCTCATCAAGAGCAAGGAAGAGGCTGAAATCTTCAACAATCTGCCTCTGTTTGATGTCGCCATCATCCACAACTTCATCGATGAATGGTTTGCCTCACCAAGCATCAGCTTCGAAGACCTTCAGCTGCCCGTTGGCCTCAGCGTCGCTTTCCAAGGCGCTATTGCTTCAGAACTTGCAATTGCCCAGCGCATTGTTGAACTGAAGCAGAAAATTGATTTTGAAAAAGCTCAGTTCAAGAAGCACATGGCCAAGCTCAGCGTGCAAGAAGTGAAAAACTTCAAGATCATGTTGCACGAGCTAAAGGAGAACTTTTTGAAGAAGCGTGCTGAAGCTCAAGGTTCCCGTGAGCGGATGAAGACTCTGGCTGATCGCTGTGTGCAGGCCTACAATGAGGCCGAGAAGCGCAAGGTACTTGGGCGTCCCGGCATCGACCCCAGGATGGCCGCTAAGAAAAAGAAGACTGCCACCACTGAACCAGAGGCACCAAGATCAGAAGCTGTTCCGATTGTCTTCCCCACTGCTACGACTGGCTCAAAGCCAAAGAGCCGGTCCACTGCGTCAGAGCTCAAGAAGACAAGGACAGCTGAAGCTGAAGCGAAGAAGAGGAAACACTCTGAAGCCTCTCCTTCTAACCCCACCAAGAAGAAGCGCAAGACCAAGAGAGCTCGGGCTGCTCCCACAGATCCCTTAATAGTTGAACCCCTCTCTGTCATCTATCCTGACGCAAATCGTCAGCTGACAGTTCATGAGCCTGCTCCCACAGAGGCTCCTGACGCTGAAGACATTCCAGCAGCCGACCCCATCGCTGCTGAAGACATTGGTCTCCAAGACAATGTACAAGATGATGCAGCCCTTCCTCAGCTTGAGACAACCGAACTGATCAGTATTGGTCGTCCATTGACGCCAATTACACAAGATGCATCGTGGGTGGATCGCCCACAAGAGGAAGACAATGAGGCCCAGCCCACTCCAACTCCAACGGCGTCGTCTGCATTCCGCAGGCTTCGCAAGGGACCAAGGCCTCAAGATCCTGCTGAAGACATTCCGGCTGCATCAGCCGAAGAGAATGAAGAAGAACCACAAGCTCCAACTCCACCGCTCCAACAAGAAGCAATTCTCCAGGAGAACGTGCCTGAAGTTGTCCCTCCCACTACACGAGTGGAGGCTGAAAATGCTGAGGCTGCCACAAACAACACCGAAGGCAATGTGGAGCCCTCCCCAACAACAGCTTCAGAAGACACTGAAGCTACTGCTCCTGACACTTCTGTGCCTGAGTCTGCTGCCGGTCCACAATTCAACTATCATGTTGCACACCGGCCTCAGGTCTAGAAGCCGATCCCACGACTGCCAAGGTTCCCAGGTCCTGCATCAGCTCCTGGCTCCTTTAACATCAATAGCTTCAGGGCAGATAACACGTTCTTCAACAGCTCCAAGAACCCTTATTCAAGGGAACGGATTGTATCAGACAGGTTCTGGAGCTATCCACAACGCAGCTATTATTCATGCATCCTATACAACCAAGGTCGCATTTTCCCGCACAAGCGCCTTGAGGTTGAAGCTGTTGCTGGTCTGCCCGGCCTGGAAGAAGCACTGGATTGCTTCAGACAAGTGGGTCTGCTGCCTTTTATCACAGATGAACAGCACTAGAATGAAGAGCTTCTGCTTCAATTCTATGCCACCCTGCATATCAAAGGCTACAACAGAGATCCGGAGACTTGGGTCCTAGAGTGGATGACCGGCAATGTCCATCATGAAGCCAATGCATTCGATATCATTGAGCTTACCGGCCTGCCCACTCTTGGCGAATTCTTCGAGGAAGGCTGTCAACTCCATGCTGAAGCAATTGAGAGCATATTCCAGCGGCCTGAGCCAAATATGAGTCAGATGCTCTCAATGATGAAGCCATTTCCTCATAATGCACCCTATCCAACTGAGTTCTTCGTTGAAGACTTAGAGTACCTGCCCAGAACCATATATCACATCATAAGGCGGACTCTATGGCCCGTTAAGGGACACTCTCAATATGCCAAGATTGAAGGTGCAATGAAGACTCTCATATTCTGTATTCTTCATGGAAAATGCTTCAACGCACAGGATTTCTTCATTCGTCAGCTTGCAGCATCCGGCTCAGATCTCTTTGGCTTGAAGTTTTATGCTCCTTGGGTTATGAGGCTGATCAAACTGCACTCTGCAATCTCATATCAGCCTTCAGCCCACAACCATCGGATTTTCTTGCCAGATGTGGACACATCTACTGAAGCAATATATCCTGAGCCTGCCAAGCAACCATTAAGTCTTCACAATGCAGAACACCAGAGCTTCACTCAGAATGTTGAGGGTGTTGAAGCCATCTCCAGAGTGTATCCGTTGGCTGGCACCACACGTGCACCTGCATCTACTGAAGCCACTGACAGCACAGCTGCTCAGAGACCCAAGAAGCGCGCTTGTGCCCTCAATGACCGAGAGCTTCTTGTGGCTCTTCACCAAAAGCAAGATAGGCATCACTACTGGCTCAAGAGGCAGATGAAAAGCATCTTGGTGGATGTCAACCGCATCAGAAATCTTGCCACCAAGAATGCATTTGTAGCACATGAAACTTGTCGCCGCACCTGTAAAGGACTCACAATGCTGTGCTCTGAAGCTGATCTTCACGAGGATGGCTTCAGAGAGAGATTCAAGTTTGACTCCACACCTCCCAGAAGAGCTGTGCTGCGCGGAACTCCGTCACTTGAAGACTCCGAGTTCTCTTCCTCTGCTGCCACGGTGTCTGCCTGGATTATCGAAGAAGACGACGATGCTACATCACCTCCACCTACTTTAGCGCGCGTCGAATCTGCACCAAGCTCGTCTGCACCGCCACACACCTCCACCGACCCTGCTGCGCCTGGGAACGCGTAGAAAACTCTATGTCTTCAAACCTTTTTGGTCATCACTGGCAAAAGGGGGAGAAGCGTATGATGTTTATAGTCTTCAAGCGGGTCACTATGGGCGGGTGCCTTTATATTTTGCTACATTTTGCTTCGTGCTTACAACTCCCGTTTTTGCTACATTTGCTTCTTTGAGTTGTAACACTTAGACTTGATGGTCGTCTGCTACCTGTTTGTGACTCTGTTATGCGAAGACAAATTCCACATGTGCGACGATAAATTCCGCACTTAGATCATTCTGCAGACGTCCATTTTCCATTAGGCATGTCATTATCTTCGTATACTCTAACATGCATAGTGGATTGTCATCATAAGTTGAAGTGGATCTCCACAAGTACAACCTGCCATGTGCATTTGCATTCAAGAAGAAAATTATTTATATGCACATCTTCAGGGGGAGCCCTTGCAGCTTATGAAGACAATTCCTTTACAATTTCACAAATTATGTTCCCCGTTGAAAACTTCAACTAGTTTGTCATCAATCACCAAAAAGGGGGAGATTGTAAGTGCATCTAGTGCCACCCCTAGTTGGTTTTGGAGTATTGACGACAAACCTAGTTGAGGGACTAATGTGTTTGTGAGAATTGCAGGATAACACAGGTAGAAGTCCCTCATTGATTCGGTTTTACTACCAGAGATGACCCCTAAAAATGTATGAAGACATTGAAGACAATGGTGGTACATGAAGATATTCACATTGAAGACTATGACAAGAGAAGACACCACGTGAAGCCTATGGAACTCGAAGACTTAGATCCTTCGTAGTTTATTTCATTTGTGTTGAGTCATAGGAACCACCGTACTGTTAAGTGGGGTCCAAGAGAACCAGTCAGAATGACTGAAGTGATGCCTAATTCAAATCCTATGTCTTCGAGCGAAGACTATGAGAGCAAATCTTGTCCAGAGTCAGACAAGTCAGCTTTACTTGCAGCCCAAGTAAAGTTGCCATGTGAGTTCGAAATCTGACCGTTGGAACACGTGTCAGTTCCTTAGTGACCCAGGGTCATTTCGGACAAATCAGGTCGGGTTGCCTAGTGGCTATAAATAGTCCATCCCTACAACCATAAACGGTTGGCTGCTCAGATTTCAGTGCACGGCTTTTGTCGTTTGAGAGCAACCCACCTCAAAGCCTTTGAGAGAAAATTCGTAGCGAGGAGAAAATCCCTAACCACCCAGAGCCAGAGTAAATTGGGCATCACTTTAGTCTTCTTGTTTGAGTGATCTGAAGACTTATTACACTTGAGGACTGTGCATCCTCCAGACGGTTAGGCGTCATGTTCTGAGCATCCAAGAGAAATTGTGGATTGCCGGTGAACGAAGTCTGTGAAGGTTTGGGAGTCTACCTTGAAGACTTACCAGAGTGATTGGGCGAGGTCTGTGTGACCTTAGCTCAAGGAGAAAACGGTGAGGACTGGGTGTCCTGAGCTGCGTGTTTAGGACTGGGTGTCCGGGACTGTGTGTCCTTTGGTTTAAATACCTAGCCGCTCCAACCAGACGTATAGTTGTCACAGCAACTGGAACTGGTCCAACAAATCATTGTCTTCAACGTGTCACTGGTTTCATCTTCACTTCCCTTCAACTTACTGTTATTCATTGTGAAGCCATTGCATGCTTGCTCTATCTTTTGTCTTCACAACATAACTGTATGATTTAATTGGCTTCATAACTTCTTCCTACCCGATCCTTATTACACTGCTGCTACTTGTCATTCTGAATTCACTCAACTGAATACTTGACCATGACTTGCCTAGTGTAATCTAACTTCCGCTGCATAAGTAATAGACATATTTGTACTGTTTGTCTTCATAACTTTCACGCTTTGAAGACTTTCATAAAAATCGCCTATTCACCCCCCCTCTAGTCGATATAACGCACTTTCACCCTTTCAAATTAGCCCGCCATTGTTGGCTCCCTTCCCGCTCGATATTTGGGAAGAGGACCAGGGCCTCTATAAATAGGACCAGCCACCCACAGAGCAAAGGGGTCGGTTGGTTGGAAGCAAGGGTTAGAAGGAAGAGGTTTGTTAGAGAGAGTCTCGATCAGAGAGAGAGAGAGAGAAAAAGGTGACTGAACTCCTCCCAGCAGTTCGTCGCCCCAGCCAAGAACAGACCCTCGTGAGGCTGTTCTTCCTTGTATTGTTCATCATCATCAGCCCAAGAGGCAATCCACCACACCACACACTGGAGTAGGGTATTACACCACAATGGTGGCCCGAACCAGTATAAACCCTGTGTCTCTTGTGTTGTTCCTTCCATAGTTTAGATCCTAGCATGGCGGAGGGGTGCAGGTAGGTAGGAGGCGAAATCTCCGCGCGCACCCCAGTGTTCGAACCTCAAGGGTCTGCCGGAACCCGAAATCCGACAGCATGTATGCGATGTGGCACAAGACCGGCAATACCTTGCTGGTGATGGTCAACAGCCGGCAGATGGGCAGCAAAAAGGTTCTGGTGCTGCACACCAACAAGAACTTCGACCAGCAGAGGACCAACTGGGTGATGCACCAGTACCACCTCGGGGACCTGGAGCAAGAGAAGGAGCGGGAGCTGGTCCTCTGCAAGATTTTCTACCAGACGAACACTAGGGCCAGGAGTAAAAAGATTATAAGTTAGTTTGGTATTGGTAGTTGTACTACCTTGCCGTCTGCAAGTTGGTATTGTTGTTAACGATCTTTTGGTATGAACTTGCATTTTCTTCCAACCATCATGCCGAGGGTCGACGTGGATATAAAGCTGAATCATTTGTTTCGAAATGAATTTTCAGGCACCTGATTTTTATTTGATGGGTAGCATAAGCACCCGCCGTTCGAATTCCCAGTTCTCCAATTTTTTCGAAACATGTGCATGAACTTATTATCACGATAAAAAACAATATCCGTGATGCATCCCAGTTATCAGTCCATACTTGCAGAATTCTCTCATTTATTGAGCACGTATATTGTTTTTTCAGGTCGAGCTAGTTTCAACTGGGCTGTAGACTGCCCAGGGTTGGTTTTGTTTTTAATAGGCCTAGCCCATGACGACAACGGGGCACAAAGATCCAGCAGGTATCTACTGGCCTCTGGCCCGCCAGCGTTAGTTATATTTTGTCTTACAACATTTGCAGGTAGTTTTTTTACTGAATCAAACACACAACCCAGTTATATTTTCCTCTTGAAACGCATGTCCTACATCCATTTTAATCTCTACCTATAGTTTTACTAGTTCATATACACGTATCATTATATTGAAAACACATACAATTCCCTTTTCATATTTACATCCTTATTTTTGTTGTTTTTTCCCACCCAGCGCTGATTTTTACCACTGGTTTCCCTTAAACCAACTCAATTGTCCCACGTCTTATTTGCTTACAAAAACAAAACGATTTTTTGGCAAATCAATAAGTTCTTAAGAAAATGTTTATCATTTCGAGATTACAACAGTTCGTACTCCATCAAAATATGCAAAATAAGGTTGAACTTTTTGACCGTGGTCCTGGGCAGAAAATGGGCTGTAATAAATTACTTAAGAATTAGCAAATGGGCTGCAAATTATAAAAAATAGCAAATGGGCTTTATGTTGTCTGCCACAGATTTGGAGGCTGACTTGTGGGCCTACTAAGTTCATGCGTACACAAGGTTTCTCAAAAAAGAAACTTAGTAAACAATCGACTCTACCAGCGTTAGACCGTTAGACGTCAATCTAACGGCAATCATGCTTCTTCAGTCTCTGATCTTCCTGCCCCAGCCGCCCAAACCAGCGCCATCGGAACCACCTGCTCCCGCCTCCTGTGGCCGGCAGTGCTGCCGGGCAGGCCTCATGGCCCCATCATACTCGCATCCCTGGCCTGTCTATCCCTCTACTCACCCACACCTCCTGTTATTTTCCGGCGACGGCAGCCGAACCAGTCAACCCTCGTACTCTCCACCGTGTGGGCAGCCACTGCCGTGGCTTCCTCGGCTCCGTGTCGTTCCCTTCGTAGGCCTCGCCGTCGTCCACCGCCCTGGTGCTCTCAGCGCGGCATGGTCAACGATGTCCATCCAACGGCCGTAGTGCTTCTTCAACCTCTGGTCTTCTTGCCCCAGCCGCCCAAAGCAGCGCCGGTCGTGCCGCATGCTCCTGCCTCCCGTGGCTGGCTGTGCTGCCGCAGAGGCCTCACCGTCCCCATACTACTCCCACAGCTGGCCAGGCCATCCCTCCACTCACCCACTCCCCCTGTTATTCTGCGGTGATGGCAGCCTCACACCGCAGCCAAACCAGCGAACCCTCATACTCCTCTCCGCTTGGGCATCCACTGCCACGTCTTCCCTGGCTCCGCGTCGTCCCCTTCCTAGGCCTCGCCGTCGTCCACCACTGTGGTGCTCTTGGCACGACGTGGTCAATGTGGTCAACGACCGACTTCCATCGGAAGAGTACTTTACATGGAGAGGCTAACAGCTGGGTCCATGGCAGCCACAAGGAAGTGCCTCCTTATTACGCGCAAAATAATTATTCCTCCACCTGACAACAGGGACCCACCGGACGGGCCACCAGTATTTCACGGAAAAAACGTTTCCCCCCTGACTGCTGGGACCCACTAGACGGGCCGTCGTATTTCGCGAAAAAAACGTTAGCCCCTGACTGCTGGGACCCACCGGACAGACCACCGTATTTCACGAAAAAAACGTTCCCCCCGCTATCAGCTCGGACCCACCGGAAGTGCCTCCTTATTACGCACAGAAAAATGAATACTCCCCCTGCTAGCTGGGACCCACCATGGTGGGAGGCTGGCTTGTGGGCCTACTAAGTTGACGGGGATGGAGGGCTTTGTCAACTTAGTCAATATGAACGATTCTAGCTCCAATGACCGTACGATGTCCATCCAACGGCCGTCGTGCTTCTTCAATCTCTGCTCTTCCTGCTCCAGCTCCTCAAACAAGCGTTGGCGAGACTGCCTGCTCCCTCCTCCCCGCGGCCTGCTCTGCTGCCACGCAGGCCTCACCGCCCCACCGTACTCCCATCGCTGGCCTAGCCATCCCTCTACTCACCCACACCTGCTATTATTCTCCGACGACGGCAGACGAACCAGTAAACCCTCGTACAGTCGTACTCCCCTCCACATGGGAAAAAACTGCCAAGTCTTCCTTGCCTCCATGTCATTCCCTTCCTAGGCCTCGCCGTCGTCCACCGCCCTGGTGCTCTCGGCGCGGCCTGGTCAACATGGTCAACGACCGACATGCATCTGAAGTGGACTGTACGTGGAGAGGCCGACAGCTGGGTCCATGACCGCACGCAAGGAAATGCCTCCTTATTACGCGCAAAATAATGATTCCTCCACCTGACATCAGGGACCCACCAAAAGGGCCTCTGTATTTCACGAAAAAAATGTTACCGCCACTGACAGCTCGGACCCACCAGCTATATCTTTGCACACAAGGAAGTGCCTCCTTATTACGCACAAAAAAATGAATACTCCCCCTGTTAGCTGGGACCCAGTATAGTGGCAGGCTGACTTGTGGGCCTACTAAGTTGACGGGGACGGAGGGCTTTGTCAACTTAGTCAATATGCATAATTCTAGCTCCAGTGACCGTAAAATGTCCATCCAACGGCCGTAGTGCTTCTTCAACCTTTGGTCTTCTTGCTCCAGCCGCCCAAACCAGCGCCGGTCGTGCCTCGTGCTCCTGCCTCCCGTGGCCGGCTGCGATGCGGCGGAGGCCTCACCGCCCCCTACTACTCCCACCGCTGGCCAGGCCATCCCTCTACTCACCCACACCCCCTGTTATTCTACGGCGACGGCAGCCTCACACCACAGCAAACCAGTGAACCCTCATACTCCTCTACGCATGGGCATCCACTATCACGTCTTCTCCGGCTCCGCGTCATCCCCTTCCTAGGCCTCGCCATCGTCCACCGCCTTGGTGCTCTCAGCGCGGCATGGTCAACGTGGTCAAGGAATGGCTTCCATCGGACGTGGACTATACATGGAGAGGCTGACAGCTGGGTCCACGGCCGCAGCAAGGAAGTGTCTCCTTATTACGTGCAAAATAATTATTCCACCACCTGACAGCGAGGACCCACCGGACGGGCCACCATATTTCATGAAAAAAACGTTTCCCCCTGATTGCTGGGACCCACCAGCTACACCTTCGCACGCAAGGAAGTGCGTCCGGGCAAAAAAACGATTCACCCCCTGACAGCTGGGACCCACCAGCTACATCTTCGCACGCAAGGAAGTGCCTGACAGTCGGGACCCACCTGGTCGAAGCATACGTAGCGTTGTCATTCTGGTCGCGAACGTGTACGTACATACTGGTCGATGTAGATGCACGCACGTGTCGTAGTAGAGGCGCGCACGTGTCATAGTAGAGCCGCGCACGTAGCATGTACACGTACATACAACGGCCAGGGTGCAAGAAAGAAAATACGGCCACGTATGTGTACATATGGGCGGGGTCTCGAACGCCTACTTGCGCATACGTACGGCCAGGGTTCGTGTACATGGCTGGGTCGGAACAGAGAAACAACGTCGTCATCGTGTTCATGGGGAGGCAACGGAATGTGTCGTGTTCATGGGGAGGCAACGGAATGCGTCGTGTTCATGGGGAGGCAACGGAATGCGTCGTGTTCATCGGGAGGCAATGGAACGCGTGGGAGCCAACCGGCTGGGTCGGAACGAAATGCGTGGTTGTCTTCATCGGGAGGGCTTGGACAGAACATGCGATGGAAACGAGGCCTGGCATAGCGCAGAACGGAGGAAACAGACCTCCTATGGTCGAAACGGGGGTCCTGTTGATCGGGAGGGGTGTGGCGTACCGCAAAACGGAGGAAACGGACCTCCTACGGTCGAAACGGGGGTCCTGTTGATCGGGAGGGGTGTGGCGTACCGCAAAATGGACGAAACGGACCTCCTACGGTCGAAACGGGGTTCCTGTTCATCGGGAGGGGTGTGGCGTACCGCAAAACGGGACTCCACGGGATACTGTTCATCTCCACCGTCGACCTCCTCCAGCCTCCACGGGCTACCATCGACCTCCTCCAGCCTCCAGAGGCTCCTGTTCATCCAGCCTCCACCACGCGCTACTCCACCGGCTACTGTTCAACCACCCCTCCACCGTCTACTGTTCATCCAGCCCTCCACACCACGGGGTCCTGTTCAACCACCCCTCCATGGGCACCCTTCCACCGTCTACTGTTTATCCAGCCCTGCACACCACGGGGTCCTGTTCATCCAGAGGCAACGCCACCGCTCACTGTTCATCCAAAACCTCCCGCAACACTCACTGTTCATCCCAGAGGCAGCATCGATCGGCTTCAGTTAGCAGCAGTAGTGAAGGAATCGCTCGATCGGGTTCAGTTAACAGCCATCGATCGATCGCTCGGGTTCAGTAACGCGTAGGCTGCAGTGCAATCGCTCGGGTTCAGTTAGAGCCCAATGCCTCGCTCGGGTTCAGTTAGAGCCAACGACTCGCACACACACGCGTACGTGTATGAGAGAAACATGCATCGCTCGGCCCCCGACCTCCCACTATAACCGGGAACTCACCGAAATTTTCCTCGCCTCGCTTCTACCATGGTTTTTTCCGTCATGGACGGCCCAAAGAATGTCATGCAGCTGCGTCTCCGGCCCGCCCAGGACGAAAAGCCCATTTTCTGTCATGATTTTTTGTCATAGAAGTAGGAGCCCACCACATCTATGATGATACCGGGTTTTGTCACAATTATCGTCATAGAAGTGTCATATGTATGACAGAAAAAAAATCGTTCGGCCCAAAATGTCACGGATGTGTCTTTTTTTGTAGTGGAGATTCACTCCACTCACCTCCTGTTGATAGTGTTTGCTAGTTCCTTTAGGATATTAGTAACCTTTGCGATAGTCCTCGAGGTCCGTGGTATTTCCTTCTTCCGAATACCATGAACTGCTTATGGCAGAAGTTCTTTGAACCAAAAGATCACAACCAGAGTGCTCTTAATGAGTTCTCCATTCTACATTGTGAATCTGCCAGTTCTACCTTTCTGCATGGGTTATCCAAAAGAAATGTTTAGCTTTGCTCGACATACTAATCTATGCATCCACAACTCAGAAAGATATATGTTCCTTGAGTTGTTACTCTTCACTTGTATTCTGACCATTGTCTATTAATCGATAGTCTAGAGTATGTGTACATTCGTTCGTCGATGCATATTATTCCTGTGGTCCGTTAAGCCGTTCTATTTCGGAATGACTAGGAGAAACAAACTCCAGTACCTCATTCATATCTAGGATTGGGTCAAAGCAATTTTATTCCGCAGATCAAATTGCCAATCCATCCTTTGATCTGTTCTACCTTGGGATATTACCATCTTTATATCAATAATGTCATGGGAATTGCACATCATCTTATGAATTCTTGGTACAGTTATAGTCCTCGCCATCATTATTCATTCCTCGGCCTCTGTGTTGTTGTGACCGGAATGCCGACAAGTGACCCGTGATGTGTGAGATTGCTACCTCCTGAGCACTGTGTTGGTTTTCCCCGAAGAGGAAGGGATGATGCAGCAATGTAGCGTACGCATTTCCCTCAGTTTTTGAGAACCAAGGTATCAATCTAGTAGGAGGCTACGCGCGAGTCCCTCGCACCTGCACAAAACGAATAAATCCTCGCAACCAACACAAATAGGGGTTGTCAATCCCTACAAGGCCACTTACGAGAGTGAGATCTGATAGATATGATAAGATAAGATTTTTGGTATTATTATGATAAAGATGAAAAGTAAAATAAAGGCAAAGTAAATAGCAAAGGAAATAACTAAGTAGTAGGAGATTAATATGATGAAGATAGACCTGGGGGCCATAGGTTTCACTAGTGGCTTCTCTCGAGAGCATAAGTATTCTACGGTGGGTGAATAAATTACTGTTGAGCAATTGACAGAATTGAGCATAGTTATGAGAATATCTAGGTATGATCATGTATATAGGCATCACGTCCGAGAAAAGTAGACCGACTCCTGCCTGCATCTACTACTATTACTCCACTCATCGACCGCTATCCAGCATGCATCTAGAGTATTAAGTTAAAAATAGAGTAACGCCTTAAGCAAGATGACATGATGTAGAGGGATAGACTCATGCAATATGAAGAAAACCCCATCTTGTTATCCTCGATGGCAACAATACAATACATGCCTTGCTGCCCCTACTGTCACTGGGAAAGGACACCACAAGATTGAACCCAAAGCTAAGCACTTCTCCCATTGCAAGAAAGATCAATCTAGTAGGCCAAACCAAACTGATAATTTGAAGAGACTTGCAAATATAACCAATCATACATAAAATAATTCAGAGAAGATTCAAATATTATTCATAGATAGACTTGATCATAAACCCACAATTCATCAGTCTCAACAAACACACCGCAAAAAGAAGATTACATCGAATAATTCTCCACAAGAGAGGGGGAGAACATTGTATTGAGATCCAAAAAGAGAGAAGAAGCCATCTAGCTACTAACTATGGACCCATAGGTCTGAGGTAAACTACTCACACTTCATCGGAGGGGCTATGGTGTTGATGTAGAAGCCCTCCGTGATCGATGCCCCCTCCGGCGGAGCTCCGAAACAGGCCCCAAGATGGGATATCATGGATACAGAAAGTTGCGGCAGTGGAATTAGGGTTTTGGCTCTGTATCTGATCGTTTGGGGGTATGTAGGTATATATAGGAGGAAGGAGTACTTCGGTAGAGCAACAGGGGGCCCATGAGGGTGGAGGGCACGCCTGGGGGTAGGCCTCCTCTTTTCTTGACGTAGGGTCCAAGTCTCCCGGATCATAATCTTCCTAAAAATCACGTTCCCGAAGGTTTCATTCCGTTTGGACTCCGTTTGATATTCCTTTTCTTCGAAACCCTAAAACAGGCAAAAAACATAAATTCTGGGCTGGGCCTCCGGTTAATAGGTTAGTCCCAAAAATAATATAAAAGTGTATAATAAAGCCCAATAATATCCAAAACAGTAGATAATATAGCATGGAGCAATCAAAAATTATAGATACGTTGGAGACGTATCAAGCATCCCCAAGCTTAATTCCTACTCGCCCTCGAGTAGGTAAATGATAAAAACAGAATTTTTGATGCGGAGTGCTACTTGGCATAATTTTAATGTAATTCTTCTTAATTATGGTATGAATATTCAGATCCGAAAGATTCAATACAAAAGTTCATATTGACATAAAAAATAATAATACTTCAAGCATACTAACAAAGCAATCATGTCTTCTCAAAATAACATGGCTAAAGAAAGTTATCCCTACAAAATCATATAGTCTGGCTATGCTCTATCTTCACCACACAAAATATTTAAATCATGGACAACCCTGATGACAAGCCAAGCAATTGTTTCATACTTTTGACATTTTCAAAACTTTTTCAATCTTCACGCCATACCTGAGCATGAGCCATGGATATAGCACTATAGGTGGAATAGAGTGGTGGTTGTGGAGAAGACAAAAAGGGAGAAGATAGTCTCGCATCAACTAGGCATATCAACGGGCTATGGAGATGCCCATCAATAGATATCAATGTGAGTGAGTAGGGATTGCCATGCAACGGATGCACTAGAGCTATAAGTATATGAAAGCTCAAAAAGAAACTAAGTGGGTGTGCATCCAACTTGCTTGCTCATGAAGACCTAGGGCATTTTGGGGAAGCCCATCATTGGAATATACAAGCCAAGTTCTATAATGAAAGATTCCCACTAGTATATGAAAGTGATAACATGAGAGACTCTCTACTATGAAGATCATGGTGCTACTTTGAAGCACAAGTGTGGTAAAAGGATAGTAACATTGTCCCTTCTCTCTTTTTCTCTCATTTTTTTATTTGGGCCTTCTATTTTTTGTGGCCTCTTTTCTCTCTTTTTTTATTTGGGCTTCTTTGGCCTCTTTTATTTATTTATTTATTTTTGTCCGGAGTCTCATCCCGACTTGTGGGGGAATCATAGTCTCCATCATCCTTTCCTCACTGGGACAATGCTCGAATAATGATGATCATCACACTTTTATTTTTCATACAACTCAACAATTAAAACTCGATACTTAGAACAAAATATGACTCTATGTGAATGCCTTCGGTGGTGTACCGGGATATGCAATGATGCATGAGTGTGTCATAATAAACGGAATGGTGGAAAGTTGCATGGCTATATATCTCGGAATGGCTATGGAAATGCCATAATAGGTAGGTATGGTGGCTGTTTTGAGGAAGGTATATGGTGGGTGTATGATACCGGCGAAAGGTGCGCGGTATTAGAGAGGCTAGCAAAGGTGGAAGGGTGAGAGTGCGTATAATGCATGGACTCAACATTAGTCATAAAGAACTCATATACTTATTGCAAAAATCTACAAGTTATTAAAGAAAAGTATTACGCGCATGCTCCTAGGGGATAGATTGGTAGGAAAAGACCATCGCTCGTCCCTGACCGCCACTCATAAGGAAGACAATCAATAAATAAATCATGCTCCGACTTCATCACATAATGCTTCACCATACGTGCATGCTACGGGAATCACAAGCTTCAACACAAGTATTTCTCAAATTCACAACTACTCAACTAGCATGACTTCAATATCACCATCTCCATATCTCAAAACAAGTATCAAGTATCAAACTTATCATAGTATTCAACACACTCATAAGAGAAATTTTTTATTCTTGAATACCTAGCATATTAGGATTTTGAGCAAATTACCATGATATTAAGACTCTCAAAATAATCTAAGTGAAGCATGAGAGATCAATAGTTTCTATAAAACAAATCCACCACCGTGCTCTAAAAGATATAAGTGAAGTATTAGAGCAAAATTATATAACTCAAAAGATATAAGAGAAGCACATAGAGTATTCTAACAAATTCCAAATCATGTATGGCTCTCTCGAAAGGTGTGTACAGCAAGTATGATTGTGGTAAACTAACAAAATAAAGACTCAAATCATACAAGACGCTTCGAGCAAAACACATATCATGTGGCGAATAAAAATGTAGCTCCAAGTAAAGTTACCGATAGAAGTAGACGAAAGAGGGGATGACTTCCGGGGCATCCCCAAGCTATGGCTTTTAGGTGTCCTTAGATTATCTTGGGAGTGCAGTCGGCATCCCCAAGCTTAGGCTCTTTGCCACTCCTTGTTCCATAATCCATCAAATCTTTACCCAAAACTTGAAAACTTCACAACACAAAACTTACAGTAGAAAATCTCGTGAGATCCGTTAGCGAAAGAAAATAAAAGAACACTTCAAGGTACTGTAATGAACTCATTCTTAATTTATATTGGTGTTATAACTACTGTATTCCAACTTCTCTATGGTTTATAAACTATTTTACTAGCCATAGATTCATCAAAATAAGCAAACAACACACGAAAAACAGAATCTGTCAAAAACAGAACAGTCTGTAGTAATCTGTAGCTAGCGCAAGCTCTGGAACCCCAAAAATTCTAAAATAAATTGATGGACGTGAGTAATTTATCTATTAATCATGTTCAAAAATAATTAACTAAATAGTACTTTCCAAATAAAAATTACAGTATTTCTCGTGAGCGCTAAAGTTTCTGTTTTTTTACAGCAAGTTCAACAAGACTTTCCCCAAGTCTTCCCAACGGTTCTACTTGGCACAAACACTAATTAAACACAAAAAACATAACCAAAACAGAGGCTAGATAAATTATTTATTACTAAACAGGAGCAAAAATCAAGGAATAAAAATAAAATTGGGTTGCCTCCCAACAAGAGCTATCGTTTAACGCCCCTAGCTAGGCATAACAATCAAGAATAGATCTAGGTATTGCCATCTTTGGTAGGCAATCCATAAGTGGCTCTCATAATAGATTCATAAGGTAATTTAATTTTCTTTCTAGGAAAGTGTTCCATGCCTTTCCTTAATGGAAATTGGAATCTAATATTTCCTTCCTTCATATCAATAATTGCACCAATCGTTCTAAGGAAAGGTCTATCAAGAATAATAGGACATGAAGGATTGCAATCTATGTCAAGAACAATAAAATCTATGGGCACATAATTCCTATTTGCAACAATAAGAACATCAATAATTCTTCCCATAGGTTTCTTAATAGTGGAATCCGCAAGGTGCAAGTTTAGAGAGCAATCATCAAAATCACGGAAACCTAACAAATCACACAAAGTCTTTGGAATCGTGGAAACACTAGCACCCAAATCACATAGAGCATAGCATTCATGATCTTTAATTTTAATTTTAATAGTTGGTTCCCACTCATCATAAAGTTTTCTAGGGATAGAAACTTCCAATTCAAGTTTTTCTTCATAAGATTGCATCAAGGCATCAACGATATGTTTAGTAAATGCTTTATTTTGACTATAAGCATGAGGAGAATTTAGCACGGATTGCAACAAGAAAATACAATCAATCAAAGAGCAATTTTCATAGTTAAATTCCTTGAAATCCTTAATAGTGGGTTTACCAACATCTAGGGTTTTAATTTCTTCAATCCCACTTTTAGCAAATTTAGCATCAAGATCAACAAATTCCGAATTCTTGGAACGCCTTCTAGGTAAAGGTGGATCATATTCAGTCCCATCATTATCAAGATTCATATTGCAAAACAAGGATTTATTAGGGGACACATCAATAACTTTTAGGTCTTCATCTTTATTTTCATAGCAATCCGGTTTAGCGGCCATCTTATTAACTAAGGTAGCCTGCCTATTCGAAATTTTAGCAGTTAATTTCTCAAGATGAGCAATTTGGGATCTTAAACCATCGAATTCTTTAGACATATCATCAAGCTCTTTATTCATAAAACTCATAAAACATTTCTGTTCTTTAAGCTCGCTTCTGAAGAAACTATTATGTTAAAATTGGAAGACCATGAAACTCCTGGCATTGCTTTCGATCTCTTCTAATCTTTTAAGGTGAAGGTCACCAAATTTAGGTAGAGCCATCGTGACAAGCAATAAAACTAAGACACAAGCAAACAAAAAGCAAGCAGGCAAAAAGAGGCAAATAGAGAGAGAGAGGGAGGATAGAGAGAGAGAGGGCAAATAAAATGGCAAGGGTGAAGTGGGGGAGAGGAAAACGAGAGGCAAATGGCAAATAATGTAATGCGGGAGATAAGGGTATGTGATGGGTACTTGGTATGTTGACTTTTGCGTAGACCTCCCTGGCAACGGCACCAGAAATCCTTCTTGCTACCTCTTGAGCCCTGCGTTGGTTTTCCCCGAAGAGGAAGGGATGATGCAGCAAAGTAGCGTATGTATTTCCCACAGTTTTTGAGAACCAAGGTATCAATCCAGTAGGAGGCTACGCGCAAGTCCCTCGTACCTGCACAAAACAGATAAATCCTCGCAACCAATGCAAATAGGGGTTGTCAATCCCTATAAGGCCACTTACGAGAGTGAGATCTGATAGATATGATAAGATAATATTTTTGGTATTTTTATGATAAAGATGCAAAGTAAAATAAAGGCAAAGTAAATAGCAAAGGAAATAACTAAGTAGTAGGAGATTAATATGATGAAGATAGACCCGGGGGCCATAGGTTTCACTAGTGGCTTCTCTCGAGAGCATAAGTATTCTACGGTGGGTGAACAAATTACTGTTGAGCAATTGACAGAATTGAGCATAGTTATGAGAATATCTAGGTATGATCATGTATATAGGTGAGGGAGTCCTGGATTAGGGGGTCTCCGGACAGCCGGACTATCTCCATTGACCGGACTATTAGACTATGAAGATACAAGATTGAAGACTTCATCTCGTGTCTGGATGGGACTCTACTTGGCATGGAAGGCAAGCTAGGCAATACGGATATGGATATCTCCTCCTTTGGAACCGACCTTGTGTAACCGTAACCCTCTCCGGTGTCTATATAAACCGAAGGGTTTTAGTCCGTAGGACAACAACCACAACATACAATCATACCATAGGCTAGCTTCTAGGGTTTAGCCTCTCTGATCTTGTGGTAGATCTACTCTTGTACTACCCTTATCATCAATATTAATCAAGCAGGACGTAGGGTTTTACCTCCATCAAGAGGGCTCGAACCTGGGTAAAACATCGTGTCCCCTGCCTCCTGTTACCGTCCGGCCTAGATGCACAGTTCGGGACCCCCTACCCGAGATCCGCCGGTTTTGACACCGACATTGGTGCTTTCATTGAGAGTTCCTCTGTGTTGTCGCCATTAGGCTTGATGGCTCCTACTATCATCGATAACGATGCGGTCTAGGGTGAGACTTTTCTCCCCGGACAGATCTTCGTATTAGGCGGCTTTGCACTGGGGGCTAATTCGCTTGGCCATCTGGAGCAGATTGAAAGCTACGCCCCTGGCCATCAGGTCAGATTTGGAAGTTTGAACTACATGGCCGACATCCGCGGAGACTTGATCTTTGATGGATTCAAGCCACAGCCGGGCGCGCCACATTGTCGCGATGGGTATGACCTAGCTCTGCCACCGAACAGTACCCCAGAGGCCGCGCCCGCATCAGCTCCGACCCTTAGCTCGGAGCCAACTGCGCCAATCGAGGACGGGTGGTTAGACACCGCCTCAGGGGCTGCAGTCTTAGCGGCGATCGAGCCAAACACCATCATAATCCTATGTGCAGCCCGTGACTCCAAGGTGCCGGGCTCTTTTTCGGACTCCGAACCATCCGCGCCCCTGCCAATCGAATCTGATTGGGCGCTGATCATGGAATTCACCGCCGCGGATATCTTTCAGCACTCGCCCTTCGGCGAGATTCTGAATTCACTAAGGTCTCTCTCTTTGTCAGGAGGGCCCTGGCCGGATTATGGCCAATAGGATTGGGATGCGGACGACGAAGAAATTCGACACCCACCCACCACCCACTTCGTAGCCACTGTCGATGATTTAACCGACATGCTCGACTTCGACTCCAAAGATATCGACGGTATGGACGACGATGTAGGAGACGAACATGAACCAGCACCTATAGGGCACTGGAAAGCCACCTCGTCATATGACATATACATGGTGGATACACCCAACGAAGGCAATGGCGACGAGATTGCGGAGGACGACCCCTCCAAGAAGCAACCCAAGCGCCGACGTCAGCGGCACCGCTCTAAGTCCCGCCAAAGCAAAAGTGGTGATACTGGCACAGGAGATAATAACACTCCGGATAGCGCCGAAGACAACAACAATCCCCTCCAGCAAGATTTGGAGCAGGAGGATGAAGGAGCCAGCCCTCCTGAGAGAGCGGCAGACGGAGAGGAGGAGGATGACAATTACATCTCCCCCTCCGAAGACGAGGCAAGCCTCGGCGACGATGAATTCGTCGTCCCAAAGGATCCCGTCGAACAAGAGCACTTCAAGCGCTGGCTTATGGCCACGGCAAATAGCCTGAAGAAAAAGCAGCAGCAGCTTCAAGCTGATCAAGATCTGCTAGCTGACAAATGGACTGAAGTCCTCGCGGCCAAGGAATATAAACTCGAGCGCCCCTCCAAGAGTTACCCAAGGTGCAGGTTACTACCCCGACTGGAGGAAGAAGCGTATGATACGGCTGATCGGCCACCTCGTGGACGCGATAGAGAGGCATTGCAGCGAAAAGCTTAGCCTCCACCCCAACGCCATTCAAATAAAAAGGCATGGGGAGATACGCCAGACCTGCGAGACATATTGGAGGACAAGGCAAAGCATTCAAGATCGATCTACGGATCACGGGTGCGCACCACTCTACGAGACGACAAACGTCACGTCGGATACAGTAAAAGTAAATCCGGCCGGGCTGAACACAGCGGGCAAGACCCATTCGAGCTGCGTCGTGATATAGCCCAATACAGAGGCGCCGCACACCCCTTATGATTCACAGACGAAGTAATGGAACATCAATTCCCAGAAGGTTTCAAACTTGCAAACATTGAATCATACGACGGCACAACAGATCCCGCAGTATGGATTGAGGACTTCCTCCTCCACATCCACATGGCCCGCGGTGATGACTTACACGCCGTCAAATACCTCCCACTAAAGCTCAAAGGACCAGCGCGGCATTGGCTTAACAGCTTGCCGGCGGACTCCATTAGCTGTTGGGAAGATCTGGGAGCCGCATTCCTTGACAACTTTCAAGGCACCTATGTGCGACCACCAGACGTCGATGACTTGAGCCACATAATTCAGCAGCCAGAAGAGTCGTCCAGGCAATTCTGGACTCGGTTTCTTACAAATAAAAATCAAATCGTCGATATCCGGATGCGAAGGCCTTAGTGGCTTTCAAGCACAACATCCGAGACGAGTGGCTAGCCCGGCACCTTGGTCAGGAAAAGCCGAAATCTATGGCAGCTCTCACGACGCTGATGACCCGCTTTTGTGCGGGAGAAGACAGCTGGCTGGCTCGCAGTAATAACATATCAAAGAACCATGGTACCTCAGATACCAAGGACGGCAATAACAGGTCACGTCGCAACAAACATAAGCGCCGCATTAATAGCGAAAATACTGAGGATACGGCAGTCAATGCCGTATTCAAAGGCTCTAAACCCGGTCAGCGGAAAAAGCCATTCAAACAAAGTACGCCGGGTCCGTCCAGCTTGGACCGTATACTCGATCGCTCGTGTCAAATACACGGCACCCCAGACAAGCCAGCCAATCACACCAACAGGGATTGTTGGGTGTTCAAGCAGGCTGGCAAGTTAATTGCCGAAAACAAGGACAAGGGGCCGCATAGCGATGACGAGGAGGAGCCCCGGCAGCCGCACACTGGAGGATAGAAGAGGTTTCCCCCGCATGTGCCGACGGTGAATCTGCTCAGGGACATATATGCGTTGGAGCCAGTCGCCCCAAAGTTCAACCCTTGGTCCTCTTGTCCGATCGCCTTCGATCGTAGGGACCACCCCACTAGTATCCGTCATGGCGGATTCGCCGCACTGGTCCTAGACCCAATCATCGACGGATTTCACCTCACTCGAGTCCTTATGGACGGCGGCAGCAGCCTGAACCTGCTTTATCAGGACACAGTGCGCAAAATGGGTATAGACCCCTCAAGGATCAAGCCCACAAAAACGACCTTTAAGGGCATCATTCCAGGCGTAGAGGCCCATTGCACAGGCTCAATTACACTGGAAGTGGTCTTCGGATCCCCGGATAACTTCCGAAGCGAAGAGTTAATCTTCGATATAGTCCCGTTCCGCAGTGGTTATCATGCGCTGCTCGGGCGAACCGCATTTGCTAGATTCAATGCGGTACCGCATTATGCATACCTCAAGCTCAAGATGCCAGGACCTCGCGGAGTTATCACAGTCAATGGAAACACATAGCGCTCTCTCCGAACAGAGGAGCACACCGCGGCCCTTGCAGCAGAAGCGCAAAACAGCCTTTCAAGGCAACCCACCAGTTCGGCGCTTCAAAGCCCGGACACCTTCAAGCGCGCTCGGGGCAATCGGCAAATAGACCGCCTGGCGCGATCTGAGCTTGCGTAGCAATACGGCGGCCACCCCAATCCCAGCCCAATGGCGATATTCGTGCCACGCGTACATAATTACGCATTAAAAATACCATGGGCACAGGTGGGGAGGGGGGCACAACTGCGGCACGCCCCAAAACGCGGCCTAAACCGCACTAGGGGCTTCCCATTTGGTTATTTTTCTTTTTCTTTCAGGACCTTAATCTCTGGAAACACTGTCCGGCAGCACTATTGCCGAACACACGATGCAACAACCAAGGAGGCAGACAGCTACGTCATACCACAGAATTCCCAGGTTGATTACAGTAACGAGCGAAATATTCGATTTCATATCATTCCTCAGCTTGCCTTTGGAAGGGACATAGTCCTACTCTTTTCTTATTGCACTATCTCTATCACTCTGCTGTAACGCAATTTTTTAATAAACAATGCATGACATTACGACTATTATTGCATTCTTGTTATATATATGTGTGTGTGTGTGTGTGTGTGTGTTCACTAATGACGCCTTGCTGAAAGTGCGTTATATCGACTAGAGGGGGGGGTGAATAGGCGATTTTTATGAAAGTCTTCAAAACGTGGAAGTTATGAAGACAAACGATAGAAATAAACCTATTACCCCGCAGCGGAAGGTAGACTACACTAGGTAAACCATAGTCATGTATTCAATGAAGTGAAAGCACAATGACTAATAGCAGCTAGGTAGTAAGGATCAGGTAGGAAGATATTAAGAAGCCAAACAGATCACACAGTCACTCAGTGAAGACAAAAGATAGTGCAAACATACAATGACTTCACAAGGAGTAACAGTAAGTAAAGAGAAAAGAAGGAAGAAACCAGTGACCCATTGAAGACAATGATTTGTTGGACCAGTTCCAGTTGCTGTGACAACTGTACGTCTGGTTAGGGCGGCTAGGTATTTAAACCTGAGGACACATAGTCCCGGACACCCAGTCCTGAAGACGCAGCTCAGGACACCCAGTCCTCACCGTATTCCCCTTGAGCTAAGGTCACACAAACCTCGCCCAATCACTCTAGTAAGTCTTCAAGGTAGACTCCCAAACCTTCACAGACTTCGTTCACCGGCGATCCACAATGTCTCTTGGACGCTTAGAACGCGACGCCTAACCGGCTGGAGGATGCACAGTCCTCAAGTGTAATAAGTCTTCAGATCACACAGACAAGAAGACTTAAGTGATGCCTAATTCTCTTTGGCTCTGGGTGGTTAGGGCTTTATCCTCGCAAGGAATTCTCTCTCAAAAGCTTTGAGGTGGGTTGCTCTCAAACGACAAAAGCCGTATACTAACTCTGAGCAGCCAACCATTTATGGTTGTAGGGGGTGGGCTATTTATAGCCACTAGGCAACCCGACCTGATTTGTCCGAAATGACCCTGGGTCACTAAGGAACTAACACGTGTTCCAACGGTCAGATTTCAAACTCACACGGCAACTTTACTTGGGCTACAAGCAAAGCTAACTTTTCTGACTCTGGACAAGATTCGCTCTCATAGTCTTCACTCGAAGACATAGGTTTTGTTTAAGAATCACTTCAGTCATTCTGACTGGTTCTCTTGGACCCCACTTAACAGTATGGTGGTTCCTATGACTCAACAAAGAAGAAAAAGAACTACGAAAGATCTAAGTCTTCGAGTTCCATAGGCTTCATGCGGTGTCTTCTCTTGTCATAGTCTTCAATGTGAATATCTTCATATACCACCTTTGACATCAATGTCTTCATACATTTTTAGGGGTCATCTCTGGTAGGAAAACCGAATCAATGAGGGACTTCTTCTTGTGTTATCCTGCAATTCTCACAAACACATTAGTCCCTCAACTAGGTTTTTCGTCAATACTCCAAAACCAACTAGGGGTGGCACTAGATGCACTTACAATCTCCCCCTTTTTGGTGATTGATGACAAACTAGTTGAAGTTTTCAACGGGGAATATAATATGTGAAATTGTAAAGGATAAGGAATTGTCTTCATAAGTTGCAAGGGCTCCCCTTGAAGATGTGCATATAAGTAATTTGCTTTTGGAATGCAAATGCACATGGCAGGTTGTGCTTGTGGAGATCCTCTTCAACTTATGATGACAATCCACTATGCATGTGAAGGTATGTGAAGATAATGACATGCATAATGGAAAATGGACGTCTGCAAAATGATCTAAGTGCGGAATTTATCGTCGCACATGCAGAATTTATCATCGCATCACAAGGTGGCAAATAAGTAGCAGACGACCATCGAGTTTAAGTGTTACAACTCAAAGAACCAAATGTATCAAAATGAGAGTTGTAAACACGAAGCAAAATATAAAGCACCCGCCCATATGGACCCGTTTGAAGACTATCAAACTCATATGCTTCTCCCCCTTTTGTCAGCAAGGACGAAAAAGGTTCGAAGACATAGAGCATCTACTCGTTCACAGGAAGAGTAGGTGAAGCAGCAGGGTCGTCAGTGGTGTTCGGCGGTGCAGAAGAACTTGGAGCAGTGTCGAAGCGTGCTGAAGGAGGTGGCGGTGAAGTAGCATCGTCTTCATCCTCGATCACTCTGGCATTCACAGTTGCAGCAGAGGAAGAGAACTCAGAGTCTTCAAGAGATGGAGTTCGTCGCAGCACTGCCCTTCAAGGAGGTGTGGAGTCAAACTTGAAACATTCCGAGAAGCCATCCTCTTGAAGATCATCTTCAGAGCACATTAGCGTCAGCCCTTTCCAGGTGCGTCGAGAGGTTTCGTGTGCAACAAAGGCATTCTTGGTGGCAAGATTACGAGTGCGATTAACATCCACCAAGAGGCTTTGCATTTGACGCTTCAGCCAGTCATGATGCCTATCCTGTTTCTGATGAAGAGCCACAAGAAGCTCTCGGTCATTGAGAACATGAGTGCGCTTCTTGGGTCGCTGGGCAATGGTGCTATCAGTGGCTTCAGTAAGGGCAGGATGTGGTGCACGTGTAGTGCTAGCCAAAGGATACACACGAGTGACGGCTTCAACTCCTTCAATGTTCTGAGAAAAACTCTGATGCTCTGCATTCTGAAGACTTAGAGGTTCCTTGGCAGTCTCAGGATAGATGGCTTCAATAGACATATCCACATCAGGCAGAAAGATCCGATGATTGCGAGCAGATGGCTGATATGAGATAGCGGAGTGAAGTTTGATCAGCCGCATTACCCATGGGGCGTAGAACTTCAAGCCAAAAAGATCAAAGCCTAGGGCAGCAAGTTGGCGAATTAAGAAGTCCTATGCATTGAAGCATTTGCCATGAAGAATATAGAAGACCAAAGTCTTCATTGCACCTTCCAGCTTGGCATGTGGAGAATATCCTTTGATTGGCCAGAGAGTTCGCCTTATGATGTGATAAATAGTCCTTGGCTGATACTCAAGGTCTTCAATGAAGAACTCCGTGGGATATGCAGCATCTTGGGGCAATGGCTTCATCATACTGAGCATCTGACTCATGTTAGGTTCAGGCTTCTGAAAGATGCTCTCAACAGCTTCACTATGAAGCTGACAGCCATGTTCGTAGAGATCGCCAGGAGTGGACAAACCAGTGAGCTCAATGATGTCAAAGGCTTTGGCTTCGTGATGAACATTTCCTATCATCCACTCCAGGACCCAAGTCTTCGGATCTCGGTTATACCCGCGGATGTGAAGTGTGGCATAGAATTGGAGCAGCAACTCTTCAGTCCAATGCTCTTGGTCGGTGATGAACGGCAGCAATCCAACCTCTTTGAAGCAATCCAGAGCTTCTTCCAGACAGGGCAGACCAGCTATTGCTTCAATGTCAAGACGCTTGTGTGGGAAGATGCGACCTTGATTGTAAAGAATGCAGGAGTAATAGCTTCGCTGCGGATAGCTCCAGAACCGATCAGATGATATTCTGTCCCTTGAGTAGGGGTTCCTGGAGATATTGAAGAAAGTGTTGTCTGCTTTGAAGCCATTGATATTGAAGGATCCAGGTGCTGATGCAGGACCTGGGAACCTGGGCAACCTTGGGATTGGCTTCTGTACCTGAGGCCTGCGCTCAACATGATAGTCGAATTGAGGACCGGCAGCAGGCGCAGGAACAGAAGTAGTGGGATCAGTGGCTTCGCTGACTTCTGGTGCTTTTGGTGGTGAGGGCTCCACATTAGCTTCAGCCATGACAACGTCAGGGGCTTCATTGGTGTTGGTGGTGGCAGCCTCAAGATTTTCAACCTCCACTTGACGAGCTGGAGGGTCGGTCACAGTTACGTTCACCTCGAGAACCGCTTCTTGGTGGGACAGGGGAGTAGCAGCTTGTGGGGCTTCTTCTTCATCGGCTGATGCAGCCGGAATGTCTTCAGCAGTTTTAGCTTCAGACACAGAGACTGGAGGCCTTGGACCTTTGCGAAGCCTGCGCAATGCGGGCGACGCCTGTGGAGTTGGTGTTGGCTGGGCCTCAAAATCTTCTTCCTCTTGTGGGCGATCAGCCCATGAAGCATCCTGAGCAATTGGCATCAGAGGACAACCAATACTGATGAGTTCACTATGCGTTAGCATAGGCGATGTTACCTGTTGGTGCTCGAGCTGAGGAAGGACTGCATCATCTTCAACATGGTCATGGTGACCAATGTCTTCAACGGCGATGGGATCAGCTGCTGGAATGTCTTCAGCTTCATGAGCCCCTGTGAAAGCAGGCTCATGGACAGTTAGTTGATGTTCTTGTGGTTCAGCTTCAGGGTGAATCATGGAGATGAGTTCAACAATCAAGGGCTCTGTGGGAGCAGGCCGTTCCTTCTTGGTCTTTCTCTTCTTCTTGGAGGGGGCAGTAGCAGAGGCTTCAGGATGTTTCCTCTTCCTTGCTTCAGCCTCAGCAGTCCTTGTCTTCTTCAGTTCTGAAGCAGTAGACCTGGCTTTTGGCTTCGAGCCAGTCATGCTAGTTGGGAAGACAATGGGAACTGCTTCCTGCGGGCTAAGTGCATCGGGTTCAGCCATAGCAGGCTTCTTCTTCTTCTTGGCAGCCATCCTGGAGTCTATGCCAGGACGCCCAAGGGCCTTTCGCTTTTCAGCCTCATTGTAGGCTTGCACACACCTGTCAGCCAGGACCTTCATGCGCTCACGAGAACCCTGAGCTTCTGCACGTTTCTTGAGAAAGGCTTCCTTGAGCTCGTGCAGCATAATCTTGAAGTTCTTCACCTCTTGCATGCTGAGCTTGGCCATATGCTTCTTGAACTGAGATTTCTCAAAGTCAATCTTCTGCTTCAGTTCAACAATGCACTGGGCGATGGCTAACTCTGAAGCAATGGCGCCATGGAAGGCGACACTGAGGACAATGGGAAGTTGCAGATCTTCGAAGCTGATGTTGGGCGTGTCAAACCATTCATCAATGAAGTTGTGGATGATTGCCACGTCAAAGAGAGGCAGATTATTGAAGATTTCTGCTTCTTCTTTGCTCTTGATGAGTTGCTCAAGAGCGTCATCTGCAAGATCTTCATCACTTGAAAGATCAATGGCATCATTGCGCAGAATGGCAGCAGCTGTTAGCTCTTGGCCGGTGTGTGGCAGAGGCATCTTGACCTTCTGGGGCTTGGAGATGCGTGACAAATCTTCAGACTGCACACTGTCTTCAGGAGGTGCAGTTGCCAGTGGCTTCGCCCATGAGATTTTTGGAGCAGAGGCAGGCTTTGAAGCTTTAGGCTATTTCTTTGGCTTCGGCACTGCAGGCGCTTCATCTGATTCAGCGTCATATGTAGGCTCATTCACGGCTGTCCCTAGAACCAAGATATGGGTGATGAGACCTTCAAGGTTGTAGAAAGGACCAACGACATTGGGTTCTGCATCTCGTGTGCCGTCAGCCCTTGGAGCAGAAGGACCAGGATTGAAGTCTAGTCCCAATGTCTTCTTGTTTTGCTTTGCTGAGTTCTGGGCAAACTGAAAGTTGCGCTTGAACAGAATGTCGTCACGACACCATAGCAGTGACGATGGGTCAGCATCCGCAGGCTGTGGTCCACGGACCATGCAGGGATAGAAGCCTTGTTCAATGGCTTCATCTCTGGTCCTAGGTTGAAGATTTTTATAGAGGATGTCTCCCCATGGTCGCTTGATGGCATTCTTTTCAGCATATTTCTTTGTCACAAATCTGTACTTGAACCACTGTTTTGCCCAATAGCATCGAATCCATTGGATTCGTGTCTTGCGCTGATTGTAATCCTCTTCAGGATCTGTCTTGTACAGTTCTGAGAGGTCATCTGGCAGATCTCTTGATGCTTCTCCACGATGCTTTCTGCCACCCTTCCTTGCTGATTTCTCTGAAGCCATGAACTTTAAACTGAAAGGCTTCAATACGTTCAAAGGCTTCAAAGGCTTTTGCTTGCTGGACAGACAGGAACTGGCTTCGAGAGAATTTATGTGATACTGTAAGAATTCTGCAAATGAATGCAGACTATGAGAACCAAGGGATTCTCCCACGGACATGTACCTGTGACAGCATTAAGGTGCGAGGGAAGGGGAAGAGGTCATATGCATTCTCAGAAGATTTTGAAGATAAATCAGTTTAGAAGACATTGACCTCATCGTACGAAGACATTCACTCATAGATAAGGAGTTGGTTCCAGATTTGTACAAATCCACAGATCAGTACAAGTGAGGAATCTACTACTTTGTGAAGCATAAGTGAATATACTAGGCATGTAATGAGATGCAGTATGAAAGAGATCCAATTTGTGTGAATAGAAACTGCTTGTGGTAGAAAGTGATAAAACTATAGGATCAAAGGGGCCGTAAAAAGGAAGTTTTATTTACCACACGAAGAACTGCTAGACGGAGTGGAAGAGGAGGCCGAGCAGTTCGATCTTCCGTGCCCTAACTTGGTGACGGAGGACACCTACGGCGACGGCGGAGAAGACGATGTCCGCGGTCGGCGTGAAGACGGCGTCGGAGAGGTTGCGGCAGCGAAGCGCTTCATCGCCGGCGTCGTCGAGGGCTAGCGGTGGCGCTAGGGTTCATGCGAGAGTGGAAGAAGAGATAATGACTGTGGTGAGGCGTGTATTTATAGGTACAGGGGCGGCACTGCGTTATTACATAGGTGTCCCTGGAGATTCACATCTGAGGGACACGTGGCCGTCATGCAGCATATCGGGGGTTGTTCCACGTCCCACGCACGCCTGGATTGTTAGGTGGTCGTTACCACTTCTCCGGGTTTCAGGTGAAGGAATGAGCATTGAAAACAGACTTAATGTTTGTCTCTGTATCTTCTGCTGACAAGGACACAGAGAAGACATTCGACAGTTTCAATAGAATGCATATGATTTGGAGAGATAGAGTTTGAGATAGAAAGCATAGAGAGGTTAGGGTCCGATCACATTCACTTAGTTCAAAAGATTCAACAAGAAGACATAGCTATAAGTGAATGCTGTAGAGGACAGAACACTAGTATATATATATAATCAACATAGTGAAGATAATCATGAAGACATGTTAAGATTGAAGCCAAATCAAATGTGAAGACATAGCAAATGTAACGCCATGAGTAAAACACTTCAAACATAACATTTGGTGGTGGCGTTACCCACCGTATAGGAAGTATTAGACCCAGACACGGCGCACAATTATCGTGGCGCTCCGAAGTCAAATTCCACATTAATGTATTCACACTTAGAATGTATGTCTTCATTTATGGAAGATATACTTTACTTCGTGTGTTGCACGTCTAAGTCATCAATATGCATAAGTGTTAGGATGTGTGCCTGATCACAAGACATTTGAGGATTCCAAGATATTTAGCTCACACCGTAACTTGCAAAATCTCTTCTCATCCAAGGGCTTGGTGAAGATATCTGCCAATTGCTCTTCAGTGTTGACGTGTATGATATCAATATCTTCCTTCACAACATGATCTCTGAGAAACTGTCAGGACCCCGATTCCAAGTCACAATGATCTAGCCGGTAACACCTCATATCACTTTGCGGCCTCACGCACGGTATCCCCACGGGTGTCGCCTTACCATGGTCCGGGACCGTTTGCGCCTTTTGGCTCACGTATATGATAGTGTCGCTAGCATCCATATGACACAGAACCCGGGCTGACATGGCTAGTCGTGAACCCAAAGCGGCACTAACGTATGCGGACAGGCATACATGAATCACATCGAGCATGTCGGTCAGCAGCGTGTGAATCCGGACTGTAGCACTTGGCTAACAGGACTCCGGGAACCCGGGCTGTAGCAGGCTAGGCAGGACTCCGGATGTCACCGCGTGACATTTCCCCGAAGGGACAGACACAGGAATGAAGTGAAACACATTCCGGCCAGTCAAGTGTCCTGAGCAGTAGTGCTGGGCTAACAGGACTCCGGTGAACCGGGCTGTAGCGGACTACTATGGCTCATGGAAGCACTAGACTACATTTCCCCATAAGAGAGACTGCCAAGGATAAACAACTAGATTGTCGGATCCCACACATACCAAGCATTTCAATCATACACACAATATGCTCGATATGTGTAAATACAACATGGCATCACAACATAACTCTACAACTCAAGTATTTATTCTTTAGGCTCCGAGGAGCAAGATATTACAAACATGGGTCTCATGACCCAACAATCATAGCATACAAGTCAAAACACATGCGGAAGCTTAACATGTCTGAGAACAGACATCTACAAATGAAAAAAAGCTAAGAAGCCTGACTATCTACCAGATCCTGCCGAGGGCACAAGATCGTAGCTGAGGTATCAAGCTAAACGTCGACGCGGAACTACTAGCGAGACTGAAATCTCTCTGCAAAACATAACTTAAGAAAACGTGAGTACAAAGGTACTTAGCAAGACTTACATCAGAACTAAACTACATATGCATCGGTATCAACAAGGGGGTGGTGGAGTTTAACTGCAGCAAGCCAGCTTTGACTCAGTGGCTAACCTGAACTACGACTGCAAGCAACTCTTTTGGGGTGGCGCACACGAGTCCACATATTCACCACTCAATACACCACTATGGATCCGCTTCCGTCTCCCTACGAGAAGGCCATCCATAGCACTCACGCTTATCTTGCGAGTTTTAGGGTATCCACTTTCACTTGTCTATGAACTATGCAAGGGGTCCAAGTTTCCATATCCGAGGAATCCGGCTATTCGAATAGATATTGATAACCCTGCAGGGGTGTACTTCTTCACACACGCTTCCACCACTTACCGTCGTTTACACGACATGTACTCGGCAACCTTCAAGCGGAAGCCCAACGAGGGTGTCGGCCACGGCCTACCTAAACACTTAAGTCTCTAGTCCAGGTTTATCGCCTATCCAGGTTCCATCCGCAGGGAGTCCGGCCGAGGTTTCCACATACGGCCCCGAACGATGTGAACAGGGTTCCCGAGACACCAAACGGGCGCCCGGTACACCGTGCCAAGGTGTATCTACCGCAACATAGCCCACCCCTAGGGTCAGCGCTACGCACGGCTGCCAACACATAACCTACAAACACCAGAAACTAGTTGCAACTCCTGGACAGAGTACTAGGGTGATTAAGAAGCCGAGAGGGTCAATTAAGGATCCCAATGAGTGGTAGTAGCTGTTCATGGATCACAGACACAGAAATCAGTTCCTGAGGACGATTTCAATGAGACAACCCACCATGTACTCCTACATGGCCTCTCACCGCTACCTTTACCAAAACGTGTTCACACACTTAGCTCACACATAGTAGGACATGTTCACACACCTCCGATCCATTCCCGATGAATCAGACCTGACACCACTCTATGCAATAGCAGGCATGACAAACAAGCATGAATGAGTAGGCACATCAGGGCTCAAACAACTCCTACTCATGCTAGTGGGTTTCATCTATTTACTATGGCAATGACAGTTCATGTAGAGGATAAGGGGTTCAACTACCGCAAACAGTAACAGATGAATCGTTGTTGTCCTAATGCAGTAAAAGGGAGCAGGAGCGAGAGAGTGGGCTTGTATCGGAATGAACAAGGGGGTTGTGCTTGCCTGGCACTTCTGAAGATAACATTGAGTCTTCATCAGTGTCAACGATCACAACGTCGGAGCAGCGTCTACCGAGAGGGGACAATTACCGGCAAACAAGGAAGAACACAATCAATGCGATGCAACAATATGATGCATGATCATGACATGGCAATATGCTGTTGATTGAGCTAATGCAACTAACAACAAGTTAAATGGAGTTGGTTTGAACACTAGGTTCGAATTCAAATTCAAACTATGAATTCAAATAGTGCATTATCATGTTTTGGTCTAAACAGTGAGAATAAGTTGTTCAAACATGCATGAAAATGCCATAAACAGATTCCTTGATTTTTTTCTAATAATTTTTCATATATAATTTATTTCATTTGGAGTTATGGTTGATTTTCTATGATTTTTAGAGGTTTTGGGTATTTCGGAAAATAAATAAATCATTTCTGACTTATTTAAAATCCCAGCAGCATATACTGCGTCAGCATGATGTCGGGGTGACGTTAGCAGGTCAAAGGAGTCGACCAGGTCAAACCTGAAGTGTGGGGTCCATACGTCAGTGACACAGTTAACTCACAAGGTTAATTAAAATTAAACTAAACCTAATCTAGTTTAGTTAAGGCCTGGGCCCACATGTCAGAGGCTAATTAAACTAACTAAATAAATTAACACTAATCTGGGTTAATTAGCAGGGCTGGCCCCATGCGTCAGTGACCCAGGGTGGTCAAACCCTGGTCAGACGGGGTCAAACCCCCGGGTCAACTCGCCGGAGTTGACCCGCGGCTCGTCGCCGGCGAAGCCCGAGACGGCGGAGGGCTCGGGATTTGCCCATGGTCGACGGTTTGGTGCGCCGTTTGCGGCTACGGATTGCTGGCACACGTGCGCATCCATTCCAGTAAGCAGCGGTAGCTAGGATGGCCGGAGCTGACGTCGACAAGCTCGGCTACGGTGGCCAGAGTTCAGGAGTTGAGCGGATCGGCGTTGGAGGGAACGGAAGGAGCCGCGGGTGATCGCGGTCGACTCCTGGGAACGTGCTGAGAACGGTGGCGCGCTCGGTTGCGAGCTTGCGCGGCTGTGGTCACGGTGGCGGCATGGCCGACGGAGCCAAGCTCTCAGGCTCGACGGGAACGGGTGCTACGATGAGCTAGTGGGCATGGGAGTAGGGGGGGTCGGTAGAGGAGCTCACCGCGAGTTCAGAGGTGGCTTCGGCGAGCTCGGGGAGGGGCTGGTGGTGACGAGAGGTCGCCGGCGATCTCAATGGCCGAACGAAGAGGCGGCGGCGGCGGTATTGCAGCGCGTCCGGGGCCTCGTGGCTCATCGAGGTGGTAGAGAACGAAGTGGCGGAGCCTCTGGGCGCGTCGGTGAGGCGTGGGGTGGCCGGTGGCCACGGCGGTGCGTGTCGGCGGCGATGGCTACGCTCGGCGGTTGCGCGTAAGAGAAACGGAGGAGGGGGATGAGCGAGGGAGAGTGCGAGGGGTTCCAGGGGCATGCATGGCGGCGTTGGGGATGTCCAGGGCTACGAGGGGGCAGCCAGGTAGGCAGCTGCCGGCGTGGCACGCCGCGGCGCCGTGGCTGTCTTCTCCTCTGCCTTCTGGTAGGAGGAAGAAGACACCCCTACCCTCGGTGGGCTGGGCTGCCAGCTGGGCCGGCCAGGTGGGCTGCAGGTGAGATTACTCTCTCTCTGTCTCTCTCTCTTATTTCTATTTTCTAATTTTCTGCAACTGTGTGGCTTTATAAGAAATGCTAAAGCACTTTGTAAAATGCTGCAATAATTTGTGGACACTCTATGGATTATTCTAGTGGCCCACGTTTAATTTCAGCATTATTTGAGTATTTAAATTATTTATAGTGTTTAAATGCCCAAATTCAAATACTTTTAGATTTAGCCCAAAAATCCAGGAATGACCTATAAATATGTTCACCATTTTTGGCAGAGGTTTTCACCAATATCCGAAGTCATGAACATTTCCAAAGGGCATTCTGGGTCATTGAGAAAATATTTTATTTGGACCTAGTTTGATTTGATCTGGTGCTAGGGTTTGGATCAATCCCCATTTCAAGTTTCATGGAATTTAAACATGATGCATAGATGCAATGTCACAAGTTACAAGAAAACTCTACGGCTGTGACAACTCACCCCCACTAAATAAGAATCTCGTCCCGAGATTCAGGAAGTGAAGTAAGAAGACAGAGGGGTCACAAAACTATCACAGTCTTCTCGATCGAACTACCCTTCTCGAAGATACTGATATATTGCATCACATTGATCTTGACGTCGTGCTTTGAGAACTACATCCAACATGACACAAGAAGAAAGGAAAAAAATTAGAAGAATCGATCTTCTTGAGGTTCGAGCAACTTAGGATCATCTTGATGATCACAAGATCAACTCATGGGATGAGACATAGAAACATCTCGGGAGCTAAGAGGCAAAACTTGCATCAGGAGCGACAGAAGAAACAATTTGATGAGGGTTTCAAAGTAGCGAGGGAAATTGCCATGATTCCGAAACGGGGCACCTCGGGGAAGGTGACTCAAAGAACTATTCCCTTAAGTGGCAAAAAGAGTTACTTTTGATACAAAGATCATTGAAACTCTCTATACCAGCCTAAGGCAATCACAACGATCGTTTGAAGAAGTTCGAAGAATGGCATACTGCGACTAGAATGGATGATGTGGACTATCTTGTTGAAGACAACGCAATGGATGATTTTTGCTTATCATTGGAAATGGATGAGACCCATGGTAAGTCCACTTTTGAAGATTATCCTGAACAACAACTACTGAGGTGCAAGCTGGGAACAAAATGCAAATGTTGGGAATGATTCTGGTAACTGGGGAAGAGCTCAATAGTCGAGAGTGAGTCCACTGTTTGAAAAGGGTTATAACATAACCGAGGAAACTGGAAGCAAATCCCAGTTAACACCAACGGTAAAACCTGGTGCTAGCACGTGCTCTCAAGAACTTGATCATCTCCATATTCATCAAGGTTTTACCAATATCCGTGTCAAGGATCCTGGCAACACAACATACCACCATGATGAATGGTGATGGATGATACAGATGCAAAGGAAGATAACACTTTCTCAGATTTCACCTTAGCGAGGCCAAGGGAACAAAATCTGGATGATCGACCGAGAGACATATAGCACTCCGCTTCTAATGTTCTCCTTGATGTGCTAGTGTATCCCATTCATAGATATGGTTTGATATATAGAACATCAGGTAAAAGGTCGGACTTCGGGAGCACAAGAATCCGTAAGGATTAACTACGGAGGTAAATCCTACGAAATCCTCATGGGGAGGTGGCCAACTTTCTTCAATCGAGATACTACAATAATAGGCCTTCCGGCTGGATGTGTTGGCCATGACATCCACTTTACCGGTTATCGAGGGACCAATATTGTAGTTCTTGGGAAATGCTCCAACCATCATATCTGCCTGAGATTCAGATCTGGTTGGTGTCAGGATATTCCAGACTCATCGAGTCTAGAAAGGAAAATGAAAGTTTGCAACACAAATCGACGAGACGACGTTGCGAGATTCTCGGGGAATGAACTGCAATAGCAAGCTCCAAAACATGAGCTGGTTCTGCTACAACATGTGAACACGTTGTCCCAGACAAGTATGACCACATAGTAGTCTTATAATAAAACACTACCGAGTTCTGGTGGGGAACCATCATTGAGGATATCGAAATCTTGTGCATGACCTAGGATAGCACAACAACTTCTTTTCCTGGAGCAGGTCAATCAGTGGCTTAGTGTGCTATGGAATTCATATGGAATGAAGATGATCAGTCTATCAGATCATGGAATACTTCGCACGTGCATGACTGACTTAGGACGATTCCAGAGGAAGCAAAACTAACTTTCTCGAACTCACGGCAGCAACTTACATCAAATGCACGTGAATCAAAGGAAGTCAATTCTTTCATCCAAACATATACTTCATGAACGGGGCGTGAATAGAATGCTTACACAAGTTCCCAACACTAACTGGATGTTCAACACAATCATGGAGGAGACAAAATGCCGCTGATGGGCTCAACAGCAACTCATCAGAATTTCCATATCACTGGACTTCCACCACTATGTGAACAATGTGATAGTATTGGTCAGACCAAAGATATAATGGTGTATGCTCGAGGGACAACCGCAAGTAAGACAACATTACGAACATCGTTGGTTCTGATTTGATTTGACGATAGCCCACACTCAAATCAAGGTTTGGACAAGATAATAGATTCAACAGCTGATCACGGGGATCAGTCGATGAAGATATGATCTTTCTTCAACACACACATGCACACACAAGGATATCCCTTAGGGATGAGCGTGGTAGGACAAGCTTTTATCTTCCAACTCTCCAAGTTGTTGTTAAGCTTAACCAACTAGCTCAGGGGTATCCAGCACAGATTCCTGGAGAAGAGGGTGGCTACAAGAAACCAACTTGATCACGAACTCAACATAGCGATCAAGTGACAGCCAAGTAATACTTCCGAGAAGATCTTCGGAAAATCACAAACCACCGATATGTTACTAAGCTCGAGAACAATCTTGCTTTTCAGGGCAAGATGATATGATCAAATAAGCAAGGGGTTGAATAATCCTCACTCATTGATCGAGGAGTGCACCTGAGATAAGGACTAGGTAGCACGATGATGATTTAATAACCAACATGCTAAGAATGAGAATATTGTCCATTAACTACCAAGCAACAGAGTTGCTAGGAGTATTGATTTCACACATCACGATTCATCTGTCGGCATTCCGGTTACAACAACACGGGGACCGAGGAATGAACAATGATGGCAAGAAGTATCACTGCGTCAAGATTTCATAAGAGGTGGTGCAATTCTCATGACAATCCTGACATAAGGAGGCAACACTCCAAGGTAGAACAGAACAAAAGCTGGATTGGCATTTGATCTGTGGAATACAACTGCTTTGACCCAATCCTAGAAATGGATGAGGTACTGGGATTGGTTCTCCTAGTCATTCTGAACTAGAATGGCTTGACGGACCACAAGAATAAAAGGCACCGATAAACATGAATGCACACATACTCTTGACTATCAACTGATAGGCTAAGGTCAGAATACAATTAAAGGGGGACAACTCGAGGAACATATAATTTTCTGAGTTGTGGATGCATAGATTAGCATGTCGAACCAAGTTCAATAGGTTTCTTCCAGATAACCCATGCAGAAGAAGAAGGACTGGCAGATTCACAATTATGGATGGAGAACTCCTCAAGAGTACTCTGATTGTGAGCTTTTGGTTCAAAGAACATCTGCCTTAATGGTTCACGATATTTGGAAGAAGGAAATACCACGGACCTCGAGGACTGTCGCAAGGTTACTAATATCTTAAGGGAACTACCAAATACTAACAACATGAAGTAGGGTGAATCTCGGGTTCAAGAACCCAGGAGTAGAATACTTACTAACTAAATGGCATCACGGGATGCTTTTGAGAATAATGGCCAGAATCACACACTGGGGATACAAAACATGGCCTTTTATTCTACGATGTGACACGAACCCAAAGCGGCACTAACCCATGGAGACAGGCATACATGAATCAACTTCGAGCATGTCGGTCAGCAGCATGTGCATCCGGGCTGTAGCACTAGGCTAACAGGACTCCGGGAACCCGGGCTGTAGCAGGCTAGGCAGGACTCCGGATGTCACCGCATGACATTTCCCTGAAGGGACAGACACAGGAACGAAGTGAAACACATGCCGGCCAGTCAAGTGTCCTGAGCAGTAGTGCTGGGCTACCAGGACTCCGGTGAACCGGGCTATTACGGACTACTATGGCTCAAGAAAGCACTAGACTACATTTCCCCATAAGAGAGGCTGCCAAGGATAAACAACTAGATTGTCGGATCCCACACATACCAAGCATTTCAATCATACACACAATATGCTCGATATGTGTAAATACAACATGGCATCACAACAAGACTCTATGACTCAAGTATTTACTCATTAGGCTCCGAGGAGCGAGATATTACAAACATGGGTCTCATGACCCAACATACAGAGCATACAAGCAACAAGCACATGCGGAAGCTTAACTTGTCTGAGTACAAACAACTATAAATGAAGAAGGCTGAGAAGCCTGACTATCTACCAGATCCTGCTGAGGGCAGAAAATCGTAGCTGAGGTAACAAGCTAAACGTCGATGTCCACACGGAACTACTAGCGAGACTGACGTCTCTCTGCAAAAACATAAAATAGGCAAACGTGAGTACAAATGTACCCAGCAAGACTTACATCAGAACTATCTACATATGCATCGGTATTAATAAAGGGGTGGTGCAGTTTGACTACAGCAAGCCAGCTTCGACTCAGTGGCTATCCTGAACTACGACTGCAAGTAACTCTTTTGAGGTGGCGCACACGAGTCCACATATTCACCATATCAATACACAACTATGGATCCGCTCCCGTCTTCCTACGAGAACGCCATCCATAGCACTCACGCTTATCTTGCGCATCTTACAGTATCCACTTTCACTTGTCTATGAACTATGCAAGGGGTCCAAGTTTCCATATCCGAGGAATCCGGCTATTCGAATAGATAATGATTACCCTGCAGGGGTGTACTTCTTCACACACGCTCTCGCCACTTACCGCCTTGTACACGTCATGTACCTCGGCAACCTTCAAGCAGAAGCCGGGCAAGGGAGTCGGCCACGACCTGACTAACCAACAAGTCTCTAGTCCAGGTTTACCGCCTATTTGGGTTCCATCCGCAAGGAGATCCGGCCGGGGTGTCGCTCACGGCCCCAAATGATGTGTGCAGGGTTCCCAAGCCCACCATCCGGGTGCCACTTGGTACACCGTGCCACTGTGCCTAGTCTGTCCCAAGCCCACCTGTACCGGGTGCCACTTGGTAGACTACTAACACTACCTACAAACACCAGAAACTAGTTGCGACTCCTGGACAGAGATCGAGTTGATTAATAAGTCGACAGAGCTTGGAGCGCCCGGAGCCCAATGTGTGGTAGTAACTATTCATGGATCACAAGCACAGAACTCAGTTCCTGAGGACGGCTGCAATGAGACCACCCACCATGTACTCCTACATGGCCTCTCACCGCTACCTTTACCAAATCATGTTCACACACTTAGCTCTCATCAGTAGGACATTTTCACCACATTCCAACTCATCCCCGATGAATCAGACCTGACTCAGCTCTAAGCAGCAGCAGGCATGACAAACAAGCATGAATGAGTAGGCACATCAGGGCTCAAACATCTCCTACTCATGCTAGTGGGTTTCATATATTTACTGTGGCAATGACAGGTCATGCACAGGAAAGGGGTTCAACTACCACACCAGGTAACAGTTGAATCGTTGTTGTCCTAATGCAGTAAATGAGAGCAGGAGCGAGAGAGTGGGATTGTATCGGAATGAACAAGGGGTTTTTGCTTGCCTGGCACTTCTGAAGATAACATTGAGTCTTCATCAGTGTCAACGATCACAGCGTCGGAGCAGCGTCTACTGAGAGGGGACAATTACCGGCAACAAGGAAGAGCACAATCAATGCAATGCACAATATGATGCATGATCATGGCATGACAATACGTTGTCATTTGAGCTAATGCAACTAGTAACAGAAAGGTTTTGGGTTGATTTGAACTGAAGGTTCATATTCAAATTCAAACTATGAATTCAAATAGTGCATTATCATGTTTTGGACTAAACAGTGAGGTTAACTTGCTCAAACATGCATGAAAATGCCATAAACAGATTCCTTGGATTTTTCTGATAATTTTTCATATATAATTTGTTTGATTTGGAGCTACGGTTGAATTACTATGATTTTTAGAAGTTTAGGCAATTTTCTGGAATTTCCTGTAAAAGAATAAATCCAGAAAAGAGTTATTGCATCAGCATGACGTCACTGTGATGTCAGCGGCCAACGGGCGCGGTCGGTTAAACTGACCAGTGGGTCCCGCGTGTCAGTGTCTAACTAAACTAACCTAGTTTAATTAGCACTAACCTAGGTTAAACTAATTAAATTTAAACCTAAACTAGATTAATTAGCCGGGCGGGGCCCGCGTGTCAGTGGAACAGAGGGGGGAAGTCAACCCAGCCAGCGGGGTCAAACCACACCGGTCAGCGGGTCAACCCCTACCGGCGACGTGTCGCCGGCGACGACAGGCGCGGCGGAGCAGGGCGGAAACGCTGCTCCGGCGACCATTTGAACGGAGGAGACCACCTACGGGGAGCTGAGGCTCGCCCGCATCCAGGGGAGCAGGTGGGAGGTCGTGGGGTGACCGGAGCTGACGGCGGCGAGCTCTTTTGCGGCCGCCGGAGTTCGGGCAAGTGTGGCGGCGTGGTTCCAGCGCGCGAGGAAGCTATCTAGAGGCTGCGTTGGACTCGACGTTGCTCCAGGAGCACGCCGGAGGCACAAGCTTGAGTGGAGGTGCACGGTGGCTGCGGGAGCAACAACCATGGTGGACGGCGGCGCTCGGGTACGGCGACTGGCACGGCTAGAAGATAGGAACGAGCTCGGGGAGGAGGGGGGAAGGCGACGGAGCTCACATCAAGTGCAGGGGGCGCCGAAGCGGGCTCGGGGAAGGCCTGGAGCAGGCGGGGCGTCGGCGGTGATCTCCGGCATCCGAGAAGGGGAACGATGACGAGCCACTCGTCCTAGGGCAGGTCTGCTCGGTTCCTTCGGCTTGGCAGACGAAAACGACGACGACGGAGCCACTAGACACACTAGACGGACGAGGGAGGCCCGATGGCCGCGGTGAACGGTGTTGGCGGCGACGACCTCCACTCGGTGGTGCTCGGGAAGAGAGAGCAGAGGAGGGAAGAGAGGGCAATGAGTGAGGGAGAAGAGAGAGAGGGAGCTAGGGTGTCGTGGCGTCGTCTGGCACGTCGGGGCAGTGGTGGGAAGCAGGAGGTGGCGGGGCGCGTGCTCACGCGGTGGTCACGCTCCTCTCATCCTCCTGGCAGGAGGTTGAGGGTGACTGGCACGGCGCTGTGGGCTGGGCCGCACAGTAGCAGGCCGGCCAGGCTAGACAGGTAAGCGCCTGGTAGGTCTTCTGCTCTTTTTTATTTTTCTTCTGTTTTGTTTTATTTAATTGCCACTGAATTCAAATTCAAATAAATTTGAAAATAGTGCCAAAACATTCTGAGATATTTTATGTTACCTCCCTGGACTATTCCAAAAGTACATAATACATTTCAAAGCATTTGAAAATATATTCATTATATATTATGAATATATCCCCAAATTCAAATAGATTATTGATTTAAATTCAGAGACCAAATAATTCCTTAAAAATGTTCCAGAATTTTGGTTTGATATATAACTCTTGCCAAAATTCACGAAACTATTTTTAGGGCATTTTGGATTCACAGAATGCAATTTAAAGGGTGCTTGCCCTTCTTTTAATCAGATTTCTGAGGTTTCAAAAATCCTCAACTCAAGTTTTAGAAATTTAAACATGATGCGAGCAAGATGCAAACACTAGGCAACACCAGAAGCTAGGGATGTGACAGCTCACCCCTACTAAACAAGAATCTCATCCCAAGATTCAAGTCGTGAGGCAAGAAGATAGAGGGACACAAGCTAACACAATCTTCACGATCCAGATGTCTTTCTCGAGGATGTTGATTCATTGCATCACCTTGATCTCGATGTCTTTGCGTTTGAGCTCTTCATCCAACATGATGGCGACAGAAGGAAACTCTACAGGAAACGATCTTCTCAAAGATCGAGCAACTCAAGATCAACTCATGGAGTGAGATATAAAACATCTCTTGAGCTGAGACACGAAACACACATAAGGGGTGATGGAAAGAAGCAGATGATAAAGGTTTAAATTTGGTAGGCAACAATTCCACGCTTAAGTAGGATGGTGCATGGTTTCAAAGTAGCGAGGAGATAATTGCCATGATACCATAACAAGACATCTTAAGGAAGGTGACTCGCAGAAATATTCCCTTAAGTGGCAAAAAGAATTACTTTTGATTCAGAGATCATTGAAACTCTTTATACCAACCTGAGGTAATCACAATCGATCGTTGGAAGGGGTTCGAAATAATGGCATACTCCGACTAGGATGGATTATGTGGACTACCTTGTTGAAGACAACGCAATGGATGATTTTTGCTTATCATCGGAAATGGATGGGACCCATGGTAAGTCCACTTTTGAAGATGATCCTGAACAGAACTACTGAGGTGCAAGCTAGGAACAAAATGCAAATATTGGGAATGATTCTGGTAACTGGGGAAGAACTCAACAGTAGAGAGAGATTCCACTATTTGAAAGGTTATGGCATAATCGAAGAAACTGAGAACGGATCCCAGTTAATGCCGACGATAAATCCTAGTGCTTACGCTTGCTCTCAAGAACTTGAGCATTTCCGTATTAATCAAGGTTTTACCAGTATCCACGTCAAGGATCCTGGCAACACATCTTACTACCTTGACAAATAGTGATGGACAATGCAGATGCATAGGAAGACACCCCTTTCCCAGATTTCACCTTAGCGAGGCCAAGGGAACGAAATCTGGATGATCGACCAAGAGACATTTAGCACTCCGCTTCTAATGTTCTCCTTGATGTGCTAGGATAACCCATTTATCGATATGGTTTGGTATCTAGGACATCAAATAAAAGGTCGGACTTCGGAAACAGAAAAATCCATAAGGAACTACTATTGGAATAAATTCTACGAGATCCTTATGGGGAAGTGGCCAACTTCTTCAAACAAGATACTACAATAATAGGTCTTCCGGCTGGATGTGTTGGCCACGACATCCACCTTACCGGTTATCGAGGGACCAATATTATAGTTCTTGGAAAATGCTCCAACCATAATATCTGCCTGAGATTCAGATCTGGTTGGTGTCAGGATATTCCAGACTCATCGAGTCTAGAAATAAAATGAAAGTTTGCAACACCAATCAACGAGGCGACGTTGCGAGATTCTCGGGGAATGAACTGCGATAGCAAGCTCCAAAACATGAGCTGGTTCTGCTACAACATGTGAACACATTGTCCCAGACAAGTATGACCACATGGTAGTCTTATAATAAAACACTACCTAGTTCGGGTGGGGAACCATCATTGAGGATATTGAAATCTTGTGCATGACCTAGGATAGCACAACAACTCCTTTTCCTGGAACAGGTCAATCAGTGGCTTAGTGTGCTATGGAATTCATATGGAATGAAGATGATCAGTCTATCAGACCATGGAATACTTCGCACATGCATGACTGACTTGGGATGATTCCAGAGGAAGCAAAACTAACTTTCTCGAACTCAAGGCGGCAACTTGCACCAAATGCACGTGAATCAGAGGAGGTCACTTCTTTCATCCAACATATGCTTCATGAGCTAGCATGAAGAGATGCTTTCAAAAGTTTCCAACACTCACTTAATGTTCGACAAAATCATGGAGAGGACATGGATGTTGTCGATTGGCTCAACAACAATTCATCCAGGTTTCCATATAAATGAAATTCCATAATTAAGTGGACATGGTGATAGCATTGGTCAGACCCAAGGAATATAATGATGTATGCTCGAGGAATCAACCACGAGTAAAACAACATTACGAATATCGTTGGTTCTGATTTGATTTGACAATATCCCACACTCAAATCAAAGTTTGGGTAAGACAATAGCACCGACAATTGATCACGAGGATCAATTGATGAAGATATCATCTTTCTTCAACACACACGCACACACACGCAAGATATCCCTCTGGAATGAACTAAGTCAGATAAAGCTTTATCTTCCAACTCCCCAAGTTGTTGTTTAGCTCAACCGACTAGCTTAGGGTATCCAACACAGATTCTCGGAGAATGGGTGGTTTGGAGAAAAACCAACATGACCACGAACTCAACATAGCGGTCAGGTGACAACCTGGTAATACTTCCGAGAAGATATTCGGAACATCACGAACCACCGATATGTTACTAAGATCGAGAACAATCTTGCTTTTCAGAGCAAAATGATATGATGAAAAGAGTGAGGGATTGACACAATCCTAACTCATTGATCGAGGAGTGCACCAGAAATAAGGACTAGGTAGCACGATCAATCTTAGGATGATGATTTAATAACCAACACGCTAAGAATGAGAATATTGTCCATTTACTACCAAGCAAGGAGTTTCTCGGAGTATTGATTCCGCACATCATAATTCACTTGTCGGCATTCCGGTTAGAACAACACGGGGACCAAGGAATGAATGATGATGGTGAGAAGTATCACTACATCAAGAATTCATAAGAGATGGTGCAATTCCTATGATATTCTTGACATAAATGGGGTAATACTCCAAGGTAGAACAGAACAAAAGCTGGTTTGGCATTTGATCTGCGGAATACAACCACTTTGACCCGATCCCAGAAATGGATGAGGTACTGGAGTTTGTTTCTCCTAGTCATTCTGGAATAGGATTGCTTGATGGACCACAAGAATAATAGGCATCGATGAACACGAATGCACAACTATTCCTGACTATCAATTGATAGACTAGGGTCGGAATACAACTGAGGAGGGTCAACTCAAGGAACATATAACTTTCCGAGTTGTGGATGCATAGATTAGTATGTCGAACCAAGTTCAACAGGTTTCTTCCGGATAACCCATGCAGAAAGGTAGAACTGGCAGAATCACAATTATGAATGGATAACTCCTCAAGAGTACTCTGATTGTGAGCTTTTGGTTCAAATAACTTCCGCCTTAATGGTTCATGGTATTGGAAGAATGATATACCACGAACCTCGAGGTCTATCACAAGGTTTACTAATGTCCTAAGGAAGTAGCAAACACTATCAACATGAAGCAAGTAGGGTGAATCTTGGTTCAATACCCAGGAATAGGATGCCTACTAATTAAATGGCATCACGGGGTGCTTTCAAGAATAACGGCCAGAATCATCACACTGGGAACGCAAAACATGGTTTGATTACTAGGTGGCACTCTAAGACATCTAGGGTCATAATAATAATTCTAACATATTTGTCGAGGCAATAAAATACCTCATCTCACAATTAGTGTGATTAACCTGGCCTAGAGGAACATCGAAAACAGAGGGAAAAGATTTTGCAAATGCATCAGATTATTTAGAAACCTGGAATGACTCGGACAGCATAACAACTGTAATTGCTCAAAATGATTTGAGACATCCTGCAAAAATGGTGGCATAACCACTCAATATCACAATATCAAGGTTCTGAGGCCGGCTATGAACATATGGAAGTAGTAGGAACTGAACTGAGGCTTTAACTCAACAATCCTAGGCAACTACGGTTTCGTAACACGTCATCCTGAGAGATAGAAGAGAAGCCTAGTTCTTAACCCCATAGAAAAGATAAGATGACTCAGATCAGAAGGTCATGAGGATAAGGAGTAAAAGAGCCTTACGTTCTCATCCACAATCAATTCCCTTATATAACTAAAGCATTTCTAGACATGACTTCGACCAGTTTGGCTTGGTAATCCTACAGGCAGTCAGGCTCTGATACCAAAGCTATCAGGACCCCGATTCCAAGTCACATCGATCTAGCTGGTAACACCTCATATCACTTTGCGGCCTCACGCATGGTATTCCCACGGGTATCGCCTTACCATGGCCCGGGACCGTTTGCGCCTTTTGGCTCACGTATATGATAGTGTCGCTAGCATCCATATGACAGAGAACCCGGGCCGACATGGCTAGTCGTGAACCCAAAGCGGCACTAACCCATGGAGACAGGCATACATGAATCAACTTCGAGCATGTCGGTCAGTAGCGTGTGAATCCGGGCTGTAGCACTGGGCTAACAGGACTCCAGGAACCCGGGCTGTAGCAGGCTAGGCAGGACTCCGGATGTCACCGCGTGACATTTCCCTGAAGGGACAGACATAGGAACGAAGTGAAACACATGCCGGCCAGTCAAGTGTCCTGAGCAGTAGTGCTGGGCTAGCAGGACTTCGGTGAACTGGGCTGTAGCGGACTACTATGGCTCAAGAAAGCACTAGACTACATTTCCCCATAAGAGAGGCTGCCAAGGATAAACAACTAGATTGTCGGATCCCACACATACCAAGCATTTCAATCATACACACAATATGCTCGATATGTGTAAATACAACATGGCATCACAACAAGACTCTATGACTCAAGTATTTACTCATTAGGCTCCGAGGAGCGAGATATTACAAACATGGGTCTGATGACCCAACATACAGAGCATAAAAGCAACAAGCACATGCGGAAGCTTAACTTGTCTGAGTACAAACAACTATAAATGAAGAAGGCTGAGAAGCCTGACTATCTACCAGATCCTGCTGAGGGCACAAAATCATAGCTGAGGTAACAAGCTAAACGTCGATGTCCACACGGAACTACTAGCGAGACTGACGTCTCTCTGCAAAAACATAAAATAGGCAAACGTGAGTACAAATGTACCCAGCAAGACTTACATCAGAACTATCTACATATGCATCGGTATTAATAAAGGGGTGGTGGAGTTTGACTGCACCAAGCCAGCTTTGACTCAGTGGCTATCCTGAACTACGACTGCAAGTAACTCTTTTGAGGTGGCGCACACGAGTCCACATATTCACCATATCAATACACAACTATGGATCCGCTCCCGTCTTCCTACGAGAACGCCATCCATAGCACTCACGCTTATCTTGCGCATCTTACAGTATCCACTTTCACTTGTCTATGAACTATGCAAGGGGTCCAAGTTTCCATATCCGAGGAATCCGGCTATTCGAATAGATAATGATTACCCTGCAGGGGTGTACTTCACACACGCTCTCGCCACTTACCGCCCTGTACACGTCATGTACCTCGGCAACCTTAAAGCGGAAGTCGGGCGAGGGAGTCGGCCACGACCTGACTAACCAACAAGTCTCTAGTCCAGGTTTACCGCCTATTCGGGTTCCATCCGCAAGGAGATCCGGCCGGGGTGTCACTCACGGCCCCAAACGGTGTGTGCAAGGTTCCCAAGCCCACCATCCGGGTGCCACTTGGTACACCATGCCACTGTGCCTAGTCTGTCCCAAGCCCACATGTACCGGGTGCCACTTCGTAGACTACTAACACTACCTACAAACAACAGAAACTAGTTGCGACTCCTGGACAGAGATCGAGTTGATTAATAAGTCGAGAGAGCTTGGAGCGCCCAGAGCCCAATGTGTGGTAGTAACTATTCATGGATCACAAGCACAGAACTCAGTTCCTGAGGACGGCTGCAATGAGACAACCCACCATGTACTCCTACATGGCCTCTCACCGCTACCTTTACCAAATCATGTTCACACACTTAGCTCTCATCAGTAGGACATGTTCACCACATTCGAACTCATCCCCAATGAATTAGACCTGACTCAACTCTAAGCAGTAGCAGGCATGGCAAACAAGCATGAATGAGTAGGCACATCAGGGCTCAAACAACTCCTACTCATGCTAGTGGGTTTCATCTATTTACTGTGGCAATGACAGGTCATGCACAGGAAAGGGTTTCAACTACCGCAGCAGGTAACAGTTGAATCGTTGTTGTCCTAATGCAATAAATGAGAGCAGGAGCGAGAGAGTGGGATTGTATCAGAATGAACAAGGGGGTTTTGCTTGCCTGGCACTTCTGAAGATAACATCGAGTCTTCATCAGTGTCAACGATCACAACGTCGGAGCAGCGTCTACCGAGAGGGGACAATTACCGGCAACAAGGAAGAGCACAATCAATGCAATGCACAATATGATGCATGATCATGGCATGACAATATGTTGTCATTTGAGCTAATGCAACTAGTAACAGAAAGGTTTTGGGTTGATTTGAACTGAAGGTTCATATTCAAATTCAAACTATGAATTCAAATAGTGCATTATCATGTTTTGGACTAAACAGTGAGGTTAACTTGCTCAAACATGCATGAAAATGCCATAAACAGATTCCTTGGATTTTTCTGATAATTTTTCATATATAATTTGTTTGATTTGGAGCTACGGTTGAATTACTATGATTTTTAGAAGTTTAGGCAATTTTCTGGAATTTCCTGTAAAAGAATAAATCTAGAAAAGAGTTATTGCATTAGCATGACGTCACAGTGATGTCAGCGGCCAACGGGCGCGGTCCAGGTCAAACTGACTAGTGGGTCCCGCGTTTCAGTGTCCAACTAAACTAACCTAGTTTAATTAGCACTAACCTAGGTTAAACTAATTAAATTTAAACCTAAACTGGATTAATTAGCCGGGCGGGGCCCGCATGTCAGTGGAACAGAGGGGGGAAGTCATCCCAGCAAGCAGGGTCAAACCACGCCGGTCAGCGGGTCAACCCCTACCGGCGACGTGTCGATGGCGACGACAGGCGCGGCGGAGCAGTGCGGAAACGCTGCTCCGACGACCATTTGAACGGAGGAGACCACCTACGGGGAGCTGAGGCTTGCCCGCATCTAGGGGAGCAGGTGGGAGGTCGTGGGGTGACCAGAGCTGACGGCGGCGAGCTCTTTTGCGGCCGCCGGAGTTCGGGCAAGTGTGGCCGCGTGGTTCCAGCGCGCGAGGAAGCTATCTAGAGGCTGCGTTGGACTCGACGTTGCTCCAGGAGCATGCCGGAGGCACAAGCTCGAGTGGAGGTGCACGGTGGCTGCGGGAGCAACGACCATGGCGGACGGCGGCGCTCGGGTACGGCGGCTGGCACGGCTAGAAGACAGGAGCGAGCTCGGGGAGGAGGGGAAAGGCGACGGAGCTCACATCGAGTGCAGGGGGCGCCGAAGCGGGCTCGGGGAAGGCCTGGAGCAGGCGGGGCGTCGGCGGCGATCTCCGGCATCCGAGAAGGGGAACGATGACGAGCCACTCGTCTTAGGGCAGGTCTGCTCGGTTCCTTCGGCTTGGCAGACGAAAACGACGACGACGGAGCCACTAGACACACTGGACGGACGAGGGAGGCCCGGTGGCCGCGATGAACGGTGTTGGCAGCGATGACCTCCGCTCAGTGGTGCTCGGGAAGAGAGAGTAGAGGAGGGAAGAGAGGGCGACGAGTGAGGCAGAAGAAAGAGAGAGGGAGCCAGGGTGTCGTGGCGTGGTCTGGCACGTCGGGGCACCGGTGGGAAGCAGGAGGTGGAGGGGCGCGTGCTCGCGCGCGATGGCCACGCTCCTCTCATCCTCCTGGCAGGAGGTTGAGGGTGACTGGCACGGCGCTGTGGGCTGGGCCGCACAGTAGCAGGCCGGCCAGGCTGGACAGGTAAGCGCCTGGTAGGTCTTCTGCTCTTTTTTATTTTTCTTCTGTTTTGTTTTATTTAATTGCCACTGAATTCAAATTCAAACAAATTTGAAAATAGTGCCAAAACATTCTGAGATATTTTATGTTACCTCCCTGGACTATTCCAAAAGTACATAAAACATTTCAAAGCATTTGAAAATATATTCATTATATATTATGAATATATCCCCAAATTCAAATAGATTATTGAGTTAAATTCAGAGACCAAATAATTCCTTCAAAATGTTCCAGAATTTTGGTTTGATATATAACTCTTGCCAAAATTCACAAAACTATTTTTAGGGCATTTTGGATTCACAGAATGCAATTTAAAGGGTGCTTGCCCTTCTTTTAATCAGATTTCTGAGGTTTCAAAAATCCTCAATTCAAGTTTTAGAAATTTAAACATGATGCAAGCAAGATGCAAACACTAGGCAACACCAGAAGCTAGGGATGTGACACTGACCCTCCATAATATATACAATATGCTAGATATCAACGCTGTTAGGACCCCGATTCCAAGTCACGTCGATCTAGCCGGTAACACCTCATATCACTTTGCGGCCTCACGCACGGTATCCCCACGGGTGTCGCCTTACCATGGTCCGGGACCGTTTGCGCCTTTTGGCTCACGTATATGATAGTGTCGCTAGCATCCATATGACAGAGAACCCGGGCTGACATGGCTAGATCACTAGGTGACTCCCTAAAACACCTAGGGTCATAGTAATAGCTCCAACATATATGCCGAGGCAATGGAATACCTCAACACACTGGTTAGTGTGATTAATCTAGCCCAAAAGACATCGAACACAGGAGAAAAGGATTTTCAAATGCATCAGATTGTTTAGAAATCTGGGATGACTCGGACAGCATAACAGCTGTAATTGCTCAAAAAGATTTGAGACAACCTGCAAAAATGGTGGCATAACCACTTAACAACATCATATCAAGGTTCTGGTGCCAGCTATGAACATATGGAAGTAGTAGGAACTGAACCGAGGCTTTAACCCAACAATCCTAGGCAACTACAGTTTAGTAACACGTCATCCTGAGAGATAGAAGAGCAACCTAGTTCTTAACCCCGTAGAAAGGATAAGATGACTCAGATCAGAAGGTCATGAGGATAAGGAGTAAAAAGAGCCTTACGTTCCCTTCCACAATCAATTCCCTTACATAACTAAAGCATTTCTAGACACAACCTCGACCGGTTTGGCTTGGTAATACTACAGGCAGTCAGGCTCTGATACCAACGCTGTCAGGACCCCGATTCCAAGTCACATCAATCTAGCCGGTAACACCTCATATCACTTTGCGGCCTCACGCACGGTATCCCCACGGGTGTCGCCTTACCGTGGTCCAGGACCGTTTGCGCCTTTCGGCTCACGTATATGATAGTGTCGCTACATTCCATATGACAGAGAACCCGGGCTGACATGGCTAGTCGTGAACCCAAAGCGGCACTAACCTATGGGGACAGGCATACATGAATCACATCGAGCATGTCGGTCAGCAGCGTGTGAATCCGGACTAAGCAGCGTGTGAATCCGGACTATAGCACTTGGCTAACAGGACTCCGGGAACCCGGGCTGTAGCAGGCTAGGCAGGACTCCAGATGTCATCGTGTGACATTTTCCCGAAGGGACAGACACAGGAACGAAGTGAAACACATTTCGGCCAGTCAAGTGTCCTGAGCAGTAGTGCTGGGCTAACAGGACTCCGGTGAACCGGGCTGTAGCGGACTACTATGGCTCATGGAAGCACTAGACTACATTTCCCCATAAGAGAGACTGCCAAGGATAAACAACTAGATTGTCGGATCCCACACATACCAAGCATTTCAATCATACACACAATATGCTTGATATCTGTAAATACAACATGGCATCACAACATAACTCTACAACTCAAGTATTTATTCTTTAGGCTCCGAGGAGCGAGATATTACAAACATGGGTCTCATGACCCAACAATCATAGCATACAAGTCAAAACACATGCGGAAGCTTAACATGTCTGAGAACAGACATCTACAAATGAAAAAAAGCTAAGAAGCCTGACTATCTACCAGATCCTGCCGAGGGCACAAGATCATAGCTGAGGTATCAAGCTAAACGTCAAAGTCCACGCGGAACTACTAGCGAGACTGAAATCTCTCTGCAAAACATAAATTAAGCAAACGTGAGTACAAAGGTACTCAGCAAGACTTACATCAGAACTAAACTACATATGCATCGGTATCAACAAGGGGGTGGTGGAGTTTAACTGCAGAAAGCCAGCTTTGACTCAGTGGATAACCTGAACTACGACTGCAAGCAACTCTTTTGGGGTGTCGCACACGAGTCCACATATTCACCACTCAATACACCACTATGGATCCGCTTTCGTCTCCCTACGAGAAGGCCATCCATAGCACTCACGCTTATCTTGCGAGTTTTAGGGTATCCACTTTCACTTGTCTATGAACTATGCAAGGGGTCCAAGTTTCCGTATCCGAGAAATCCGGCTATTTGAATAGATATTGATAACCCTGCAGGGGTGTACTTCTTCACACACGCTTCCACCACTTACCGTCTTTTGCACGACATGTACTCGGCAACCTTCAAGCGGAAGCCCAACGAGGATGTCGGCCACGGCCTACCTAAACACTTAAGTCTTTAGTCCAGGTTTATCGCCTATCCAGGTTCCATCCGCAGGGAGTCCGGACGAGGTTTCCACATACGGCCCCGAACGATGTGAACAGGGTTCCCGAGACACCAAACGGGCGCCCGGTACACCGTGCCACGGTGTATCTACCGCAACATAGCCCACCCCTAGGGTCAGTGCTACGCACGGCCGCCAACACATAACCTACAAACACCAGAAACTAGTTGCAACTCCTGGACAGAGTACTAGGGTGATTAAGAAGCCGAGAGGGTCAATTAAGGATCCCAATGAGTGGTAGTAGCTGTTCATGGATCACAGACACAGAACTCAGTTCCTGAAGACGGTTTCAATGAGACAACCCACCATGTACTCCTACATGGCCTCTCACCGCTACTTTTACCAAAACGTGTTCACACACTTAGCTCACACACAGTAGGACATGTTCACACACCTCCGATCCATTCCCGATGAATCAGACCTGACACCACTCTATGCAATAGCAGGTATGACAAACAAGCATGAATGAGTAGGCACATTAGGGCTCAAACAACTCCTACTCATGCTAGTGGGTTTCATCTATTTACTATGGCAATGACAGGTCATGTAGAGGATAAGGGGTTCAACTACCGCAACAAGTAACAGATGAATCGTTGTTGTCCTAATGCAGTAAAAGGGAGCAGGAGCGAGAGAGTGGGCTTGTATCGGAATGAACAAGGGGGTTGTGCTTGCCTGGCACTTCTGAAGATAACATTGAGTCTTCATCAGTGTCAATGATCACAGCGTCGGAGCAGCGTCTACCGAGAGGGGACAATTACTGGCAAACAAGGAAGAACACAATCAATGCGATGCAACAATATGATGCATGATCATGACATGGCAATATGCTGTTGATTGAGCTAATGCAACTAACAACAAGTTAAATGGAGTTGGTTTGAACACTAGGTTCAAATTCAAATTCAAACTATGAATTCAAATAGTGCATTATCATGTTTTGGTCTAAACAGTGAGGTTAAGTTGTTCAAACATGCATGAAAATGCTATAAACAGATTCCTTGAATTTTTCTGATAATTTTTCATATATAATTTATTTCATTTGGGGTTACGGTTGATTTTCTATGATTTTTAGAGGTTTTGGGTATTTCTGAAAATAAATAAATCATTTCTGACTTATTTAGAATCCCAGCAGCATATACTGCGTCAGCATGACGTCGGGGTGACGTCAGCAGGTCAAAGGAGTCGACCAGGTCAAACCTGACGTGTGGGGTCCACACGTCAGTGACACAGTTAACTCACAAGGTTAATTAATATTAAACTAAACCTAATCTAGTTTAGTTAAGGCCTGGGCCCACATGTCAGAGGCTAATTAAACTAACTAAATAAATTAACACTAATCTGGGTTAATTAGGAGGGCTGGCCCCACGCGTCAGTGACCCAGGGTGGTCAAACCCTGGTCAGACGGGATCAAACCCCCGGGTCAACTCGCCAGAGTTGACCCGCGGCTCATCGCCGGCGAAGCCCGAGACGGCGGAGGGCTCGGGATTTGCCCATGGTCGACGGTTTGGCGCGCCGTTTGCGGCTACGGATTGCTGGCACACGCGTGCATCCATTCCAGCAAGCAGCGGTAGCTGGGATGGCCGAAGCTGACGCCGACGAGCTCGGCTGCGGCGGCCGGAGTTCGGGAGTTGAGCGGATCGGCGTTGAAGGGAACGGAAGGATCCGTGGGTGGTCGCGGTCGACTCCTGGGAACACGCTGAGCACGGTGGCGCACTCGGTTGCGAGCTTGCACAGCTGTGGTCACGGTGGCGGCGTGGCCGGTGGAGCCAAGCTCTCGGGCTCGACGGGAATGGGTGCTACGATGAGCTAGTGGGCATGGGAGTAGGGGGATCGGTAGAGGATCTCACCGCGAGTTCAGAGGTGGCTTCGGCGAGCTCGGGGAGGGGCTGGTGGTGACGAGAGGTCGCCGGCAATCTCGGTGGCCGAACAAAGAGGCGGCGGCGGTGGCGGTGTTGCAGCGCGTCCGGGGCCTCGTGGCTCATCGAGGAGGTAGAGAACAAAATGGCGGAGCCTCTGGGCGCGTCGGTGAGGCGTGGGGTGGCCGGTGGCCACGGCGGTGCGTGTCGGCGGCGACGGCTACGCTCGGCGGTTGCGCGTAAGAGAAACGGAGGAGGGGGATGAGCGAGGGAGAGTGTGAGGGGTTCCAGGGGCGTGCGTGGCGGCGTTGGGGATGTCCAGGGCGACGAGGGGGCAGCCAGGCAGGCAGCTGCCGGTGTGGCACGCCGCGGCGCCGTGGCTGTCTTCTCCTCTGCCTTCTGGCAGGAGGAAGAAGACGCCCCTGCCCTCGGTGGGCTGGGCCAGTTGGCTGGGCTTCCAGCTGGGCCGGCCAGGTGGGCTGCAGGTGAGATTACTCTCTCTCTCTCTTATTTCTATTTTCTAATTTTCTGCAACTGGTGGCTTTATAAGAAATGCTAAAGCACTTTGTAAAATGCTGCAATAATTTGTGGACACTCTATGGATTATTCTAGTGGCCCACGTTTAATTTTAGCATTATTTGAGTATTTAAATTATTTATAGTGTTTAAATGCCCAAATTCAAATACTTTAAGATTTAACACAAAAATCCAGGAATGACCTATAAATATGTTCACCATTTTTGGCAGAGGTTTTCACCAATATCCGAAGTCATGAACATTTCCAAAGGGCATTCTGGGTCATTGAGAAAATATTTTATTTGGACCTAGTTTGATTTGATCTGGTGCTAGGGTTTGGATCAATCCCCATTTCAAGTTTCATGGAATTTAAACATGATGCATAGATGCAATGTCACAAGTTACAAGCAAACTCTAGGGCTGTGACAGAAAGTGATGACGAATTTCAATGTGCTTTGTCTTCGAGTGCTGAACTGGGTTGTTGGCAATCTTGATGGCGCTTTCATTGTCGCAGTAGAGTGGCACTTGCTTCAGATGAATGCCATAGTCCTTGAGTGTTTGCTTCATCCACAGAAGCTGAGCGCAGCAAGATCCAGCAACAATGTATTCAGATTCAGCAGTGGAGAGAGATACACAGTTCTGCTTCTTTGAAGACCAACATACAAGTGATCGTCCCAGAAAATGACATGTGCCTGATGTAGACTTGCGATCCACTTTGTCACCAGCATAATCAGCATCCGAGAATCCAACCAGATCAAACTTTGAGCCCTTTGGATACCATAATCCTAGAGTTGGGGTGTGAGCCAAATATCGAAGAATTCGCTTCACAGCTAAGTGATGCGACTCGTTTGGTGCCGCTTGAAATCGAGCACACATGCAAACACTAAGCATAATATCTGGCCTAGATGCACATAGATAAAGCAAAGAACCAATCATGGAGCGGTATACCTTTTGATCGAACTCTTTACCATTGTCGTCAGGACCCAGATGATGCTTGGCTGGCATTGGCGTCGTGAAGCCTTTGCAGTCTTGCATACCGAACTTCTTCAGGCAATCTTTGAGATACTTCTCTTGAGATATGAAGATGCCGTTGCGTTGCTGTCGTATTTGAAGACCGAGGAAGAACTTAAGCTCTCCCATCATGGACATCTGATATTGCTCTTGCATCATATATCCAAACTCTTCACTGTACTTCTGATTGGTGCAGCCGAAGATAATGTCATCCACATATATTTGGCACACAAACAGTTCACCATCATATGTCTTCGTGAAGAGAGTGGGGTCGAGGGAACCAGGTATGAAGCCTTTGCTCTTCAGGAAGTATTTGAGTGTGTCATACCAGGCCCGAGGGGCTTGTTTGAGGCCATACAGTGCCTTGTTGAGCTTGTATACCATGTCAGGATGTTTTGGATCTTCAAAGCCAGGCGGTTGTGCAACATACACTTCTTCTTCAATCTTGCCATTGAGAAAAGCGCTCTTCACATCCATTTGATATAAAAGTATGTTATGATGATTTGCATAGGCCAGCAGTATGCGTATGGCTTCAAGTCTAGCCACAGGAGCAAATGTTTCATCGAAGTCAATGCCTTCCACTTAAGTATATCCTTGAGCAACGAGACGAGCTTTGTTTCTGACAACTTGACCATGCTCATCTTGCTTGTTGCAGTATATCCATTTGGTGCCTATTATGTTGTGCTTCCGAGGATCAGGACGCTTAACCAGTTCCCATACATTATTCAGCTCAAACTGTTGAAGCTCTTCTTGCATAGCTTGAATCCATTCAGGTTCCATGAAGGCTTCTTCAACTTTCTTGGGTTCTGTTATTGAGACGAATGCAAAGTGCCCATAGAAATTTGCCAGCTGAGTTGCCCTTGATTCAGTGAGCGGACCGGGTGCATTGATGCTATCAATTATTCTTTCAATCTGCACTTCATTGGCAACACGAGGATGTACAGGGCAAAGATTTTGCTCTTGCTGATCATTGTTGTTGTTAGAGGGAATGTCTTCAGGCTGAGCATTGTCTTCAGGTTGATCAGGTGCGGAGATGATAAGTTCTTCTTCAGGATGAGCCTCAGAAGGTATGATTTCTCTAGTTCCCATTAGCTTGATTGATTCACTGGATGGAACTTCATCTAGCACATTTGGCAGGTGCTCTCTTTGTGAACCGTTAGCCTCATCGAACCGCACATCCACTGTTTCAACCACTTTATAATGAAAGAGATTGAAGGCTCTGTAGGAGTGCGAATCCTTTCCATATCCAAGCATAAAACCCTCATGTGCTTTTGGTGCAAATTTTGAAGTGTGATGTGGATCCTTGATCCAGCACCTGGCGCCAAATACTCTGAAGTAACTGACATTTGGCTTCTTGCCAGTAAGGAGCTCATAAGATGTATTGTTCAGAAGCTTGTGAAGATAAACACGATTGATTGTATGGCATGTAGTATCAATGGCTTCAGGCCAAAATTTTCTTGGAGTCTTGTATTCATCAAGCATCGTTCTGGCCATCTCAATGAGTGTTCTGTTCTTGCGTTCGACGATGCCATTCTGCTGTGGCGTGTACGGGGCTGAGAATTCATGTGTGATGCCCAAGGTATCATGATATGTATCAAGGCCAGTGTTCTTGAATTCAGTGCCATTGTCACTTCTGATGTGCTTTATCTTGGCGCCATAGTTATTCATTGCTCGATTGGCGAAGCGTCTGAAGACATCCTGCACTTCAGTCTTGTAGAGGATTATGTGCACCCAAGTATATCTAGAATAATCATCAACAATGACAAAGCCATAGAGACAAGCAGTAGTAGTAAGAGTTGAGTAATGAGTGGGACCGAAAAGATCCATGTGGAGCAGTTCGAAGGGTCGAGTAGTAGTCATGATTGTCTTCGAGGGATGTTTGGCCCTCGTCATCTTTCCTGCTTCACAGGCACTGCATAAGTGATCTTTCTTGAACTTGACGCCCTCGATGCCTATGACATGCTTCTTCTTTGCAAGGGTGTGGAGGTTCCTCATGCCAGCATGCCCTAGCCTTCGATGCCAGAGCCAGCATTCTGAAGCTTTTGCTAGAAGACATACGGCAAGCTGTGGTCCTGCTGAGAAATCTACCACGCACAAATCATCTTTCGGATACCCTTCAAACACTAGAGACTTGTCAGATTCCATTAGAACAAGGCAGCGATATTTTCCAAATATTACGATCATGTTCAAATCGCAAAGCAGTGAGACAGACATTAAGTTGAATCCAAGGGATTCAACAAGCATGACTTTATCCATGTGTTGATCCTTTGAGATTGCAACTCTACCTAGACCCAGTACCTTACTTTTACCAGTGTCGGCAAATGTGATGTGACTCTTGTCGGATGGACGTAAGGTTGATTCCATAAGAAGGCTTCTTTTGCCAGTCATGTGATTTGTACACCCACTATCAATAATCCATTCTGAAGACGCTGGTGTCGTACCCTACAGTGCAGTTAGGGGGATAGGCTTCACGAAGAGAATTGTGAAGCAAAAACATTTGACGAACTAGTGGGTTATGAAAGCTTAGGTCCAGATTAGGACTGATAGGGAGTGTAGCAAGCGATTCAGGAACGAAGTACATAGTAAGACCATTCGGGCATTTGATCTTGCGCCCTACAAGATGTTTAAGGCCCCCAGCAATAGCGTCAGAAGATTTTGGTTTTCTACTGGAGACCTTTGCCTGCAAAAGAGAGTTAAGCCTTCTTAGCCACCCACATCTTCAAGGGTGGCTTAGAAGCGATAAGTCTAAGTGCAGCGTCTGAGAACTTTGGCTTTGGATCCCTAGCAAAAAGTCTTGCAAGCGGACAATAATACTCATAAGAATAAGTAGAATAGTTTTTGGCCTTATGAACATGGTGGTTCGATGAACCGCGCTCATATTCATAGGCCTGAGTATGGTTTCCCTGCAAAACATTTGCGTTAGTGCGACTCACGTGAGTCCTCTGTCTGTATGAAGCCTTCGGACCATATGAAGCTTGTGGCCTGGGGTTTGTCTTCTTCAACTGTGGTGTCATGATGACATTCACAGGAAGATTTTCCAAACACTTTTTCGGCACCCAGATCTTCTTCATAGGTGGCCCATTCCTGCAGTTAGTACCAATATACCTGGCAAACACTTCACCATTCTGATTCTTAAACAGTTTATAGTTTGCATCAAAGGATTCATCAATGACAATGGGGTTAGCACAAGTGAAGCCAGATAGATTGGATGGATCTGCTGAAGGTTCCTTTGCAGCAACCCATGTGGTTTTGGGATACTGCTCAGGTTTCCAGTAAGAGCCATCAGCATTCATTTTCCTTACGAACCCAACACCCTCTTTCCTAGGGTTTCGGTTCAGAATCTGCCTTTTGAGGACATCACATAGTGTCTGATGCCCTTTAAGACTTTTGTACATCCCTGTTTCAAGCAATGTCTTCAACCTAGCATTCTCATCAGCAATAGCAGTGGTATCCTCAGCAGAGGGGTTAGTTACCACATCAACAGTTGAAGATATTGCAATAGTAGCAGCAGTAGAACATTCAGCAACAGAAGTAGCATTATCACGCTCAATGCATTTAAGACATGGTGGTTCAAATCCTTCCTGAGTGGAACTGATCTGTTTAGCGCGAAGTGACTCGTTTTCCTTTTGAAGATATTCATGAGCCGCTCTCAATTTCTCAAGATCTTGCTTCCTTTGAAGATAGTCATAGGAAAGCTTTTCATGAGTTGTTGAGAGTGTTTCATGACGACTTTCAAGTTCCTCATACTTAACGTGAAGATTTTTTATGTCTTCAATTAAGGACTCAGATCGAGTCATTTCAGCGCCTAACAGATCATCACTTTTGTCTAACAGTTTTTGAATATGTTCCATAGCTTTCTGTTGTTCAGTTGCAATTTTAGCAAGTGTTTTGTAGCTGGGTCTTGAATCACAATCAGAGTCATCTTCACTAGATGTTTGATAGTGAGTAGTGCGTGTGTTTACCTTGGCACCGTGTGCCATGAAGCAGTAGGTAGGAGCAGAGTAGTTCTTGTCATTTGCATCGGTGTCGGTGATGAAGTCATTGTCTTCAGTGTTGAAGATGGACTTGGCAACGTATGCTGTAGCCAGACTTGCAACGCCCGAATCAGACTCCTCCTCAGACTCCACCTCCACCTCCTCAGAAGCCGACTCCTCCTTTGAATCCATTTCCTTGCCAACAAACGCACGTGCCTTGCCAGATGAGCTCTTCTTGTGTGAGGAAGACTTTGAGGAAGACTTGGCAGAAGACTTTGAGTATCTGTTCTTCTTCTTGTCGTCAGAGTCATATTCCTTGCTCTTCTTCTTCGTTTTGTTCTCATTGTCCCACTGCGGACACTCAGAGATGAAGTGGCCAGTTTTCTTTCACTTGTGGCACGTTTTCTTCTTGTAGTCATGAGCAGAAGCTTCATCATTCCTTGAGCTTGATCGTGAACACTTTCTGAAGCCTTTCTTCTTGGTGAATTTTTGGAACTTCTTCACAAGCATAGCAAGTTCTTTTCCAATGTCTTCAGGATCATCAGAACTGCTGTCAGATTCTTCTTCAGATGAGGAGACAGCTTTTGCCTTCAAGGCACGAGTTCGCCCATAGTTTGGACCGTAGATATCTCTTTTCTCAGAAAGCTGAAACTCATGTGTGTTGAGCCTCTCAAGTATGTCGGACGGATCGAGTGTCTTGAAATCAGGTCGTTCTTGAATCATCAGGGCTAGGGTGTCAAACGAACTGTCAAGTGATCTCAGTAGTGTCTTGACGACTTCATGCTTGGTGATCTCAGTAGCGCCGAGGGCTTGAAGCTCATTTGTGATGTCGGTGAGTCGATCAAACGTGAGCTGGACATTCTCATTGTCATTTCGCTTGAAGCGGTTGAAGAGGTTGCGAAGGACACTGATTCTCTGATCTCTCTGGGTTGAGACGCCTTCGTTGACCTTGGAGAGCCAGTCCCAGACCAGCTTAGATGTTTCCAAAGCACTTACACGGCCATACCGTCCTTTGGTCAGATGACCACAGATGATTTTCTTGGCAGTAGAGTCTAGTTGAACGAACTTCTTGACATCAGCAGCAGTGACACCTTCTCCATCCTTGGGAATGCTGTTCTTGACGACATACCATAGGTCAATGTCAATGGCTTCAAGATGCATACGCATCTTATTCTTCCAGTAGGGATATTCAGTTCCATCGAAGACGGGGCACACAGCGGAGACTTTAATTATCCGTGCAGTCGACATAGCTAAAACTCCAGGTGGTTAAACCGAATCACACAGAACAAGGGAGCACCTTGCTCTGATACCAATTGAAAGTGCGTTATATTGACTAGAGGGGGGGGGTGAATAGGCGATATTTATGAAAGTCTTCAAAACATGGAAGTTATGAAGACAAATGATAGAAATAAACCTATTACCCTGCAGCGGAAGGTAGACTACACTAGGTAAACCATAGTCATGTATTCAATGAAGTGAAAGCACAATGACTAATAGTAGCTAGGTAGTAAGGATCATGTAGGAAGATATTAAGAAGCCAAACAGATCACACAGTCACTCAGTGAAGACAAAATATAGTGCAAACATACAATGACTTCACAAGGAGTAACAGTAAGTAAAGAGAAAGGAAGGAAGAAACCAGTGACCCGTTGAAGACAATGATTTGTTGGACCAGTTCCAGTTGCTGTGACAACTGTACGTCTGGTTAGGGCAGCTAGGTATTTAAACCTGAGGACACACAGTCCCGGACACCCAGTCCTGAACACGCAGCTCAGGACACCCAGTCCTCACCGTATTCCCCTTGAGCTAAGGTCACACAGACCTCGCCCAATCACTCTGGTAAGTCTTCAAGGTAGACTCCCAAACCTTCACATACTTCGTTCACCGGCGATCCACAATGTCTCTTGGACGCTCAGAATGCGACGCCTAACCGGCTGGAGGATGCATAGTCCTCAAGTGTAATAAGTCTTCAGATCACATAGACAAGAAGACTTAAGTGATGCCTAATTCTCTTTGGCTCTGGGTGGTTAGGGCTTTATCCTCGCAAGGAATTCTCTCTCAAAAGCTTCGAGGTGGGTTGCTCTCAAACGATAAAAGCCGTATACTAACTCTGAGCAGCCAACCATTTATGGTTGTAGGGGGGTGGGCTATTTATAGCCACTAGGCAACCCGACCTGATTTGTCCGAAATGACCCTGGGTCACTAAGGAACTGACACGTGTTCCAACGGTCAGATTTCAAACTCACACGACAACTTTACTTGGGCTACAAGCAAAGCTGACTTGTCCGACTCTGGACAAGATTCGCTCTCATAGTCTTCACTCGAAGACATAGGTTTTGTTTAAGCATCACTTCAGTCATTCTGACTGGTTCTCTTGGACCCCACTTAACAGTACGGTGGTTCCTATGACTCAACAAAGAAGAAAAAGAACTACGAAAGATCTAAGTCTTCGAGCTCCATAGGCTTCATGCGGTGTCTTCTCTTGTCATAGTCTTCAATGTGAATATCTTCATATACCACCTTTGACATAAATGTCTTCATACATTTTTAGGGGTCATCTCTGGTAGGAAAACCGAATCAATGGGGGACTTCTTCATGTGTTATCCTGCAATTCTCACAAACACATTAGTACCTCAACTAGGTTTGTCGTCAATACTCCAAAACCATCCAGGGGTGGCACTAGATGCACTGACACTTGCAACCGTACACCTTGGTACGGCTAATACACCAGGGGCTTATGTACCTCACAATACGGTGTGAAAAGTCCGAACACTTTCACAAGTGCGGCACCCCGAACTTATAGCATTATATGCATCAGCTCCGAATCATGATTTTGGTCAAATGTTGGGTTTGCCCGGCTCCTATGTTTTGGTACCTTACGTTCCGCTCTATCGGCTAAGGTAGCGCTAGGAGAACTACTGCGATTGTGCCCCGGTTCTGCCAGGCTTAGCACCTCAGTAGAGAAAGCTAAAACTGACTGTCATGATAAGGCGAGAGACGGGTCGCTGTTCGGCGAGGTTTTTTGAGTCCCTAAAGACTTATGCCGCTTAGGGAGAGGGGTCGGCCCTGTCCGGCTTACAGGCGTGTATCGCGCCCCGAATTCGGCCTTCCGAATATCAGGGGCTTCTCTGAAATTTAAAATTATAGAATTCTATGGCTAAGTGAGAGTGATAAAGCATTATTAGTCCGGTTGCCTTGTTCGTTGTGCTGAGCACCTCCCTCGAAGGACCCAAATATGGGAACAAGAGTGCTCAGGTTTATCCCGAACACCCCAGCACTTGTGGCATGGGGGCAGAAGCGCCAAGGACTAGCCATCTCTCAGATTGGATAAACGGCCAAACAGAAGGTAATATTTTAAATTCCAACAAGCGTTGCATAGCGCATATGAAACAAGTTTTCATACATACAGGATAAAATGAGAAAGTCTCATTCAAATATTACATCTTTTGAACACTCGTCCGCGGTGAGACGGGCACTCGGCAGAACACCCTCGTAGTACATCTCGGGGTGGCAGTGCTCCTTGCCCTCTAGCGGCCCCTCCTTGATCAGCTTCACGGCGTCTAGCTTGACCCACTGCAACTTCACACAGGCGAAAGCCCGGCGTGCACCTTCAATGCAGACAGATCGCTTGACGACCTCTAGCCGCGGGCAGGCATCCACAAGCCGCCTCACCAGGCTGAAGAAGCTGTTCGGAAGGGCGTCGCCAGGCCAAAACCGGACTATAAAGCTCTTCATGGCCTGATCGGCCGCCTTATGTAGCTCGACCATCTGCTTCAGCTGGTCGCTCATTGGCATTGGATGTTCGGCCTCAGCATACTGAGACCAGAACAGCTTCTCCGTCGAGCTTCCGTCCTCGGCCTGGTAAAATTGTGCGGCATCGGACACACTGCGGGGCAAATCTGTGAATGCTTCTGAAGAGCTACTGATCCGGGTAAGTAACCGGTAATTTACTTTTACATGCTTGCTTTGCATATAGAAAGCCTTACCCGCCGCTATCTTCTTCATCGTGTCGATCTCTTGGAGGGCCTTTTGGTCTTCGGCCTTGGCACTTTTTACACTCTCGAGGGTCGCGGCAAGCTCAGACTCCCGCGTCTTGGAGTCAAGCTCCGATGCCTCATGCTTCGCCACAAGAGCCTAGAGCTCTTGCCGCACCTCGCCCACCCGAGCCTCGTGCTTCTCTCGCTCGGTGCGCTCCTTGGCCGCTGTATCTTCGGCCTTGGTTAGCGCTTGCTTCAGGGTCGCCACCTCGGTCGTGGCCCCTGGCAAACATACAATGATCCTATCATTTTGCAATCGCGTCCTTTTTTATATATACATATCTATAGACAGGGTATTACTTACCCCTGTTCTCCTCGAGCTACCTCTTGGCAAGGCCGAGCTCTTTCCTGGACCCCTCGAGGTCCTGCTTGAGTACGGCGACCTCCGCAGTCAGAGCCGCGGACGCCAGCAGCGAAGCCTGCATACACATATTAACATGCTTATATTAGACTCCTGCGATATTATTTGATCCTCTGTTCGACTTTTCTTTGTGAACACCGAACAAAGCATCAGGGGCTACTGTCTATGCGGTAATATTTCTACTACATTTTAAAACACTTACCTCAAAGCCTGTTAGAAGGCTGGCACAGGCTTCAGTCAATCCGCTCTTGGCGGACTGAACCTTCTAGATCACCGCACTCATGAGAGTGCGGTGCTCCTCGTCGATGGAAGCACTGCGAAGCGCTTCCAGCAGATTGTCCGGTGCCTCTGGATGGACAGAGGTCACTGGCATAGGTGTCTTGCCCCTCTTAGAAGGAGGCCGCCTGCCCGAGCCCGGAACCGCTGGAGGGTCCGGCGCGGTGTTCGGCTGAGGGCCGAACTCGGAGCTCTCGGGGGCCCCGTCCCTGCGGTTCCCGGAGTCTAGAAGGTCGCCTTGAGGCGCCCCCAGGACTGTCTCCCCTTGACCTGGTGCCTTACAGCACCTCGGCGTCATCAACAGGATGAGGGGAGGTGGCGGTCGGGACTGGATCACTATCCATGTCCGACATGCCTAGGGAGCCGTCCGATGATACATCGATGTTGGTTCGCGGCGGCCTGCATAATCATGTTCGGCGTTAGGGAAAGTGGTGGGACAAAGGAATGCTATGAGTTACTCTGGTATCCGAATACTTACAATCTCCCCGGGGGCTTGGCCCGGGGCAACCACTCGTCTTCGCCCTCGTCGGTGGTGGTGGAACTGTCCGGAAGTAGAGTCCTCCCCTTCTTGGACCCTTCGGCCTCCCCAGTTGGGGCGGCCTTCCTTTTCTTGTCTCCCCCAGTCGGTGGGGGAGCATCTTCTTCTTCCTCTTCCTTGTCTTCAGGGGAAGAGTGCGCCGCAGAGTCATCAGACGGTGAGTCCGACGACGCCTGGCTTCGGGAACTCTTTCGGGTTCCCTTGGCCTTCTTGGTCTTCTCCGGCACCTTATAAGGGGCCGGAGTCAACATCTTCGCCAGAAGAGCGTCTGCGGGGCCTTCGGGCAAAGGAGCCGGACAGTCGATCTGTCCGGCCATCTTCTGCCAGTCCTGTCAAAGGTACATGAGTTTAGATCCCGCATAGAGTCAATCTGTATAAAAAATAAGTATCCTGTGAAAGCTAAAGCAGCTTACTGCACTGGCTTGGCTCTTCGCACTGAATCCGCGATCCTCAGCAATAGGGGGGGACCTCGACACTTTTGAACAACACCCTCTAGGCGTCTTCATGAGTCGTGTCGAAGAGCCTGTTTAGAGTTCAGTGCTGCGCCGGATTGAACTCCCACAAGTTGAACTCCCGTTGTTGGCACGGGAGTATCCGGCGGATGAGCATAACTTGGACTATGTTGACTAGCTTGAGCTTCTTGTCCACCATGTTTTGAATACATGTTTGGAGTCCGGTCAGCTCTTTCAAACTACCCCAGGACATGCCCTTCTCTTTCCAGGAGGTGAGACACGTGGGGATGCCAGATCGGAACTCGGGGGCAACTGCCCATGCAGGGTCGCGCGACTCGGTGATATAGAACCACCTCGATTGCCACCCCTTTATGGTTTCCACAAAGGAGCCCTCGAGCCATGTTACGTTGGGCATCTTTTCCACCATGGCACCTCCGCACTCCGCCTGGCGGCCGCCCACCACCTTCGGCTTGACATTGAAGGTCTTCAGCCATAAGCCGAAATTGGGCTTGATGCGGAGGAAGACCTCGCACACGACGATAAAGGCCGAGATGTTGAGGATGAAGTTCGGGGCCAGATCGTGGAAATCTAGGCCGTAATAAAATATGAGCCCCCGGACGAAGGGATGGAGAGGGAATCCCAGTCCACAGAGGAAATGGGTGAGGAATACTACCCTCTCATGGGGATTGGGGGTGGGGATGAGCTGCCCCTCATCTGGGAGCCGGTGCGCGATGTCGTCAGGCAGGTATCCGGCACTCCTCAGTTTCTTGATGTCTCCCTCCGTGATGGAGGAGACCATCCACTTGCCTCCCGCTCCAGACATGATTGGAGAAGGTCGAGGTGGGAAGTGCGGACTTGGGTGCTAGAGCTCGAGTGTGCGAAAATGGATGGGTAAGGGAGGAAGAAGGCGTGGATAGAAAGGTGAATCCTTATCCCTTTATATGGGCGGACGAAACTAAGCGTCCCCACTTGCCTGGTAAAACTCGCTTATCCCCCAAGCATCGTGATTGATGGCGCGGTTGGGTTACCCACGCCCGTATTGATGAGAATCCCATAATAGGGGGACACGATCTCTGCTTTGACAAGACGTGTCGAAAAACTGCCTCGCGTTATGTGCGGGGCAGGTTAAAAGAAACGGTTCGAATAATCACCGGGCCATGACGTAACGTCGTGCTACCAAAACAAGCCAGCAAGTTAGATCTACGAAAATATTATTCTCTCTACGGTGGAATGTGGAACTTATTTTGCAGGGTTGGACACTATCCTCGTATTCAAATTCTTCTGTGATGTATTCAGAGAAGGAACCCGCCTTCCATGCCGAAGACAATACTGCGCGCCGGACTCATCGTCATTGACGCCTAGTTCAGGGGCTATTGAGGGAGTCCTGGATTAGGGGGTCTCCGGACAGCCGGACTATCTCCATTAGCCGGACTGTTAGACTATGAAGATACAAGATTGAAGACTTCGTCTCGTGTCCGAATGGGACTCTACTTGGCGTGTAAGGCAAGCTAGGCAATACGGATATGGATATCTCCTCCTTTGTAACCGACCTTGTGTAACCCTAACCCTCTCCGGTGTCTATATAAACCGAAGGGTTTTAGTCCGTAGGACAACAACCACAACATACAATCATACCATAGGCTAGCTTCTGGGGTTTAGCCTCTCTGATCTCGTGGTAGATCTACTATTGTACTACCCATATCATCAATATTAATCAAGCAGGACGTAGGGTTTTACCTCCATCAAGAGGGCCCGAACCTGGGTAAAACATCGTGTCCCCTGCCTCCTGTTACCGTCCGGCCTAGACGCACAGTTCGGGACCCCCTACCCGAGATCCGCCGGTTTTGACACCGACATTGGTGCTTTCATTGAGAGTTCCTCTGTGTCGTCGCCGTTAGGCTTGATGGCTCCTACTATCATCGATAGCGATGTGGTCCAGGGTGAGACTTTTCTCCCCGGACAGATCTTCGTATTCGGCGGCTTTGCACTGCGGGCTAATTCGCTTGGCCATCTGGAGCAGATTGAAAGCTACGCCCCTGGCCATCAGGTCAGATTTGGAAGTTTGAACTACACGGCCGACATCCGCGGAGACTTGATCTTCGACGGATTCGAGCCACAGCCAGGCGCGCCGCACTGTCGCGATGGGTATGACCTAGCTCTGCCACCGAACAGTACCCCAAAGGCCGCGCCCGCATCAGCTCCGACCCTTAGCTCGGAGCCAACTGCGCCAATCGAGGACGGGTGGTTAGACACCGCCTCAGGGGCTGCAGTCTCAACGACGATCGAGCCAAACACCAGCATAATCCTTTGCACAGCCCGTGACTCCAAGGTGCCGGACTCTTTTCCGGACTCTGTTGATGTAGAAGCCCTCTGTGATCGATGCCCCCTCCGGCGGAGCTCCGAAACAGGCCCCAAGATGGGATCTCGTGGATACAGAAAGTTGCAGCGGTGGAATTAGGGTTTTGGCTCCGTATCTGATCATTTGGGGATACGTAGGTATATATAGGAGGAAGGAGTACTTCGGTGGAGCAACAGGGGGGCCACGAGGGTGGAGGGCGCGCTTGGGGGTGAGGTAGGCGCGCCCCCCTACCTTGTGGCCTCCTCTTTTCTTTCTTGACGTAGGGTCCAAGTCTCCCGGGTCATAATCTTCCTAAAAATCACGTTCCCAAAGGTTTCATTCCGTTTGGACTCCATTTGATATTCCTTTTCTTCGAAACCCTAAAACAGGCAAAAAATAGCAATTCTGGGCTGGGCCTCCGGTTAATAGGTTAGTCCCAAAAATAATATAAAAGTGGATAATAAAGCCCAATAATGTCCAAAATAGTAGATAATTTAGCATGGAGCAATCAAAAATTATAGATATGTTGGAGACGTATCAGAGATCAATACTCCTAGCAACCCAGTTGCTTGGTAGTTAATGGACGACAATCTCATTCTTAGCGTGTTGGTTATTAAATCATCATCCTGAGATTGATCGTGTTACCTAGTCCATTTTTCCTGGTGCACTCCTCGATCAACGAGTTAGGATTATGTCAATCCCTCGCTCTTTTGATCACATCGTCTTGACTTGAAAAGCAAGATTGTTCTTGAGCTTCATAACATATCGGTGGCCTGTGATTTTCCGAATATCTTCTTGGAAGTATCACCAGGTTGTCCCCTGACCATTATGTTGAGCTCGTGGTCAAATGGTTTTCTTATAAACCACATTTTCTCCAAGAATTTGTGTTGGATACCTTCAGCTAGTTGGTTAAGCTAAATAACAACTTGGAGAGTTGGAAGATAAAAGCTTGCCTGGCTTAGTTCTTTCCAAAGGATATCTTTTGTGTGTGTGTGTGTGTGGAGAAAGATGATATCCTCATCGATTGATCCTCATGATCAGTTGCCGGCGCTATTATCTTATCCAATCGTTGATTTGAGCTTGGGCTATTGTCAAATCAAATCAGTACCAACGATGCTCGTAATGTTGTCTTACTCGTGGTGTATCCTCGAGCATGCACCATTATATCTTTTGGTCTGACCAATGCTATCACCTTGTTCACATAGTTGTGGAATTCCATTTATATGGAAACCAGGATGAATTGTTGCTGAACCCATCGACAACATTCCTATCTTTTCCATGATTTTGTAGGACATTAAGCTAGCGTTGGAAACTTTTATAAGCATTATCTTCATGCCCCGTGCATGAAGTATATGTTTGGTGTATGAAGTGACTTCCTCTAATTCATGTGCATTCGATGCAAGTTGCCGCTGAGAATTCGAGAAAGCTTGTTTTTGCTTCCTCCGGAACCATCCCAAGTCAGTCATGCATATGTGAAAAGTATTCTATGGTATGGAGACTTGCAACCTTCATTCTATAGGTATCCCTAGCACGCCAAGCCACTGATTGATTTGTTCAAGATAAATGAGTCTGTTCTAAAGTATTAATCCTTTAGACTTCCGCGTGGAGACTTCGATATCATTAATTATGGTTCCCCACCTAAACTCGATAGTGTTTTGTTGTAAGACTACTATGTGGTCATGCTTGTCTGGGACAACATGTTCACATGTGTGTAGCAGAACCAACTCGTGTTTTGGAGCATGCTACCGTAGTTCATTTCCCGAGAATCTTGCAACGTCATCTTGATGGTTTGTGTTGCGAACTTTCTTTTCCAGACATGTTGTCTAAAATATTCTGTTACCAACCAGATCTGAATCTCAGGCAGATATGATGGTTGGAACTTTTACAAGATCTATGATGTAGACCCGACAAGGTTAGTGTTCTGGCCGACACACCTAGCCGGAAGATCTATCATTATAGTATCTTGATTGAGTTATTTGACCATCTTCTTCATCAAGATTTCATGTGACTTATTATAGAAGTTGCCCCTTAGGGGTCCTTGTGCTCTCGGTTTCCTCTACTACGACCTTTCAAACAGTGGAATCACTCTCTACTGTTGAGTTTCTCCTAGTTAGTAGAATCATTCCCAGCAATAGCATCTTGTTCCTAGCTTGCACCGCCAATGTGCCATACAACCATGGATTACCCTTCTCGGTAATTTCTGGTCAGGATCATCTTCAAAAGTGGTCCTACCATGGGTCCCATCCATTTCCGATGATAAGAAAAAAATCATCCATTGCATTGTCTTCAACCAGGTAGTCCACATCGTCCATTCTAGTCTGGGTATGCCATTCCTTCGTACTCCGCCAAACGATTGTTCTGATTTGCTTTAGGCTGGTATAAAGAGTTTCAATGATCTCTAAATCAAAAGTAATTCTTTTTGCCACTTAAGGGAATATTTTTGCGAGTCATCTTCCTTAAGATGTCTCATTATGCTATCATGGCAACTCAACTCCTCGCTACGTTGAAAACCATTCACCACCTTCTTAAGTGTGGAATTGTTGCCTACCTAATGAATCTTCGTCATCTGTTTCACTCCATCCCTCTGGTTGTATGCTTCATGTCTCAGCTCGAGAGATGTTTTCAATGTCTCACTCCATGAGTTGATCCTGAGTTGTTCTATCTTTGAGAAGATCGATCCTTTTAGAGTTTCCCCTTTCCTCTCGTTGTCATGTTGGTTGGAGTTCTCAGAGCAAGACATCGAGACAAAGATGGTGATTGAATCAACGTTCTTATGAAGTGCAACCTAGATCATGAAGATTGTGTTAGTTTGCGCCCCCCTTCATCTTAACCTACGCTTGAATCTCGGGACGAGATTCTTGTTTAGTGGGGGTGAGTTGTCACAACCCTAGAATTGCTTGTAGCTAATTGCATGAAAGCATTCATGTCATCATGTTTAATTTCAAATGAATTTGAAATGGGGACTGTTACACCCTAGCAGCAAATGAATTCAACTAGGGTCAAAATTAAATCTTTTCAATGAACCTGAAATGCCCTTATAAAATGCTCATATCTTTGCCCTGGTCCAGAATCTCTGCCAAAAATTGTGCTCACTTTTCTAGGACACTTTGGATCTTTGAACTAAATCGTAAAGTATTTGCATTTGGACATTTAAATGCTATAAATATTTTTAAATGTCCATATAATCTTGAAAGTATTTCTGGGCTATTGGAATTAATTTCAGAGGTTCCCATAAATATTTTCAGCATTTTATAAAATGGTTTGGCATTTATGCTAAATCAAAAACAACAGCAGAAATAGAAAACAAAAACAAAAACAGAAAAGGCAGAGAGGAGAGAAACCTCACCTGGGCTTACCTGGCGTCCAGCCGGCCCAGCACTATGCAGCCAATTGGCCCACAGTGCCAGTCATCTTCTCCACCGCGCCAGGAGGACGCGGGTGTGTGGCCGACGCGCGCGCACGGCCGTGCCGCCACGCCACCTGCCTGCCTGCCTCCGCCGAGGCCAGCGCGACGCCGCGAAGACCCCACCTCACCGCCCTGGACTCCTCTCTTTCTCCCCCGAATGCTCTCCCCCTCCTCTGTTCTCTCCACCGAGCGCAGCCGTCGCCGCCGCTCGCTGCTGCCGCAGCCACCGCCTCCCCCTCGCCTCACCAACGTGTCCACGGCCATCGCCTTGTTGCCCACACCATTTCCGCTAAGTCAAGCAATGCCGGACGCCCCCGAACGCCGCCGACGTCATCTTCAACCTTCTGCCCCCCAGATCGCCGGAGATGCCCCGTCGTCGTCCGTGCCTCCCCGAGCTCGCCGTTCGCTTCCCTGCACTTGCCATGAGCCACTGACCCCCCCCCTCCCCGTTCTCGCCCTCGTGCACCATAGCCACCCCACCTTGCTTGCCCGCACACGCCGTCGCTTGTGCTCGCCGCTGACGTGCCTCCGGCCACCCAACGGTCCGACAGTCGTGCTCAGCTCCCTCCCCGCGCCGCGTAGAGCACATAGGTGCCCCGCACGAGCCACCCTGCCCACCGTAGCATCGACCCCGAGCTCACCCGAGCTCCGGCGACCGCCAAGGTCGACGCCGGTGACGACTCCGGCCATCCCAGGCCCAACCGCTACCACCACTCGACGCGGACGAGTGCCCGCATCTCGTAGATGCCCTTTGCCGGCCATTTGGTCGCCGGAGGAGGAATCCTAAGCCCATCCGCCGTCTCTGGCCTCGCCAGCGATGAGCCGTGGGTCAACTCCAGCAAGTTGACCCGGGTTTGACCCCTGTTTGACCCCCAGGGTCACTGACGCATGGGCCCGCCCCTGTTAATTATTCGTTAGGTTTAGTTTAGTACTAATTAACCTAGATTAGTGCTTAACCTAACACTAACTAACTCTGTTAGTTAGTTGTGTCACTGACCAGTGGGCCCCACTAGTCAGGTTTGACCTAGACGACGCATGTTGACCTGCTGAGGTCAGCATGACACAATGCTAACGCAGTAATAGGTTTCTCTGGACTTATTCTTGTTCAGGAAATTCGAAAAATGCCCAAAACTTCTAAAATTCATAGAAAATTATCTATAACTCCAAATAAGATAAATCATATATGAAAAATGATCAGAAAAATCCCATCTATCCATCTGTACCTTTTTCATGCATGTTAGAACAACTTATAGCTGCTGTTAGGACAAATCATATAAATGGCATTTGAATATCCACATATGGAGTTTGAAATTGAATCTTGGATTCAAACCAACTTCATTTAACCTGTTGCTAGTTGCATTAGCTCAAATCACAGCATATTGCCATGTCATGACCATGCATCATATTGTTGCATTGCATTGATTGTGTTCCCTCTTGTTTGCCGGTGGTTGTCCCCTCTTGATAGACGTGGTTTCGACGATGTGATCAATGACGCCGATGAAGAGCTATATAATCTTCAGAAGTGCCACGCGAGCAAAACCCCCTTGTTCATTCCGATACAATCGCACTCTCTCGCTCCTGTTATCTTTTATTGCATTAGGACAACAACAATTCAACTGTTACATGCTGCGGTAGTTGAACCCCTTTCCTCTGCATGACCTGTCATTGCCACAGTAAATAGATGAAACCCACTAGCATGAGTAGGAGTTGTTTGAGCCTTGTTGTGCCTACTCATTCATGTTTGTGGTCATGCCTGCTACTGCTTAGAGTTGAGTCAGGTATGATTCATCGGGAATGAATTAGAAAGTTTTGAACATGTCCTACTGTTGAGAGCTAAGTGTGTGAACATGATTTGGTAAAGGTAGCGGTGAGAGGCCATGTAGGAGTACATGGCGAGTTGTCTCATTGAAACCGTCCTCAAGAACTGAGTTCTGTGTTTGTGATCCATGAACAGCTACTACCACACATTGGGATCCTTAACTGACTCTCTCGACTTATTAATCGCCTTGATCTCTATCCAGGAGTTGCAACTAGTTTCTGGTGTTTGTAGGATATGTGTTGGAGGCCGTGTGTAGCGCTGATCCTAGGGGTGGGCTATGATGCGGTAGATACACCATGGCATGGTGTACCGAGTCACCCGTTTGGTGTCTCGAGAACCCTCCACACATCGTTTGGGGCCGTGAGCGACACCTCGGCCGGATCTCCTTGCGGATGGAACCCGAATAGGCGATAAAACTAGACTAGAGACTTGTGTGGTTAGTCAGGTCATGGCCGACTCCCTCGCCAGGCTTCTGCTTGCTTGTTTCCGGGATACACGACGTGTACATGGTGGTAAGTGGCGAGAGCGTGTGTGAAGAAGTACACCCCTGCAGGGTTAACATCATCTATTCGAATAGCCGCGTCCGCGGTAAAGGACCTCTGGGTTGCCTATACAGTTCATAGACAAGTGAAAGTGGATACTCTAAAATGCGCAAGATAAGCGTGAGTGCTATGGATGGCGTTCTCGTAGGGAGACGGGAGCGGATCCATAGTGGTGTATTGATATGGTGAATATGTGGACTCGTGTGTGCCACCTCAAAAGAGTTACTTGTAGTCGTAGTTTAGGATAGCTACTGAGTCAAAGCTGGCTTGCTGCAGTTAAACTCCACCACCCCCTTTGTTGATACTGATGCATATGTAGTTAGCTCTGATGTAAGTCTTGCTGGGTACATTTGTACTCACGTTTGCTTAATTTATGTTTTGTAGAGAGATTTCAGTCTCGCTAGTAGTTCCGCGTGAACTTCGACATTTAGCTTGTTACCTCAGCTACGATCTTGTGCCCTCGACATGGTCTTGTAGATAGTCAGGCTTCCCAGCCTTTTTCATTTGTAGTTGCCTGTAATCGGATAAGTTAAGCTTCCGCATGTGCTTGTTGCTTATGTGACTTGAATGCTGGGTCATCAGACCCATGTTTGTAATATCTGGCTCCTCGAAGCCTAATGAATAAATACTTTGAGTCGTAGAGTTCTGTTGTGATGCCATGTTGTATTTACACATATCGAGCATATTGTGCGTATGATTGAAATGCTTGGTATGTGTGGGATCCGACAACCTAGTTGTCTATCCTTGGTAGCCTCTCTATGGGGAAATGTAGTCTAGTGCTTCCACTGAGCCATGGTAGTCTGCTACAGCCTGGTTTATCAGAGTCCTGTTAGCCCAGTTGCTACTGCTCCGAAACACTTAGACTGGCCGACATGTGTCCTTCTTCGATCCTGTGGATGTCCCTTCGGGGAAATGTCACACGTGTCTTTCGGAGTCCTGTTAGCCTACTACAGCCCGGATTCTCGGAGTCCTGCTAGCCTAGTTGCTACAGCCCGAATTCACTCGCTGATGACCGACACGTTTGTTTCTGGGTCATGTATGCGTGTACCTGTAAGTTAGTGCCACTTTGGGTTCACGACTAGTCATGTCAGCCCGGGTTCTCTGTCATATGGATGCTAGCGACACTATCATATGTGTGAACCAAAAGGCGCAAACGGTCCCGGGCCAGGTAACATGGCACCCGTGGGGATACCGTGCATGAGGCCGCAAAGTGATATTATGTGTTACATGCTAGATCAATGTGGCTTAGGATCGGGGTCCTGGCAAGGGGTGTCGGTTAGGGTTTGGGTGTCCAGGGGGTTAAGGGAGTGGGGTGTGGGGTGGGCCAGCCGGCTAGTCCTTTGCCCAGTTGGGCTGGCTAGCTAGGCCACAGATGGCCCGGTGGGGGGTTCCTTTTTTGTATTTGTTTGTTTTCTGTTTTTATTTCTTTTATTTTATTTATTTTATTTTACAGTTTTAATTCAACTTAGGGCATTTAAGTATTTTATAAATTTGTGTTTTCTTTACTATAATTACCTTTGTAATATTCGGCACAAACCAAACATTTTTGTTTTGATGTTTGAAAACTTTTGCTGTTTGATAATATTTAAATTTTGAATTTGAAAAGTTTTGAACCAATGCGAGATTAAACAGTGACAGAGGTGACGTGGCATATTTAGTAGAGGTTTACTGTAGCCTAATTATCCAGGAGTTACAAAACTCCTCCACTACAAGAAATCTCATCCCGAGATTTTAGGAGGTAGAGGGAAACAATGCGGGGTATTCATCACACAAGCGGTCCTCGCGCTCCCATGTGGCTTCATCTTCAGAGTGATGCAACCACTGGACCTTGAGGAACTTGATCGCCTTCTGACATGTGTGGCATTTAGCTTGGCCGAGAATGCAGATCAGATGCTCTTTATGATCCACTGCTCGGATTGGGTCCTTAAAGCAACGGTGGAGCTGTGACACATGGAACACATCGTGAACCTGAGAAAGGTTCGGCGGAAGCTCCAGTTGATATGCCACTTTTCCACGCCTTTCAAGAATAGTGAAGGGACCGATATAGCGAGGAGATAGCTTGCCCTTGATCCCGAAGCGGTGAGCACCCTTCATTGGTGTAACTCGAAGATAAGCCTTTTCACCAGGTTGATAGACCATGTCTGTGTGATGACGGCCATACTGACTTTTCTGACGTGACCGAGTAGTCTTGAGATTCTCGCGAATAATGCAGACTTGTTCTTTGGCCTGTTGGATAATATCCGGACAGAAGAGTGCACGTTCCCTAGTTTCTGAACAGTTCAGAGGGGTTCGACACTTTTCCATACAACACTTCGAAGGGGTCCATCTTCAGACTAGCTTGATAGCTATTATTATAAGAGAACTCAGCATACGGAAGAGATTCCTCCCATTTCTTGCCATAGGAAATTACACAAGCTCGAAGCATGTCTTCGAGAACTTGGTTGACACGTTCAACTTGTCCATACGACTGAGGATGAAACGCAGTACTGAACGATAGATGAGTTCCCATAGCTTCTTGGAAACTTGCCCAGAATCTTGAAGTGAACAAGCTGCCATGGTCTGAACTGATAACCAGTGGAATACTGTGAAGTGAAACAATTCTGGACATGTAGAGAGTTGCAAGCTGACTAGAAGTGATTGTTTCTTTGACTGCCAGAAAATGTGCAACTTTAGAAAGTCGGTCAATGACGACAAGAATAGCATCATTGTAGGATCGAAAGTATGTCTAGAGGGGGGGGGTGATTAGACTACTTGACCAAATAAAAATCTAGCCTTTTCCCAATTTTAAGTCTTGGCAGATTTTAGTAACTTAGCACAAACAAGTAATCAACCTACACATGCAATTCTAAGAGTATAGCAGTGGAATGTAAAACAATTGCATATGAAGGTAAAGGGAGGAGTTTGGAGGGAGCAGACGCAATGTAGACACAGAGATTTTTGGCGTGGTTCCGATAGGTGGTGCTATCGTACATCCACGTTGATGGAGACTTCAACCCACGAAGGGTAACGGTTGTGCAAGTCCACAGAGGGCTCCACCCATGAAGGGTCCACGAAGAAGCAACCTTGTCTATCCCACCATGGCAATCGCCCACAAAGGACTTGCCTCACTAGGGTAGATCTTCATGAAGTAGGCGATCTCCTTGCCCTACAAACTCCTTGGTTCAACTCCACAATCTTGACGGAGGCTCCCAAGTGACACCTAACCAATCTAGGAGACACCACTCTCCAAAAGGTAATAGATGGTGTGTTGATGATGAACTCCTTGCTCTTGTGCTTCAAATGATAGTCTCCTCAACACCCAACTCTCTCTCATAGGATTTGATTTGGTAGAAAGATGATTTGAGTGGAAAGCAACTTGAGGAAGGCTAGAGATCAAGATTTATGTGGTTGGATTGGAATATCTTGACCTCAACACAAGTGTAGGTGGTTCTCTCTTAGAAAATGTATGTTGGAAGTGTAGGCATATTCTAATGGCTCTCTCCACGAATTAAGAGTTGGTGGAGGGGTATATATAGCCTCCACACAAAATCTAACCATTACACACAAATCACCAAACTCGGTGGGACCGAATCATATAACTCGGTCAGACCGATTTAGTTCAAAATATGAATGTTAGGATTTTCGGTGGGACCAATATGTCAACTCGGTGGGATCGATTCCATTAGGGTTAGGGCATAACGTAATCTCGGTGAGACTGATTACACAAACTCGGTGGGACTGATTTTGGTAATAGGCAAATAGAGAGTTGGTCAGGCAAACTCGGTGGGACCGATTTGCTCATCTCGGTTAGACCGAAATGTTACGAAGGGGAAACAGAGAGTTTGCATTGCAATCTCGGTGGGACCAATCGCTCATCTCGGTTGGACCGAAATGTTACGAAGGGAAACCGAGAGTTTGCAATCCCATCTCGGTGAGACCGAGATTCCTATCGGTGAGACTGAATTGATTAGGGTTTCTGGAAGTAGCTATGTCAAGTGAACTCGGTGGCGCCGGATAGAAGATTTCGGTGAGGCCGAGTTTGACTTTTGGTTTGGGACATATGTGGATATGAGAAAGTAGTTGAAGGTTTTTGGAGCATATTACTAAGCATTTTGAGCAAGCAACTCATTAAGCAACACCTCACCCCCTTTTAATAGTATTGGCTTTTCCTATGGACTCAATGTGATCTTGGATCACTAAAAGTAAAATATAGAGTCTTGTGCTTTGAGCTTGAGCCAATCTTTTGTCCTTAGCATTTTGAGTGGTCCACTTTCTAATCCATGCCATGACAATCATTGAGCTTTTCCTGAAATATTTATCTTCAAGTAGCATTAGCTCAATGAGCTATATGTTGTTAGGAATTACCAAAATCCACCCAGGGATAGTTGCACTTTCAATCTCACCCTTTTTGGTAATTGATGACAACATATAGATCAAAGCTTCGACAAATGATTATAAGAATGAAAAACATCATCGCTTTGAGAAGTATGTGATAAGCAAGAGCTCCCCCTAAATTTGTGCATTAAGTAAAATTTGCTTTTGAATGCAAATGCACAATCAATTAGGATCATGGGTTACTCGTCCATGTCACATACATCTTGGTGGAGCGCTCAAAATGATAGAAATTAGAAGCATGCACTCATCACCTAGAAAGTGAATGATCATATATGGGATATAAAGGATAGCATCATTCAACCAAACATTAATGTAGCATATGATCAACCACATGATCACATAAGTATCTCACATGGACATAAGGATATAAAGTATCTCACACAAGCACACAAAAAGTTCAACCAAAAGCAAGAGAGATAAGAAGCAGACACTCTCTCTCGAAGACTATCTATACATATTTCTCCCCCTTTGGCAACAAGTTACCAAAAAGTTTGAAAATGCATAGTGCTATATACGTATCTCAGGCTTGGTCTTCTAGATGTGGTGTAGATAGAACTCCAAGGATGAAGGCTTCCGACTATGTAGTTGAAGCTGATGGAGTGGGTGCTAGAGGTGGCACTGGAGCTGTAGCTGCTGGTGCTGACACTGAAGCTCTGGCATATGAGACTAGCACTGCAACAGACCTTGGACCTCGTGGCACATGCTTAAAAGCATTAGTGGTTGCTTTTCCTCTCCTCTCATCTGCTTCCTCCTGAAGCTGCTCAACTGCAGTCTGAATCTCAGTCACCTTTAGATCAAGATCATAGAATTTTGTTTCCACAATCCTCTCCAGGCTCTCCTAATTCTGAGTCAGGGTGGCCAAGCCCTTCTCAATCCTCAGTGTAGCTTGAATCAGATGGCCTAACTAATCTTGTTTGCTCTTCAGGAAGACTCAAGATGCCTCTTCAACACTTGGCATCTGGGCAGCTTTCTCAGCCTTTCCTTGGCCCTCTTCTCCTGGACTTGAGCTGATGATGGTTCTTCCTCATTCATCACAGCAGTGTTGTCTTCAAACTCAGGATATAGAGGTAGATGCTCCTTGTCCAGCAAGTAAGTCCCTGTGCCCATCTTAGAGTTGATGAGCTCCTGAATATGTGGAGCATATCCACAACTCATCTTCTGATCAGAAGCAGTCCTCTTGATCGTTTCGACAATCAAACTCATAACTTTGAACTTCTAGGGAACATAAAAAATTTGTAGCATGTTGATGGAGTGTCCTCGGATCATCTTGTGATCTCCTGACTTGGGTAGCAATGTGTGCCTTAAGATCCAGTTGATCGTAGGCAGACCAGACAACAAGAAATGTACAGATCCAAGCTTGTGTGTCTCCAAAGCCTTGTCAGGGATCTCTTTGTACAAGTTTGCCATTGAGTTGTGGTCTTTCTTCTTGGTGGCATACACATCCAAGTCATCTTCATGTTCTTTGGGGGCATTGATTAGCTTGGCCCATTCTTCAACTGTGGACAGGTACCTAGTACCCTCAGACATCCAAACTATCCTTCCATCTGGATAGAAGTGGGCAGTGGAGTAAAACTGTATGATCAACTCATCATTCCACTTGGTGAGCTTTTGTCCAATGAATTAATCAACTCCACAAGCCTTAAAGCTATCATACACTCCAGGGAAGTGATCTTTATTTTCTCGGGTGAACTCCCAGTCCACCCATTTCATGTCACACACTATGGGCTTCTTGTCAAGCATAATGGTTTCATAGAAATCTTGTTGTTCCTTTGTATGGAACCTGTAGTCAACTGTAGTCCTCCTCCTAACAACATAGGGATCAGACTGTCCCCATAACCTCAATCCTACATCTTTCCTAATGTGCATGTCCTCAGCGACTGGATGAGCTGTAATAGCGTGGATTTTGGCCCTTCTCTTATTCTTTTGATTTGTTTGGTTTTTGCTCTGTTTTTCTTTTTGGAGTGGTTTTGTGGCCTTGTCACCTGGGAAATCACCTTCATTTCCTCTCCCAAGTGACTCATGATCCTCAAAACCTTGCCAAGATCATGTCACTCCACTGCTTGACCAAACCCTAAAATCTTTTTCTAGGAAATATTCCTTTTTCTATTAAAGGAATAACCCTATCTGCCCTAGGTTGTGAAGCAACCTATATTTCTGTCCATCCAAAAATCCCCAAATAATTCTTATACATTGTTTGGGTCATATATTCCTCAAATATGGCAAAATATTTCATTGGTCATATTTCTCATCTTTCTCAATAAATTCATTTCCTATTCTGTCCTAAATGGCACATTGTGAAGCAAGTGTTATTTATCTTTGCCCATTTGACCCCAAACTTCTTGGGCATATTTTCTTGTCCAAATAATTGACTTGTGCCAAAATTAAACTTTATTTTCCTAGCCAAAGTTCCTCGGTTATTTTTCAAAGTTCATGTCTGAGGGAAGCCTTTGTGAAGTAAGTGCTAGCTTGGGTTATCCAAATGAGTTGAAATTTTGAACACTCCTTACTGTGCACATATCTTTACACTCCTCCAAATTTCAGCCCCATCCAGTCATCTATGTGAGCACAGGACCAAATCTTTGCTTCTGTCAATATTTTTAGATTGTGAAGCAAGTACATTTTATATTGCTTCATTTTGCCTGAAAATTTACCAGAGCATTCCCATACCCCAATAACATCTCTCCACCAAATTTGGAACCATTTCACCTAGCCAACATTTCTCTAGAATTATTGCAAGATTCTGGTCAGTGAAGATAGCTGTGAAGGAAGTACCATTTTGGTATGAAACTTTTACAGCATCTTCATATGATCAAATCATTAGGACTTGCCAAATTTCAGCTCAACTTGTCTCTCCATGTGAATGCATCATCCAAATCCCTAATTCTGGCCATTGTAGTGGTTTCTACAGCAACCCTCATCTAAACTCCTCCTCTTAGTCTGATTTTTGGTGATCCACATCACCTGAGTGTGTGATCATCACTGGACAAACTATTTACTGCGTTACCAAGCTGGTGTCCCCACAGCACAGCACAAACACTTGGCTGCTGCCTTGCTTTGGGGCCATCTACAAATCTCTTATTCGCCCCTGGACCCAATTCTTTCTTCATTTTGACTAAGGACAGGATGGTCTATCTACTACACATGGTCGGCCTGACAAGAACACGCCGTTTGCACCAGTGCCCGTGGTGATCACGCTAGCGTCACACATAGTGCAAGCTTTGGCTCGGTCCAGCCACTGTGATCGTCTCCTCCTTCCTCGTCTCGACCTCAAACGTTGTCCAGTAGCTCACCCGTACGTGCTCGACTGCATCTTGCTATGTCGCTGCTTCGTTGTCATTCGCCATCAATGCGCTGCTAGAGCCGCCCCCGTGCCGCGTCCAACCTCTGTCTGCCATTAAAGCTTGGTCGGGAACTCGTGAGTGAGCTCTAGAGCCCTCCTCCACGCCTATATAAGGACCCCCGAACCCCTCCGCACCTCACCAGCCTCTCCCCAAGCCTCCTCGACCACCCGAGTGCTCCAATCTCGCCGTTGGTCGCTGTCATCCTCCGTGGCCGCCTCAGCCTTGGCATGATTCCGGCCAACCCGAGCCTCCTCTCCTCCTCCCACCACGTCCACCGAATCCCCCTCGTTCCACTCAGCCGCCCCACCCACTTTCCCCCTCGCCGGAGTGCCTGCTTCACCGGAGAGCACCACCGCCCGCCCGTCATGGTCCTCCTCCTGGCGCCACCTCTCCCCTCCACCCCTCTCCTCCCCGGCGGCCGTGATCCCTCTAAACGGGACCCCCTCGCTGCCTCGGTCCCTCCGGTGCCCTCGGCTCGGCCAGAGATGGCTGGAGCTGGCCGGCCCCCTCACCGCTTCCTCCCCTGATCCTTCTCTGCCCTTCACGGGAGCACAAGAGCGGGAGGAAGGAGACGAACTCCCATGCCCCCTCCCCCTGCGCCTGGGCCCCGCCTGGAAGTGGCTCCAGCCATGGGTCCACGTGGGTAAGTGGAGACGGGTTTCTTCCGGGTACGCTTTCCTTTTATGAAAATGTATTTTCAATCTACTTCGGTTGGGAATACGCTTTCTTTTTCAGAAAACGTATTTCCCCTTCTGCGCTTTCAGTTTTTCCACCCAGGGACCCGTTGGTGATGAAAATTTCACAGATTGGTCCCTGATCTTCAACTCCTCACAACTTTTCAACCGTAACTCCGATCAAGGTGAAACTAGCACTCAATTTTTCGTGTCGTCGAGCTCTATCTTTTGGTCAGATTTTAACTAGGTGGTCTCACAGTGAAAATGACCATTTTTCCCTTGCCTCTAATCAGCCCCCTCTGAGAAAGAACCATCCGACGTTTCGTTCCGCGGCTTCACCGCACTTCTTCCCGGAGTCTCCGTCACTCCCAGGCAAGCCACAACCACCATTTGCATGATAGCCATGCAGTAGCATTGGTTTTCAGCTTGAATCTTTAATAATTGCATGATTGTTTTGCTACTGCCATCGTTATTTCGGTTATGCTTATGGATCGGTGGTTACCGTCATGATATGCTTTCTTGCACTTTGTTATCATGAGCTACTTGATAGTATTACTTTCATATTGCCATGCTTGATAGTAGTACATGTTGGGTTGGTCATGTTCTTCGATGCATGACTAACGTCGGTTACCGAGTACTGTTAAAATGCATTGTTCCTTTGCTGTTAGATGGTTAAGTGTTTAGTCGGTAATATGATTGATGTGTTGTTGCGTGGTATTTATTGTTGATGTTCATGTTAAGATATGAGTAGTGTGTACTTCTGCCATGCTTAGTGGATATGATTCATCGTTGATATGGTGGATAGTTATGTTCTACCCTCATGCTTATGTTGATATCATGCTCATGCATTGTCATTCCGTCATGTTATTTTACCATGGCTCAGCATTTTGCATTCAAGTTTAACCGGATTAAATTGAACTTGAACAACTATTGGCTGAGTAATGGTGCCACCATATCGAACTGACCAGTGCAACCACCCTTACCTTTATGGGAAGGTCCTAACTAGGTCTATTGTCGTGCCTCTCGCTGGTGCCTCCAACGAGGAAAGGTTATGGACGCGTGCTACCCTGATAAGGTAGGCGGACACAAGCCTTGTGTGCCCGTTGTTGTTGTTATGGATCCGGGTCCCCGTTTGGGACCGTTTATATTTGGCCACGATGGTGGTCGTCGGTGTCTTTGGTAGACATGGGGCCACCCAGGAGAGAGTGGCCGGGAGAGTGTCATGGCAGTAGATCGGTTTTGATCATCGTTGGTCCACCCGAATGGGAGTGCGAGGCCATGGGTTCCGTAGTGTGGGTACAGTGTACTAACCTCTGCAGAGTGTATATTAAATCTATCGATAGCCGCACCTGTCGGCGTTCTGGGAATGGGGGTCCCCAGACTTGCCTGCCTGCGGCCTGCGGCATGGCTCAAAGGGGGGCCCAGCGCAGCCCATCTTCATCAACTCAAACTCATGACCCTCGCGAGGGGCCAAGCCTCGCAGGGTGGACGACGCGGAGCCTCCTCAGGCACAGCCTCGTCAGGCAGGCTCATGAGGAGGCGGAGAGATCAAGGCGGGGTACCTCACGAGGTGCCCATGACGCAAGCCATGACAACTCAGGGGCCAGGCGGGTGCCAGCCCGCGCAGCGTCCTCCTTTCCTCTTTGGTGCAAAGGGGGCAAGCGCAGCCGCGGAGTACCGAGGCATCAGGCAAAGGTTGCCTTTCCGGTGCAACGAGACCAAGACCAGGAGGACTATGAGACGGAGGTCACCGTGGAGCCCAAGACGGTGTCATCACCAGAGCTTTGCGCAGGCGAAGACTACTTTTGTCAGGATAGCTGATGCTTGTTGTCCCCCTTCAAATTAGCCCGCCATTGTTGGCTCCCTTCCCGCTCAACATTTGGGAAGAGCACCAGGGCCTCTATAAATAGGACCAGCCACCCACACAGCAAAGGGAGGAGGTCGTCCGGTTGGAAGCAGATAGAGAGAGAGAGAGAGAGAAAGGTGACTGAACTCCTCCCAGCAGTTCATCGCCCCAGCCAAGAACAGACCCTCGCGAGGCTGTTCTTCCTTGTATTGTTCATCATCATCAGCCCATGAGGCAATCCACACCACACACTGGAGTAGGGTATTACACCACAACGGTGGCCCGAACCAGTATAAACCCTGTGTCTCTTGTGCTGTTCTTCCCATAGCTTTCATCCTAGCGTGGCGGAGGGGTGCACGTAGGTAGGAGGCGAAATCTCCACGCGCACCCCAGTGGTCGAACCTCAAGGGTCTGCCGGAACCCGAAATCCGACATTTGGCGTGCCAGGTAGGGGTGCGCCGGAATTCGTCTTCCACCGCCCCGTTCTCTTCCGACCATCGCGCTCATGTCTGACGCTCGTCGGGCCCGCACGGAACGCCGGGCCGCCCTCGCTTCCCGCGTCGCCCAGACGGCCCCTGTCGGCGGGCGTCCTCGCCGTTCCCCGCACCTGCCGTCAATGCCGCCACCGGCCCGGCGGGGGACGAGCAGCAAGCATCGTCTCAGCATCCGTCCGTGCGGCAAGACGGCCGCACCGCAACTCCCTCGCTCGCCCCAGCTGGATCTTCGTCCCGAGCGCTCCGCGCGCCCATGGAGGCTCGGGCTGCACTCATCGCGGCGAACGAGCTCCTGCGCTACCGTCCCGCCGACGACGTCTATGAAGAATGGCTCGACCGCGTCACCGAGCTCGTCCGCGCCGCAGGGGGCTCTTCCGCGCCATCCGTTCCGCTGCACCGTACTCCGCCCCGCACGGGCGAAGAGGCTCCTGCGGCGCCCCGCCCGCCTCCTCCTCAAGAAGATGCCATGGCTCCAAGGCGCGTGGCCCCTGGGCAGAACCCGCTCTGTCAGGTGCCAGCGCGGCAAGAACAGAGCTGCCAAGAAGTCCCTCGCCCGCCAGAGGCTGCCCGGGCGCTCCCTGCGCCAGCACGTCGCGATCATCCTCCTGCTCCAGTGCGTGGGGACATGCAAGACCAGGCTCTCCGTCACCCAAGGCCTCCCGTGGCCACAGCAGGCTGCCGCGCCTACATCACCGAACTGCGCAGTGTCGCGTGGCCAGGAAAGTTCAAGCCGGACCTACCTCCTCGCTACGACGGCACGGCCGACCATGCGGAGTTCCTCTAGCTCTACGAGCTGGGCATCGAAGCTGCCAACGGAGACGAGAAGGTCATGGCGAACTGGTTTCCCATGGCACTCAAGGACGGGGCCCGCACCTGGCTCCTGAACCTGGCTCCAGGCATAATCTCCTCCTGGGAAGAGATGCGCACCCGCTTCATCGCCAACTTCCAAGGTACTCGCGACCGGGCACCCGCCGTGAGCGACATGCACCGCATCAAGCAACAACCCTGGGAGACCCTGCAGAAGTATATCCAGCGCTTCGACAACGCACGCCTCAAGATTACCAAGGTGACTGAAGAGGCCATCATCTCAGCCTTCTCCGACGGCATGCGCAACGTCAAGATGAAGGAGGAGCTGGCGATCATGAAGACCTGTGGACTTCCTTGGAGATGTTCAACTTGGCGAACAAGTGCGCCAGGGCTGAGGAAGGGCGTCGCTCCCTCCTCGAGCTGCCTGCCGCAGACCCAGAAGAGAAGAAGCTCAAGGCCAAGTAAGTGAAGCGCAAGGGGGCTGCCGTGCTCGCGACAGAACTGGACACCAAGCGGGGCAGAGATCAGCCCGAACCTCCCAAGGGCAGCCGATACTGCGTGTACCACGACCTCCACACCCACAACACCAGCGAATGCCAAGAACTCCGAGCCGTGCGAGAAGGAAGGATCAGCCGTCGCCCTGACCGCGGTGACCGGTGCTACGGCCGAGGAGGAGGAAGGAACGCAGGGCGCTGGGAAGACGGTGGCCCGCGCCAGGGGTGGCGCGACCAACCTCGCGAGGATCGCTGGCAAGACCCACTTCGCGAGGGAGGCTGGAGGAATCAGCCTCCCAAGGATCACCCGCAGGGCAACATAGGCCTCCCGCCGCTGCCGCCGCAGCCAAGGAGAAACAAGGACCGCCACCAGGATGAGGAGGCTGGGGGCTTCCAGGAGCCGCGCGCGATCGCCTGCATCCTGGGTGGAGCTCAAGCCCCAGCCTCTCAACGCATCTTCAAGCAGTTCGCCCGCGAAGTGAATGGAGCCCTCCCCAGGCTCGAAGCCACGCGCCCTCTCAGGTGGTCGGCATGCGCCATCACGTTCAGCTCAGCGGACCAACTCAAGTGCGTAGCTACAGCCGGAGTCCTCCCAATGCTTTGTTCCCCAATCATCAGCAACGTGGTGGTCACCAAGACCCTCATCGATGGTGGGGCAGGGCTCAACGTCCTGTCCGTAGAGACATTCAACAACCTCCAAGTGCCCTACAGCCAACTCCAGCCAACCAAGCCTTTCTCCGGCATCACCGACGGCTCCACGGTACCGATCGGGCAGGTCCGCCTCCCTGTCACCTTCGGGGTACGCGACAACTACCGCACCGAGCTCATCGACTTCGATGTCGCTCACATCCGCCTGCCGTACAACGCCATCCTTGGGTACCCAGCGCTGGCCAAGTTCATGGCCATGACTCACCACGGCTACAACGTCCTCAAGATGCCAGGAAGCGGCAGAGTCATCACGGTGCCCTGTGAAGAGAAGGACGCGGTGTGTTCCCTGGAGCGAGCCTTTCAGGCCGCGTCACTGGAAGACCCGGATCGTAGAAGCAGGAGGCTTCCCGAGGCCGCCCCCAAGAAGAAGAAGACATCGTCTGGCCTGGCCCCTGAGGAGGAAGGCCCCTCTGGGCCCGTGCCTGCCCAGGGGGAACCTCCTTCCATCGCATAGGAAAGCGCGCCCGGCGCCCTCCTCAGGCAGGGCTCGGGGGCTCTCCCCTGGAGGGCCACCGACCTAGCTAGGGTCACGAGGGAGGCGCTTGGGCACCACTTGGAGGCATGTTTCGAAGCATGTTTCCCTCAAGAAGGAGCAAGGCGAGGAGATCCAGACCCACAGGAGTTCGTCAGCAAGGCCATTCAGGAGTTACAGGAGTCAAGAGTCATGAGAGGCGCCCGCCGCCTACCAGCAGTGGCTCCCCATCCAGGCGAGGATGGTGAGCTGCGCGTCTGCGTCGATGTACCAGGGCTCAACCAAGTCGCCTCCCTGGAGCGCCTCTGGCCCTCGCGAGTGGGGCGCTGCGGAGGTCCACCCCACAGCTACGTTCGCATGCCTCGCGGCTTGCCGAGCGCGGCTGACACACACCAGCGCCTCATGAGGGGCATCACAGACGCACAAGAGGCCAGGCGCTCCGCAGCCCTGGCGGAGATGAAGATGGCCCGCGAGGAACCGCCAGCGCCTCCGGAGCCTCTCGAGGCCCCTGGGCCTGGGGGCTCATGTGGATTGGCTCCCGCACCCCACCGAGCCGGCTACACCAACACCCCTTCATCCTCAGCATTGTCAGGTGACATCTTTCAAGTTTCACTTCCAGCTGGGAGCGCCCCTAGGGCTGCATTATTCCCAGGCCGCGTGGGTCCGTCCCTGCGGCATGAATCCCTTTTATTTCGCATCGTTAGCTTACCTTGTTGGGGTAGCCCCTCGGGCAGCATGACCCCCAAGTCGCTCGGGCCTGACCCAGTGATCTCCGTGTTCCCAGCATCTATTTGAACGAATCCACTCCTCTGCGGCTAATTTGCTTTACCTAGTTGCCTGCTCAGCTGACGCCAACTAACGGAGCTGCTCCCAAACAGCACGACGCTTGCGCATGGGTCCATCCCTACAACGCCGACAAACCTGGATGGCTGAGCTCTGGCCACGGTAGCCCCGCATAGCGTCACCTCGTCAAGCCTTCAGTGCCTCACTACCCTTCGGAAGCAACCAACGACTGACAGTCAATTGTTATGGCAACCCCTTTCTTTTTCTATGATGGACCCGCAGGACCTCCTGAAGGATCTGCGTCAGGCGAGGCTCTTGCTGTGTCTCCTTCGCTCTCGTCCGCACGAACCGCTTGCACGTTAAAGGGGGGTGCCTGAGCATCGCGACTCAAGGCTCCTACTGGCTCTCCAGCCCTCACCCTCTGGCCTTGACCACGGCATCGCGACCTGGCATACTAGCGATGGTTGAGACTCGCTCGAGGGCCGGGACCCGAGGACGTAGAGCAGAAAGGGGAGCAAAGGCGAGAGGGGAGAGACACACGAGGACCTCGCCGAGCAACCTCGCGCCTGTCGATGCACGGACCCGGCCACACACCAGAGAGCGGCCCCTGATCCTCGTTATCGCCCGAAAGCGCCAGCTACCGTGGCACCATCCCTACACCTAATGCTATCCCATGTTAGCGACGTCACCCCCCTTTCTCACCGAACGACGGCTGCTTGGGCGCCAAAGGGGACCTCCTGAGCATCGCGACTCAAGGGCTCTTACCGGACTCCGGGTCGCTCACCTCCTGGCCTTGACCACGTCATCGCGACCTGGCATACCAGCGACGGCTGAAGCCGCCTTGGGACTGGGACCTGTCGGCGCAGAGCACCAAGCCCTCGTGAGGTTCGAAAGGGAGGACCGAGCTAAGACGGGATGAGCAACTCGCACAAATCTACGACAAGAGTTATATTAACAAAACAGGATCACAGGCACCTTACAAGCCCCCGTGGGGCGCGTTTTTGGTTCCTCGTAGGGAACACATCCTAAAGAGACGCAAACTGCGCGCATCGCTACAAAAGACGCCATCATCAACAGTGGGCCGTCAAGCACCTACGCCAACCCCATCCAGATCAGAGTCGGCGGCGGCCTGACGAGCCTGCCCTACTCCGGGAGCGGCGCCGGCTCGGGAGCTCGTAGCTGTCTCGCTCGTCTCCGGAGTCGCGAAGGGCTCACCGGAGTCGCTGGAGCCTCCGACGTCCCCACCGCCTGAGGAGCCGCCAAGGGAGCGATTAGCGAGCCTAGTCCTCGTCGCAGCAGGGCCCTGGCCGCCTTCACCGGGGCAGCACTCCACCCGGCACCGTCGTAGTCCAAGTGGACCGCGAAGATGCCCCTTGTCCTGCAAACCCGGGCAATCTCTCTCCAGTCCCGGGTCATGTAGATCTCGCCCGGGGCGATGACCGCGACCTTTGCCTCGGTCGCGAGGGTGCTGCAGCCGGCGTGCTGCAGCTAGAGCTCCAGGGGCTCCCCCTGCGGGATGACGGAGGCGAAGAAGGGAGGAAGTTGGATCCAAGACTGAAGAGTGTCGGCGTTCTGGGAACAGGGGTCCCCAGACTTGCCTGCCTGCGGCGTGGCTCAAAGGGGGCCAGCACGGCCCATCTTCATCAACACAAGACTCAAGACCCTCGCGAGGGGCCAAGCCTCGTGGGGCAGACGACGTGGAGCTTCCTCAGGCGCGGCCTCGTCAGGCTAGCTCACGAGGAGGAGGAGAGATCAAGGCGGGGTACCTCGCGAGGTGCCCGTGACGCAAGCCATGACGACTCAGGGCGCCAAGCGGGCGCCAGCCCACGCAGCATCCTCCTTTCCTCTTTGGTGCAAAGGGGGCAAGCGCAGCCGCGGAGTACCGAGGCATCAGGCAAAGGTTGCCATTTTGGTGCAACGAGACCAAGACCAGGAGGACTACGAGACGGAGGTCACCGTGGAGCCCAAGACGGCGTCATCACCAGAGCTTTGCGCAGGCGAAGACTGCTTTTGTCAGGATAGCTGATACTTGCTGTCCCCCTTCAAATTAGCCCGCCATTGTTGGCTCCCTTCCCGCTCAATATTTGGGAAGAGGACTAGGGCCTCTATAAATAGGACCAGCCGCTCATAGAGCAAGGGTGTGGGAAGAAAGGGAGAGGATTAGATCGAAGAGAGACAGAGAGAGAGAGAGAAGGGTGACTGAACTCCTCCTAACAGTTCATCGCCCCAGCGAAGAACAGACCCTCGCAAGGCTGTTCTTCCTTGTATTGTTCATGATCATCAGCACCAAGAGGCAATCCACCCACCACACACTGGAGTAGGGTATTACACCACAACGGTGGCCTGAACTAGTATAAACCTTGTGTCTTTTGTGCAGTTCTTTCAGTAGTTTAGATCTTTGCGAGACGGTGAGGTAGAAGGCGTAATCTCCACGCGCACCCCAGAGTTCGATCCTTAAGGGTTTGCCGGAACCCGGAATCCGACATTTAGCGCGCCAGGTAGGGGTGCGCCGGAATTCGACTTCCACCGCTCCGTGCCCCGTCGCATCGCCATCACCATGCCCGGCGACCAGGAGGGCAACCCCGACCCGTAGGCTGCGTGGCCTGCCCGCGTAGAGCCGGTCGCCTCGGGCGACCCCGTGCCCCAGGCAGCTCGCAGTCTGCAGGGCGCTGCGGGCCGCGGGCGACGCGGATAGACTTCGACAACTCTTACACTGCGGCAGGCACGGTCGGCAGCAAGGGCCTCCAATCACGCCGCGACCACGACGTCGTACACCCGCCAGGAGCAGGCGAACTCGAGGGCCGCGCTCATGGTGGCCCGAGAGCTGCTGCGATTCAGACTGCTGGAGGGCGGCCACGACGTGCTGCTCGAGCGAGTGGCGGAGCTCCTGGGCTTCGCCGCCTCGGGGGCTCACCCCTTCTCCACCCAGCTCCCATCTCAAGCCCAAGGCGACCCGCGCGGGGGCTCCGCACGCGCCCGCGGGCTCCAAGGCTACTCCGACGCCAGCGAAGCTGTCGGCACCGGATCGGCGGCGGTGCTGCCCCCGCCCCCGGCCCGCGGAGAAGGACTCAACACGACCCGCGGCACCAGTGGGTGGCCGCACTGCCACCCCGCGGTGGGCGTGACAGGCAGGACCGCATGGCATGCGGGGCACCACGGCGTGGCATTCGGGATGACAGCGCCGGAGGAATATGTGCCCCTCATGATAGACCAAGGACACCCTCACGAGAACGGACAAGGCTCGCTCCTCAGCCCAAGCTGGGGGGACGAGGCACTAGAAGATGAGCCTTTCCATGAGCCCCAGAACGGTCCCACTGGCCACGCTGGAGGCAACGATTATCGGGCACCGCTAATTCTTCAGGAGTAGGTATACGCTAACCATGGATCGCAGGAGGTGTAGGTCGCCGCAGCAAACAGCTGCCCCGCTCCCACAGTCTCCTACCCCTCGGGAGGAGGGCGCAGGGGGCTGCAGGAGAGGGGCCGGGATCCGACATCACAACCGCGGCGTTCGGAGCAAGGTGTTCTCAGGAGGTAGGCCCTCTGCTGGGGAGGTGCCTCAGGGCCTGCCCCTGGCGGAGGACCCGTGGTCGTCGGGGGAACCGCTGGCGACCACTCTACCCCATCGGGCGGCGTCCTGGTTTCCGGTCGTTGCTGATGGCACTAGAGTGTGGCGCAAGGCGGGGCCCTCATCTGGCGATATGAAGCAAGGCCAGTACCTGTGAAGAAGGCCCGGTGCCTGTGAAGCTCGCCGCCCCGTGACACTCTCACGTAATAATGAGTGGGGCTGTACATGCCCCGGAGTCTCAGGGGTGCCGGCCTCAGGCCCTGGGGCTCCCTCCCACGCCCAGTGGACAGCACTTAGCTCCGCGCTGGTGAGAAGACGTCCAAGACTAGATTAGGTGCCGGACGCGGCCTTTTGTCTACTTTCATTGCCTTTCCCTTTGGCTGTATCTTTTCCCCCACTGGATTTAAGTTGGATTCGAATTTGAGATTTGCGTGTGTTCGGGGTAGGTGTGCTTATTCTCTCTCGAGCCGTTTCTCGCGTTATGGTTACCGCTTCGCTACAGCTGCCTCCCCTCGCGAGCCCCTCACGAGTCGGGTCAGGCCTGGCTCGTGTGCAGCCCAACTGCCGCTGTTGCTCCCTCTTGGGAGGATTTTCGGGTGCCTGCGGAGGTTGTCCTATTAGGAAAAGGCCCAGAGCCTGTGAAGCAAGGCGAGTGCCTGTGAAGCTCTCGCGTTCAGGAAAAGGCCCAGAGCCTGTGCAGCAAGGCAAGTGCCTGTGAAGCTCTCGCGTTCAGGAAAAGGCCCAGAGCCTGTGAAGCAAGGTGAGTGCCCGTGAAGCTCTCGCGTTCAGGAAAAGGCCCAGAGCCTGTGAAGCAAGGCGAGTGCTTGTGAAGCTCTCGCGTTCAGGAAAAGGTCCAGAGCCTGTGAAGCAAGGCGAGTGCCTGTGAAGCTATCGCATTTTGGAAAAAGGCCCAGAGCCTATGAAGAAGGCAAGTGCCTGTGAAGCCGTCGCATTTGGGAAAAGGCCCGGAGCCTGTGAAGAAGGCCAAGGCTTGTGAAGCTCCCCGCCAGCGACACTCTCATATCCAATGGAATCAACTAAAGAACACCAAAGGCGTCACGCCCTCCCACAGGCTGCTTCGGGACTTGCGCGAAACAAAGGTAAACCGGCCAACCGCCCAGCGCGGGCGCTCGTGCAATATGACAACTACTAATACGATGAACACAGGTTCTACATGAGGGGTTCCCCTCCCAAAATGCTCTCACAACCATCAGGTCAAAAACCTGAGTTCTATCCATGCAGGGTAAAAAAGACAGGAGCGATACACACTCAGTCAGACCAATCCCCCAATGCGTCCTCGGAAGCACCTCCTGAGCCTTCGCTGGCGTCGCCGAATTCGCCATCGTCGTCTGCGTCGCCTCCAGCGGCGTCAGGGCCGCTCACTGCGCCGCCCTCGTCAGCACCCACGATCACGTCGTCGTCGTCCAAAGCGAAGGCCCTGACAAGGGCGTCCATGTTGTCTTCCACCCAGTGCGCCAGGTCGCCTCGGACGGCCTGGGGAACTGGGGCGATGACAGCGTCAAAATCGAAGCGGGAATCCATGTTCAGGAGATGGCTGAAGACACGGGAGAAGGCGCGCCCCAGCAGGGCGCAGCTCCTCTCTTCCACCAACCTGTCAGCCCTGGCCGACCGCGCCTCCAGCTGCGTCACCACGGCAGTGAAGAACTGAAGGTTGCCAGCATAGTTGGCTGTGTGCGGCTCGCCAACGGCCGCCTCACAGATGTTGCCCAAGGCTGCGCTAGCTCTCTCCCGGAGAGTGGCGAGCATGGGGCCATGCACGAGCTCCAGGACCTGCCGCTTACATATCTCGTCCGCGTTCTGGCGCGCGACGCCCTCAGCCTCCTCCACCCGCTGGCGAAGACGGAGCATCTCGGCCTGGGAGGCGGCTAACTCCCCTTGCGCTACCTCAAGGGCAGCCCGGGAGGCGTCGGCCAGCCGCGTCGCCTCCTCCCGCTTGGCCCTCAAGGCTGCAATCCTTCCTTCAGCTTCGGCCCGGATCAACTCTAGCCTCCCCTCGAACTCGCGCTCGAGGTCTTGGCGCGCCATCGCCACCCGGCGTCCGACCTCCTCCAGGACACGAGCTTCCCGTGCGGCAACATCGTCCTCCACCTGCGTCACCAAGCGGTCCCTCGTCTCCAGCCGCTCGTACTCGCTGGTGCGTTCGGCGGCCTCCAGCGTCAACGCCTCCTCACGCTTTTGGAGCTCAGCTGGGTCGCCGGAGGCCACCCGCATCGATGCAAGGGCCCACTCGCGCAGCTCCACTTGCTCCCCCAGTGAGTGGCACCGGGCCAGGAGCTCACGAGCCCGCTCCTCCGCCGCCTCTCGCCGTCGGTCAGCTCCCCGGGCCTCCTCGGCAGCCTGGGATCGGGCCACCCGAGAGGCCTCCAGCGACGCCTTCGCCTTTTCATCGTCAAGATCACGCTGACGGCGCGCGAGGGTGATGGCGGCATCCAGCTCGCGCCTCCCTGCAGCCAGGCGCAGGCCCTCGGCCTCCAGGCGCGCGTCTTCGTCAGCAAGCTCCTCCCCAAGCAGGTTCACCGCGTCAGTTGCCCTTCGAAGGAACCCTTGGCGGTGAGCGCGGCGCTCCTGGGCGCGTTCGGGCACGTGTTCCACACCATCATCCGCCCCAAGCAAGCGTCGGGGGCCACGAATCATCGTTCCCCCTCCGGGGCAGGGGGCTGGGTGCTGGCACCCTCGCGACGGCCGGGCGCGCCGCACCAGAAGCCCAGCCTGGAGCCAGCCCGTCTCCAGATGAAGGGCGCAGGGGGCGCTTCAACCTGTCGCAGTCCATGACTAGACGAGAATGTCGGCGTTCTGGGAACGGGGGTCCCCAGACTTGCCTGCCTGCGGCCTGCGGCGTGGCTCAAAGGAGGCCCAACATGGCCCATCTTCAACAACACAAGACTCAAGACCCTCGCGAGGGGCCAAGCCTCGTGAGGCGGACGACACGGAGCTTCCTCAGGCACGGCCTCGTCAGGCTGGCTCGTGAGGAGGCAGAGAGATCAAGGCGGGGTACCTCGTGAGGTGCCCGTGATGCAAGCCATGACGACTCAGGGCGCCAGGCGGGCACCAGCGCGCGTAGCGTCCTTCTTTCCTCTTTGGTGCAAAGGGGGCAAGCGCAGCCGCGGAGTACCAAGACATCAGGCAAAGGTTGCCATTTCGGTGCAACGAGACCAAGACCAGGAGGACTACGAGACGGAGGTCACCGTGGAGCCCAGGACGGCGTCATCACCAGAGCTTTGCGCAGGCGAAGACTGCTTTTGTCAGGATAGTTGATACTTGCTGCCCCCCTTCAAATTAGCCCGCCATTGTTGGCTCCCTTCCCGCTCAATATTTGGGAAGAGGACCAGGGCCTCTATAAATAGGACCAGCCACCCACATAGTTGGGGGGGTTCGGTTCTGTTCGTTCGATCGGTAGGAAGCAGAGTAAGAGAGAGAGAGACAGGTGGCTGAACTCCTCCTGGCAGTTCATCACCCCAGCCAAGAACAGGCCCTCGCGAGGCTGTTCTTCCTTGTATTGTTCATCATCATCAGCCCCATGAGGCAATCCACCAACCACACACTGGAGTAGGGTATTACACCACAACGGTGGCCCGAACCAGTATAAATCTTGTGTCCCTTGTGCAGTTCTTTTAGGAGTTTTAGATCTTTGCGAGACGGAGAGGTAGAAGGCGTATTCTCCGCGTGTACCCCAGTGTTCAAACCTTAAGGGTCTGCCGTAACCCGAAATCCGACATTTGGCGCGCCAGGTAGGGGTGCGCCGGAATTCGTCGTCCACCGCTCCGTTCTCCTCCGACCGTCGCATCTAGTCCGACGCTCGTCGGGCCCGCGCCGAGCGCCGGGCCGCCATCGCTTATCGCGTCGCCCAGATGGCGCCCATCGGCGGACGTCCTCGTCGTTCCCCATCGCCCGCCGTCAACGCCGCCACCGGCCCGGCGGGGGGCGAGCAGCAAGCGTCGTCCCAGCATCCATCCGTGCGGCAAGACGGCCGCACCACTACTCCATCGCTCGCACCAGCTGGTTCTTCGTCCCGCGCGCTCCGCGCACCCATGGAGGCTCGAGCTGCGCTCCTCGCGACAAACGAGCTCCTGTGCTACCGTCCCGTCGACGACGTCTATGAGGAGTGGCTCGACCGCGTCGCTGAGCTTGTCCGCGCCGCAGGGGGCTCTCCCGCGCCGTCCGTTCCTCTGCGCCACACCCCGCCCCGCGTGAGCAACGAAGCTCCGGAGGCGTACCAGCCGCCTCCTCTCCAAGAAGATGCTATGGCTCCAAGGTGCGTGGCCCCTGGGCGGAACCCGCTCCGTCAGGTGCCAGCGCAGCAAGAACGGAGCTTCCAAGAGATCCCACGCCCGCAAGGGGCTGCCCGGGCGCTCCCTGCTCCGGCACGCCGCGACCCTGGTCCAGCTCCGGCACGCCAAGACCCGGCATTGCTCCTAGCTGTAGCACGTGGGGACCCTCAAGACCAAGCTCTCCACCAGCCGAGGCCTTTCGTGGTCACCGTAGGCTGCCGTGCCTACACCACCGAGCTGTGTAGCGTCGCGTGGCCCGGCAAGTTCAAGCCTGACCTGCCTCCTCGTTACGATGGCACGACTGACCCTGCAGAGTTCCTCCAGCTCTACGAGCTGGGCATCGAAGCTGCCAGCGGGGATGAAAAGGTCATGGCGAACTGGTTCCCCATGGCGCTCAAGGAAGGAGCTCGCACCTGGCTCCTGAATCTGGCTCCGGGCACCTGCCTCATCGCCAACTTCCAAGGTACTCGCGACCGGCCACCCACCGTGAGCGACATGCGCCGCATCAAGCAACAACCCGGAGAGACCCTGCAGAAGTACATCCAGCGCTTCAACAGCGCGCGCCTCAAGATCCCCAAGGTGTCCGAGGAGGCCATCATCTCGGCCTTCTCCAATGGTGTGCGCGATGTCAAGATGAAGGAGGAGCTCGCGATGCATGAAGACCTGTGCACCTCCCTGGAGCTGTTCAACGTGGCGACCAAGTGCGCCAGGGCTGAGGAGGGACGCCTCTCCCTCCTCGAGCTGCCTGCCGCAGAACCAGAGGAGAAAAAGCCCAAGGCCAAGGACATGAAGCGCAAGGGGGCTGCCGTGCTCGCAGCAGAACCAGACACCAAGCGAGGCAAAGATGTGCCTGAGTCCTCCAGGCGCAGCCGGTACTGTGTGTACCACGACCTCCACACCCACAACACCAACGAATGCCAAGAACTCCGCGCCGTGCGGGAAGGAAGGATCGGTCGTCGTCCCGATCGCGCCGATCGGGGCTACGGCCGAGGAGGAGGAAGAAACGCAGGACGCTGGGAAGACCGTGGCCCGCGCCAAGGGTGGCGTGATCAACCTCGCGAGGAACGCTGGCGAGACCTACCTCGCGAGGGGGACTGGAGGGACCAGCCTCGTGAGGATCGCCCACAAGGCAACGCAGGCCTCCCTCCACTGCCGCCTCAGCCAAGGAGGAACGAGGACCGCCATCAAGACGAGGGGGCTGGGGGCTTCTAGGATCCACGCGCAATCGCCTGCATCCTGGGCGGAGCTCAAGCCCCAGCCTCCCAATGCATCTTCAAGCAGTTTGCCCATGAGGTGAACGCAGCCCTCCCCAGGCTCGAAGCAACGCGCTGTTGGGGAACGTAGTAATTTCAAAAAAAATTCCTACGCACACGCAAGATCATGGTGATGCATAGCAACGAGGGGAGAGTATGATCTACGTACCCTTGTAGATCGCAACGGAAGCGTTGACACAACGTAGAGGAAGTAGTCGTACGTCTTCTTCCCGATCCGACCGATCCAAGCACCGTCACTCCGGCACCTCCGAGTTCTTAGCACACGTACAGCTCGATGACGATCCCCGGGCTCCGATCCAGCAAAGCGTCGGGGAAGAGTTCCGTCAGCACGACGGCATGGTGACGATCTTGATGTTCTACCGTCGCAGGGCTTCGCCTAAGCACCGCTACAATATGATCGAGGTGGAATATGGTGGAAGGGGGCACCGCACACGGCTAAGGAACGATCTCAATGATCAACTTGTGTGTCTAGGGGTACCCCCTGCCTCCGTATATAAAGGAGCCAAGGGGGAGGGGGCCGCCGGCCAGGAGGAGGGCGCAGGAGGAGTCCTACTCCTACCGGGAGTAAGACCCCCCCCCCCAATCCTAGTTGGACTAGGATTCCCCGAGGGGGAAAGAGAGAGAGGGGGGCCGGCCACCTCTCCTAGTCCTAATAGGACTAGGGGAGGGGGGAGGCGCGCAGCCCACCTTGGGCTGCCCCCTTCTCCTTTCCACTAAAGCCCACTAAGGCCCATATGGCTCCCGGGGGGTTCCGGTAACCTCCCGGTACTCCGGTAAAATCCCGATTTCACCCAGAACACTTCTGATATCCAAATATAGGCTTCCAATATATCAATCTTTATGTCTCGACCATTTCGAGACTCCTCATCATGTCCGTGATCTCATCCGGGACTCCGAACTAACTTCGGTACATCAAAATGCATAAACTCATAATAACTGTCATTGTAACGTTAAGCGTGCGAACCCTACGGTTCGAGAACAATGTAGACATGACCGAGACACGTCTCCGGTCAATAACCAATAGCACGACCTGGATGCCCATATTGGCTCCTACATATTCTACGAAGATCTTTATCGGTCAGACCGCATAACAACATACGTTGTTCCCTTTGTCATCGGTATGTTAGTTGCCCAAGATTCGATCGTCGGTATCCAATACCTAGTTCAATCTCGTTACCGGCAAGTCTCTTTACTCGTTCCGTAATACATCATCTCACAACTAACATATTAGTTGTAGTGCTTGCAAGGCTTATGTGATGTGCATTACCGAGAGGGCCCAGAGATACCTCTCCGACAATCGGAGTGACAAATCCTAATCTCGAAATACGCCAACCCAACATCTACCTTTGGAGACACCTGTAATGCTCCTTTATAATCACCCAGTTACGTTGTGACGTTTGTTAGCACCCAAAGTGTTCCTCCGGAAAACGGGAGTTGCATAATCTCATAGTTGTAGGAACATGTATAAGTCATGAAGAAAGCAATAGCAACATACTAAACGATCGGGTGCTAAGCTAATGGAATGGGTCATGTCAATCAGATCATTCAACTAATGATGTGACCTCGTTAATCAAATAACAACACTTTGTTCATGGTTAGGAAACATAACCATCTTTGATTAACGAGCTAGTCTAGTAGAGGCACACTAGTGACACTCTGTTTGTCTATGTATTCACACAAGTATTATGTTTCCGGATAATACAATTCTAGCATGAATAATAAACATTTATCATGATATAAGGAAATAAATAATAAATTTATTATTTCCTCTTGGGAATATTTCCTTCAGTCTCCCACTTGCACTAGAGTCAATAATCTAGATTACACAGTAATGATTCTAACACCCATGGAGCCTTGGTGCTGATCATGTTTTGCTTGTGGAAGAGGCTTAGTCAATGGATCTGCAACATTCAGATCCGTATGTATCTTGTAAATCTCTATGTCTCCCACCTAGACTAGATCCCGGATGGAATTGAAGCGTCTCTTGATGTGCTTGGTTCTCTTGTGAAATCTGGATTCCTTTGACAAGGCAATTGCACCAGTATTGTCACAAAAGATTTTCATTGGACCCGATGTACTAGGTATGACACCTAGATCGGATATGAACTCCTTCATCCAGACTCCTTCATTTGCTGCTTCCGAAGCAGCTATGTACTCCGCTTCACATGTAGATCCCGCTACGACGCTTTGTTTTGAACTGCACCAACTGACAGCTCCACCGTTTAATGTAAACACGTATCTGGTTTGCGATTTAGAATCGTCCGGATCAGTGTCAAAGCTTGCATCAACGTAACCTTTTACGATGAGCTCTTTGTCATCTCCATATACGAGAAACATATCCTTAGTCCTTTTCAGGTATTTCAGGATGTTCTTGACCGCTGTCCGGTGATCCACTCCTGGATTACTTTGGTACCTCCATGCTAAACTTATAGCAAGGCACACATCAGGTCTGGTACACAGCATTGCATACATGATAGAGCCTATGGCTGAAGCATAGGGAACATCTTTCATTTTCTCTCTATCTTCTGTAGTGGTCGGGCTTTGAGTCTTACTCAATCTCAGACCTTGTAATACAGGCAAGAACCCTTTCTTTGCTTGATCCATTTTGAACTTTTTCAAAACTTTGTCAAGGTATGTGCTTTGTGAAAGTCCAATTAAGCGTCTCGATCTATCTCTATAGATCTTAATGCCCAATATGTAAGCAGCTTCACCAAGGTCTTTCATTGAAAAACTCTTATTCAAGTATCCCTTTATGCTATCCAGAAATTCTATATTATTTCCAATCAGTAATATGTCATCCACATATAATGTCAGAAATGCTACAGAGCTCCCACTCACTTTCTTGTAAATACAGGCTTCTCCGAAAGTCTGTATAAAACCAAATGCTTTGATCACACTATCAAAGCGTTTATTCCAACTCCGAGAGGCTTGCACCAGTCCATAAATGGATCGCTGGAGCTTGCACACTTTGTTAGCTCCCTTTGGATCAACAAAACCTTCTGGTTGCATCATATACAACTCTTCTTCCAGAAATCCATTCAGGAATGCAGTTTTGACATCCATCTGCCAAATTTCATAATCATAAAATGCGGCAATTGCTAACATGATTCGGACAGACTTAAGCATCGCTACGGGTGAGAAGGTCTCATCGTAGTCAACCCCTTGAACTTGTCGAAAACCTTTTGCGACAAGTCGAGCTTTATAGACAGTAACGTTACCATCAGCGTCAGTCTTCTTCTTGAAGATCCATTTATTTTCAATTGCTTGCCGATCATTGGGCAAGTGAACCAAAGTCCATACTTTGTTCTCATACATGGATCCCATCTCAGATTTCATGGCTTCAAGCCATTTTGCGGAATCTGGGCTCACCAACGCTTCTTCATAGTTCGTAGGTTCATCATGATCTAGTAGCATGACTTCCAGAACAGGATTACCGTACCACTCTGGTGCGGATCTCACTCTGGTTGATCTACGAGGTTCAGTAGTATCTTGATCTGAAGTTTCATGATTATTATCATTAGCTTCCTCACTAACTGGTGTAGGTGTCACTGAAACAGTTTTCTTGGATGTACTACTTTCCAGTAAGGGAGCAGGTACAGTTACCTCGTCAAGTTCTACTTTTCTCCCACTCACTTCTTTCGAGAGAAACTCCTTCTCCAGAAAGTTTCCGAATTTAGCAACAAAAGTCTTGCCTTCGGATTTGTGATAGAAGGTGTATCCAATAGTTTCCTTTGTATATCCTATGAAGACACATTTCTCCGATTTGGGTTCGAGCTTATCAGGTTGAAGCTTTTTCACATAAGCATCGCAGCCCCAAACTTTCAGAAACGACAACTTTGGTTTCTTGCCAAACCACAGTTCATAAGGTGTCGTCTCAACGGATTTTGATGGTGCCCTATTTAACGTGAATGCGGCCGTCTCTAGAGCGTATCCCCAAAATGATAGCGGTAAATCAGTAAGAGACATCATAGATCGCACCATATCTAGTAAAGTACGATTACGACATTCGGACACACCATTACGCTGTGGTGTTTCGGGTGGCGTGGGTTGCGAAACTATTCCACAATTTTTCAAATGTACACCAAACTCGTAACTCAAATATTCTCCTCCACGATCAGATTGTAGAAACTTTATTTTCTTGTTACGAGGATTTTCCACTTCACTCTGAAATTCTTTGAACTTTTCAAATGTTTCAGACTTATGTTTCATTAAGTAGATATACCCATATCTGGTTAAATCATCTGTGAAGGTGAGAAAATAACGATATCCGCCACGAGCCTCAATATTCATCGGACCACATACATCTGTATGTATGATTTCCAGCAAATCTGTTGCTCTCTCCATAGTACCGGAGAATGGTGTTTTAGTCATCTTGCCCATGAGGCACGGTTTGCAAGTACCAAGTGATTCATAATCAAGTGGTTCCAAAAGTCCATCAGTATGGAGTTTCTTTATGTGCTTTACACCGATATGACCTAAACGGCAGTGCCACAAATAAGTTGCACTATCATTATCAACTCTGCATCTTTTGGCTTCAACATTATGAATATGTGTATCACTACTATCGAGATTCAATAAGAATAGACCACTCTTCAAGGGTGCGTGACCATAAAAGATATTACTCATATAAATAGAACAACCATTATTCTCTGATTTAAATGAATAACCGTCTCGCATTAAACAAGATCCAGATATAATGTTCATGCTCAACGCTGGCACCAAATAACAATTAGTTAGGTCTAATATTAATCCCGAAGGTAGATGTAGAGGTAGCATGCCGACCGCGATCACATCGACTTTGGAACCGTTTCCCACGCGCATCGTCACCTCGTCCTTATCAAATCTTCGCTTAATCCGCAGCCCCTGTTTCGAGTTGCAAATATTAGCAACAGAACCAGTATCAAATACCCAGGTGCTACTGCGAGCATTAGTAAGGTACACATCAATAACATGTATATCACATATACCTTTGTTCACCTTGCCATCCTTCTTAGCCGCCAAATACTTGGGGCAGTTCCGCTTCCAGTGACCAGTCTGCCTGAAGTAGAAGCACTCAGTTTCAGGCTTAGGTCCAGACTTGGGTTTCTTCTCTTGAGCAGCAACTTGCTTGCCGTTCTTCTTGAAGTTCCCCTTCTTCTTCCCTTTGCCCCTTTTCTTGAAACTAGTGGTCTTGTTGACCATCAACACTTGATGCTCCTTCTTGATTTCTACCTCCGCAGCTTTCAGCATTGCGAAGAGCTCGGGAATAGTCTTGTTCATCCCTTGCATATTATAGTTCATCACGAAGCTCTTGTAGCTTGGTGGCAGTGATTGGAGAATTCTGTCAATGATGCAATCATCTGGAAGATTAACTCCCAAATGAATCAAGTGATTATTATACCCAGACATTTTGAGTATATGCTCACTGACAGAACTGTTCTCCTCCATCTTGCAGCTATAGAACTTATTGGAGACTTCATATCTCTCAATCCGGGCATTTGCTTGAAATATTAACTTCAACTCGTGAAACATATCATATGCTCCATGACGTTCAAAACGTTGTAGGAAGTCCCGATTCTAAGCCGTAAAGCATGGCACACTGAACTATCGAGTAGTCATCAGCTTTGCTCTGCCAGACGTTCACAACATCTGGTGTTGCTCCAGCAGCAGGCCTGGCACCCAGTGGTGCTTCTAGGACGTAATTCTTCTGTGCAGCAATGAGGATAATCCTCAAGTTACGGACCCAGTCCGTGTAATTGCTACCATCATCTTTCAACTTTGCTTTCTCAAGGAACGCATTAAAATTCAACGAAACAATAGCACGAGCCATCTATCTACAATCAACATAAACAAGCAAGATACTATCAGGTACTAAGTTCATGATAAATTTAAGTTCAATTAATCATATTACTTAAGAACTCCCACTTAGATAGACATCCCTCTAATCCTCTAAGTGATTACGTGATCCAAATCAACTAAACCATGTCCGATCATCATGTGAGATGGAGTAGTTTCATCGGTGAACATTATTATGTTGATCATATCTACTCTATGATTCACGCTCGACCTTTCGGTCTCCGTGTTCCGAGGCCATATCTGTATATGCTTGGCTCGTCAAGTATAACCTGAGTATTCCGCGTGTGCAACTGTTTTGCACCCGTTGTATTTGAACGTAGAGCCTATCACACCCGATCATCACGTGGTGTCTCAGCACGAAGAACTTTCGCAACGGTGCATACTCAGGGAGAACACTTCTTGATAATTTAGTGAGAGATCATCTTATAATGCTACCGTCAATCAAAGCAAGATAAGATGCATAAAAGGATAAACATCACATGCAATCAATATAAGTGATATGATATGGCCATAATCATCTTGTGCTTGTGATCTCCATCTCCGAAGCACCGTCGTGATCACCATCGTCACCGGCGCGACACCTTGATCTCCATCGTAGCATCGTTGTCGTCTCGCCAATCTTATGCTTCCACGAATATCACTACCGCTTAGTAATAAAGTAAAGCATTACATCACGTTTGCATTGCATACAATAAAGCGACAACCATATGGCTCCTGCCAGTTGCCGATAACTCGGTTACAAAACATGATCATCTCATACAATAAAATTTAGCATCATGCCTTGACCATATCACATCACAACATGCCCTGCAAAAACTAGTTAGACGTCCTCTACTTTGTTGTTGCAAGTTTTACGTGGCTGCTACGGGCTTAAGCAAGAACCAATCTCACCTACGCATCAAAACCACAACGATAGTTTGTCAAATAGACTCCGTTTTAACCTTCGCAAGGACCGGGCGTAGCCACACTTGGTTCAACTAAAGTTGGAGAGACAGTCGTCCGCAAGCCACCTGTGTGCAAAGCACGTCGGGAGAACCGGTCTTGCGTAAGCGTACGCGTAATGTTGGTCCGGGTCGTCTCGTCCAACAATACCGCCGAACCAAAGTATGACATGATGGTAGGCAGCATGACTTATATCGCCCACAACTCACTTGTGTTCTACTCGTGCATATAACATCAAACCATAAAACCTGGCTCTGATACCACTGTTGGCGAAGGTAGTAATTTCAAAAAATTTCCTACGCACATGCAAGATCATGGTGATGCATAGCAACGAGGGGAGAGTATGATCTACGTACCCTTGTAGATCGCAACGGAAGCGTTGACACAACGTAGAGGAAGTAGTCGTACGTCTTCTTCCCGATCCGACCGATCCAAGCACCGTTACTCCGGCACCTCCGAGTTCTTAGCCCACGTACAGCTCGATGACGATCCCCGGGCTCCGATCCAGCAAAGCGTCGGGGAAGAGTTCCGTCAGCACGACGGCGTGGTGACGATCTTGATGTTCTACCGTCGCCGGGCTTCGCCTAAGCACCGCTACAATATGATCGAGGTGGAATAAGGTGGCAGGGGGCACCGCACACGGCTAAGGAACGATCTCAATGATCAACTTGTGTGTCTAGGGGTGCCCCCTGCCTCCGTATATAAAGGAGCCAAGGGGGAGGGGGCCTCCGGCCAGGAGGAGGGCGTAGGAGGAGTCTTACTCCTACCGGGAGTAGGACTCCCCCCCCCAGTCCTAGTTGGACTAGGATTCCCCGAGGGGGAAAGAGAGAGAGGGGGGCCGGCCACCTCTCCTAGTCCTAATAGGACTAGGGGAGGGGGGAGGCGCGCAGCCCACCTTGGGCTGCCCCCTTCTCCTTTCCACTAAAGCCCACTAAGGCCCATATGGCTCCCGGGGGGTTCCGGTAACCTCCCGGTACTCCGGTAAAATCCCGATTTCACCCGGAACACTTCCGATATCCAAATATAGGCTTCCAATATATCAATCTTTATGTCTCGACCATTTCGAGACTCCTCGTCATGTCCGTGATCTCATCCGGGACTCCAAACTAACTTCGGTACATCAAAATGCATAAACTCATAATAACTGTCATCGTAACGTTAAGCGTGCGGACCCTACGGTTCGAGAACAATGTAGACATGACTGAGACACGTCTCCTGTCAATAACCAATAGCGGGACCTGGATGCCCATATTGGCTCCTACATATTCTACGAAGATCTTTATCGGTCAGACCGCATAACAACATGCGTTGTTCCCTTTGTCATCGGTATGTTACTTGCCCGAGATTCGATCGTCGGTATCCAATACCTAGTTCAATCTCATTACCGGCAAGTCTCTTTACTTGTTCCGTAATACATCATCTCACAACTAACATATTAGTTGTAGTGCTTGCAAGGCTTATGTGATGTGCATTACCGAGAGGGCCCAGAGATACCTCTCCGACAATCGGAGTGACAAATCCTAATCTCGAAATACGCCAACCCAACATCTACCTTTGGAGACACCTGTAATGCTCCTTTATAATCACCCAGTTACGTTGTGATGTTTCGTAGCACCCAAAGTGTTCCTCCGGCAAACGGGAGTTGCATAATCTCATAGTTATAGGAACATGTATAAGTCATGAAGAAAGCAATAGCAACATACTAAACGATCGGGTGCTAAGCTAATGGAATGGGTCATGTCAATCAGATCATTCAAATAATGATGTGACCTCGTTAATCAAATAACAACACTTTGTTCATGGTTAGGAAACATAACCATCTTTGATTAACGAGCTAGTCTAGTAGAGGCATACTAGTGAAACTCTGTTTGTCTATGTATTCACACAAGTATTATGTTTCCGGATGATACAATTCTAGCATGAATAATAAACATTTATCATGATATAAGGAAATAAATAATAACTTTATTATTGCCTCTAGGGCATATTTCCTTCACGCGCCCTCTCAGGTGGTCGGCGTGCGCCATCACATTCAGCTCAGCGGATCAACTCAAGTGTGCAGCCACAGCTGGCGTCCTCCCGATGCTCTGCTCCCCGGTCATCAGCAATGTACTGATCAGCAAGACCCTCATCGATGGTGGGGCAGGGCTCAACGTCCTATCCGTGGAAACGTTCAACAATCTCCAAGTGCCCTACGACCAGCTTCAGCCAACCAAGCCCTTCTCCGGAATCACCAACGGCTCGACGTTCCCGATTGGGCAGGTCCGCCTCCCTGTCACCTTCGGGGCACGCGACAACTACCGCACCGAGCTCATCGACTTCGACGTCGCCCACATCCGACTGCCGTACAACGCCATCCTCGGGTACCCAGCACTGGCCAAGTTCATGGCCGTGACTCACCATGGCTACAACGTCCTCAAGATGCCAGGGAGTGGCGGAGTCATCACGGTGCCCTGTGAAGAGAGGGATGCAGCGTGTTCCCTGGAGCGAGCCTTCCAGGCCGCGTCACTGGAAGACCCGGATTGCGGAAGCAGGAGGCTTCCCGAGACCACCCCCAAGAAGAAGAAGACATCGTCCGGACCGGCCCCTCGGGAGGCAGGCCCCTCTGGGCCCGCGTCTGTCCAGGGGGAGCCTCCTTCCATCGCATAGGAAAGTGCGCCCGGTGCCCTCCTCAGGCAGGTCTCGGGGGCTCTCCCCTGGAGGGCCACCGACCTGGCCAGGGTCAAGAGGGAGGCGCTTGGGCACCACGTGGAGGCGTGTTTCGAAGCACGTTTCCCTCAAGAAGGAGCAAGGCAAGGAAGGTCAGACCCGCATGAGTTCGTTGACAAAGCCATTCAAGAACTACAGGAATCAAGGATCATGAGAGGTTGCCGCCGTCTACCGGCTGCGGCTCCCCATCCAGGCGAGGATGGTGGGCTGCGCGTCTGCGTCGATGTACCAGGGCTCAACCAAGCCGCTACGATGGAGCGCCTCTGGCCCTCGTGAGTGGGGCGCTGCCGGGGTCCGCCCCACAGCTACGTTCGCATGCCTTACGACCTGCCGAGCGCGGTTGCTACGCGCCAACGCCTCATGAGGGGCATCACGGAGGCTCAAGAAGACAGGCGTTCCGCGGCCCTGGCGGAGATGGAGGTGATTCGCAAAGAGCTACCAGCGCCTCCGGAGCCTCCCGAGGCCCCTGGGCCTGGGGGCTCATGAGGATCGGCTTCCGCAGCCTCCCGAGTCTGCTGCACCAACACCCCTTCGCCCTCGACACCCTCAGGTGACATCTTACAAGTTTCATTTCCAGCTGGGAGAGCCCTCCCAGGGCCGCATCGTCCTTAGGCCGCGTGGGTCCGTCCCTGCGGTATGTATCCCCTTTACTTTCATGTTGTTAGCTTGCTTTGTTGGGGGCGCCCCTCGGGCTGCATTATCCCCAAGTCGCTCGGGCCAGGCCCAGCGGCATGTATCTCCCTTGCGTTTATCTCCAGCTATGCATTCACCCATCATGCTTGATTACTTGATGCCTGCCCACGGCACCTCTTCTTCTCCATGTCGACCACTTGCATGTTAAAGGGAGGGTACCTGAGCATCGCGACTCAGGGCTCTTACTGGCTCTCCAGCCCTCACCCTCTGGCTACGTCCACGGCATCGCGACCTGGCATACCAGCGACGGATGAGACAAGCTCGAGGGCCGGGACCCGAGGACGTAGAGTCCCGGCATCTAACCAAGTTTGCAGGAACACAGCCCAAGATAAGGCCCAGTGCCAGGCGCAACCCGCCTAGAGGTAGGGCCCCGTGAGTCCCGTGCTGGCTCACGGGTGCCCAGATACACCTCACCTAGCCCTACCGTGCCGGCCACGTGTCACGGCGGGGCTGTACACGCCCCGGGGGCTCCTCCCGGAGGGGAGCCCCCTCCCACGTACCAGTGGAAGCACCATGCTCCGCGCTGGCTGATGACACTGCCGAGGAGCGGCTATGCCCGTACACATGCGGAAGCGCTATGCTCCGCGCTTGTGATAAACAACTGAGGGTGGCCCCTGGGCCGCATCAACCTCAGGGAGCCCAGAGCTTAGTGTCTAGACTCATCGCAACGCCTCCCCTCGGGAGTGCCGCGCGAGGGGGCTGGGCACGGGGGCTGCGCCTGGGTCACGCCCGAACGTACGCCACCCAGCCAGGCCCCTCGGGCCTGGTTCGTCATGCGCCTCTCCCCGAGCGGAGCCAAGGTATGAAGGCCGTTTAAGCGTCAAGGGGGACCCCTGAGCATCGTGACTCAGGGGCCTAACTGGTCCCGTAGCCTCTCACTCCTTAGTTCCGAAAGGCTATGCTGGGTGAGGCACGCGCGGGGCCGGGCTCTGCAGAGGTAGAACGGTGGTCCCACTCGCATCTCACCTAATCACTTGCTGTTTGCGCGTCAAGGGGGACTCCTGAGCATCGCGACTCGAGAGCCTAACTGGCTCCGTAGCCCCTCACTCCTTTGGTCCCGTCCTGGTTTCCGGTCGGGCTAATGTTGGGTGAGGTACGCGTGGAGTCGGGCTCTGCAGATGTAAAATGGAAGATTCACCTACATCACACCTCCCTACTTGTTGTTCGTGCGCTAAGGGGGACTCCTGAGCATCGCGACTCAGGAGCCTAACTGGCTCCATAGCCCCTCACTCCTTTGGTCCCATCCTGGTTTCCGGTCGGGGCTAATGCTGGGTGAGGTACGCGCGGGGCCGGGCTCTGCCGGCATAGAACACAAGCAAGTAGGGAGGAAAGCATAAAATTCAAGGAACTTAAAAGCAAAAATTACAGTCCATACTATCGTCTCAATACCAAACGCAAGTTTAAACACCTCCCCGAGGCATGATGCATGATGCGGGAATTAAAAGCAGGGCAGGAGTGGTAGCGGAGTCACTTGGCGGCGGTAGAGCAGCGCGGGTGGCCCCGCCTCACAGAGCAGCAGAACCGGAAGCATCCTGCTTCGACTTGGTGCTGAAGGCCCGGAACTTCCCCAGCAGAGCTTCCGTGCGACCCTTCATGGCCTCGGCAGCGGCAGCAGCACCCTCGCCACTTACTGGCTCCAGCAGGCTGTCGAGGTCGGCGCTGGGGTCGCAAAGGTAGATGTGGGTGAAGACCCGCGTCAGCGCAGCAGAAGACAAGACACGCGCCTCGGCCTCGGCCGTGGGGCCAAGGCCAAGGGTGACATCCTCAAGGGCACGTACCAGGAAGGGAAGCAGCTTGGCGGGGCCGTCCTCGGCGCCGGCCAGCGGGCTCTCCAGGCCACTTGCGTAGAGAATCTTCACCGAAGCACGAGCCTTCTTCTCCATTTCTGCGAAGGCCACGCGATCCTCGGCAAGAACCTTGGCCTTGCTGTCCAGCTGGACCTTCGTCGCCTCCAGCTCCTCCCCCAACGCACTTAGGCGGTCGCGACGCTTCTTGAGCTTGGCCTCCCAGCCCTCGATGGCCGCCTCGCGAGCCTTCATGCCTTCTTCTTGCTCCTGGCGAAGACGAACCTCCTTCGCGAGCTGGTCCCGCAGGCCTTGCAGCTCGTCCTCCAGCGCCTTGCAACGACCGCGGACTTCAACCACCTCCCCCAGGGCTGCATCACGAGCAGCCTTTGTCTCAAGGATGGCCTGCCTATCCTCGTCGCAGGCCGTCGAGGCTTGAACCAGCGCCGCCCGGATCGAGGCGTCGGAGCGAATCCATCCCGAAGCCAGCTCGAAGCGCCCGGCCACCAGGCGAGGGTCGGCACCAAGAAGATCCTGCCGCAGCCGGTCCAGTCCAGCAACAGCACGCTCCAGGATGGCAGGAGGAGTTGGAGAAGCGACAGTCGGCGGAATGGAGGAAGAAGGCGGCGACGGCAAGACCACAACGTCCTGAGGTGGAGCCTGCTGCGCCCCAGCGGCTGTGGTGGCGGCAGTGGGCAAAGGCACCACAGGAGTCACTTGGGCCATGGGGGCTGAGCTCGCCCCCGCCAGCTCGACCAGGCCTCGCAAGGCTGACTGGGCAGGAGAAGCCCGTGCACCGCGGTCACCCTCCTCCACAGGCGGAGGCGCTGCCACGGACGGAGCCTCAGGAGCCCCCTTCAGCTTCTTCGCCACGGGCTCCAGCCTATTCAAGAGATGTGAACGTCAAGCCTCTACAGCGGAACAAGAAATAGAGACAAGGGGAGAGCACTTATGTGTCATCGCCGGTGAGCTCGGGCAGCCTCGGGCCAAACTTGAAGCCTGACAGCCGGCTGGAAGGGTCAACCTCGGAAGCAGAAGGTGTGTCTGCAGACTGCCTCGGGGCAGGGGCAGGCCCGCAGGAGATCAGCCCGATCCTGTCCTTCTTCGGGATCGGGGGCAAGCTCCCGCCGACCTGCTCGTCTCCATCCTCGTCATCATTGCTCGAAGAAAGGCGGAGACTACGGGGCCTGCGCCAGGGGAGGGGAGCCCTCGACTCTCCATCGGTCGCCTCAGAGTTGGGCCCCTTTCCCCGCTCCTCTTCGTCCTCCTCCTTGCTGGAGTCGCCGGAGGGCACGTCCACCGGTCCCTCGGAAGCCGCCACGGGCACGAGCCCGTCCCCGTTAAAAACGGGCATGGACTTCACCACCTGCTCCCAGTCGTCGCGAAGGACCAAGGGCTTGGGAGCGCCCTCCAACCTTGCCACCTCGCCCCCGACCAGAGATTGGAGGACCACGGCCAAATCTTCGTCGCTCAAGGCCGTGGGGCTCGGGTGAGGCCTCCACATCGGAGGTCAGTACCGCCGGAGTGGAGCGAGCCGGTGCTCTAGGAACTCCCTCAGCAGCGACGCACCGGTCAACTTTGCCGCCGCCGTGCTGGCCGGCCTTAGGTCCGCGTCCATCTTCTCCAACACCAATTTTGCGTGGGGGTCCGTGAGCTCTGCTCGGTCCAGGTCGCCCTTACCCTTTATCCTCTCTGCACGACCAAGTCCAGGTGCTCCTTGGGCCCGGGGGCTACTGTCGGCGTTCTGGGAACGGGGGTCCCCAGACTTGCCTGCCTGCGGCCTGCGGCGTGGCTCAAAGGAGGCCCAGCATGGCCCATCTTCATCAACACAAGACTCAAGACCCTCGCGAGGGGCCAAGCCTCGCGAGGCTGACGACACAGAGCTTCCTCAGGCACGGCCTCGTCAGGCTGGCTCGCGAGGAGGCGGAGAGATCAAGGCGGGGTACCTCGCGAGGTGCCCGTGACGCAAGCCATGACGACTCAGGGCGCCAGGCGGGCGCCAGCGCGCGCAACGTCCTTCTTTCCTCTTTGGTGCAAAGGGGACAACCACAGCCGCGGAGTACCAAGGCATCAGGCAAAGGTTGCCATTTCGGTGCAACGAGACCAAGACCAGGAGGACTACGAGACGGAGGTCACCGTGGAGCCCAGGACGGCGTCATCACCAGAGCTTTGCGCAGGCGAAGACAGCTTTTGTCAGGATAGTTGATACTTGCTGTCCCCCTTCAAATTAGCCCGCCATTGTTGGCTCCCTTCCCGCTCAATATTTGGGAAGAGGACCAGGGCCTCTATAAATAGGACCAGCCACCCACATAGTTGGGGGGGTTCGGTTCGGTTCTGTTCGTTCGATCGGTAGCAAGCAGAGTAAGAGAGAGAGAAAGGTGGTTGAACTCCTCCTAGCAGTTCATCGCCCCAGCCAAGAATAGGCGCTCGCGAGGCTGTTCTTCCTTGTATTGTTCATCATCATCAGCCCCAGGAGGCAATCCACCAACCACACACTGGAGTAGGGTATTACACCACAACGGTGGCCCGAACCAGTATAAATCTTGTGTCCCTTGTGCAGTTCTTTTAGTAGTTTTAGATCTTTGCGAGACGGGGAGGTAGAAGGCGTAATATCCGCGCGCACCCCAGTGGTCGAACCTTAAGGGTCTGCCGAAATCCGAAATCCGACAGAGAAGCCCACGGCAGGCTGGCTATGCCCCGAGAGGGCCCGTGAAGGAAAATCAAGGGGAATGAAGGGCCGCGGTGCACCTCTCGGGATGATCCACCCCTTCAATCACACTCACCACAAGGGCAGAGCTGCTCGGAGCACTTGCGGACGGTAGAGGGGACGAAGCCAGAGGAGGCTGCACCTCAGCTACTTCCTCGAGCTCAGCCGGAAGGGGCCTGCGGAGCAAGGATCAGTGAAGGCAACAAGAGGATCAGAAGCCAGGAAGGGGGAAGACTGACTCGTAAGTGGCGAAGTACTTCCTGCGCTTCAGCACGCGACAAGGGAAGTCATCACCCAGGACCTCCCTTTTCCACTGGAGGGCCTCAAAGTCCATGCGGAAGCGGCCCAAGAGAAGAGCGCAAGGGTTAACCAGCGACGAAGACGGAGCATCAGAGCAATCCGTGTCAGGGGCGCCTGCCTGGCGCATGCCGCCCATCACCTCGCCAGAAGACGCGGCTGGGGCCTCCAAGGCCTCAGCCCCGGGCGCTGGGAGCGGCTGCTTGCCGCCCTCAGCCTCAGCGGCACGGGTCTCAGGAGCTGTCCCCTCGAGAACGTCGTTGTGACACTCCAAAAATTTTAATTGGTTTTCATCAAAAACTTTGTTGGATTTTTTTAAAGAGGGCATTTAAAATTTCTTTTCCAGAAATCCTTCCTCTTAAAAACTTCCTTTTCTTTGGCAAGGATTTTATTTTTCTTCAAACTATGGTGTTTGATCTTTTGAAACTTCTTCTGTTGGTTCCCTCTCAAACTATTTTGGGAGTTTAATTTTTTTTAAAAGAAACTCTATGAAAATTTGGGATTTTCATATCTTGGAAACCACCCATGACTTTGTATTTTTCCAATGTGGTAAAACCCCTCCAAAACCTCCCCTCCTCCTTGTAATCAACCTAAGTTCTCTGTCCCAACTAATCCAAGCAAGTTTTGGATTTCATTCTAATTATTTTTCCCCTCAAATCATTTCTGCAAATTATTTGGAGCCTGAGAGATTTTCAAAGCAAGTACCCTTTTGCATTTGAGTTTTGACCTCAAACCAACTCTCCTGGATAGTCCTTTGTACCCACAACCCAGAACCATCTTGATCCACTCCTCCTCTTTTCAAATTTTTCAAATTTCAGTCTCTGCAAGTTTGGACCAGATTTGCCAAATTTGGTGAAATTCATATCTACACTTCTCCAAAAATTCCACCAAAATTCAGGCAGCCTACTGGAGCAATGAGTAGCCACTCCACCAAAAATCAGCTCAAGGAAAAATCCCCAGAGGCCAAATTCATTCTGTCGAACACTTGGCGTGCACTGTTGCTGTTCATATTCAGAAAAATTCAGAGTTCAGTGTCGATCTTCGTCAGAAGTTCAGTCACATGCTCACAGTGCCCTTGGCACGTTCCTCGCCGCCCCTTCTCCCTGGCCAGCACCCCCGCACGCGCGCTTGGCGTCTTCCTGGCGTCGGTGGCGCCCTGAGCCGCCCGCGCCGGCGTGTCTTGCGGCGGCCGAACCACCGTAGCGGCTGACAGGGAACAGAACGGCGGCTCAACGCCGTTCGGCGCCGCCCAACGCTCCTCTGCTCTCCGCGTGGCTCATGCATGCCAGCGCATGCCCGTGGCACCGTCGCCGTGGCCCGGCAAGCACGGAACGTGCTCCCTGCCGCCGACGGGCCCGCGCCGCCCCGTTCTGTCGAGCTCACCCATAGCACCAAATCCAAGCCTGGTTAGCACCTAAATGGAACCAGTAGACCTCCACGATGACGCCCAACTCCCTAATCTCCCCCGACCAAGCACTCTGCCGCCGTAACCTTCACCGGAGATCCCCGTTCCCGGCCACCGCCTCGGATCGCCTATAAAAAGGACCTCGAGCTCGCTCACGAGCCCCACACCTTCACTGCACCTCTCCAAGACCCTGCCAGGCCACCAGGAGGACCTCGAGGAGGTCTCCTCCCCCGACTCCGGCCGCCCCGTTTCGCCTCGGCCTCCACCTCGATTCGCTCCGGTGATGCCGTCCCCGGCGCCCAAATCTCGTCTATAGCCCCCTCTAGCACCCAGTAAGCTAACACCCGCATCAATTTGGCCTTCGCAGCTCTCTCCGACGAGGCCCTTGACCACCCGAACCGCCGTCCGCCGGAGCAAGGCTCGCCGCCGACGTGGTACCCGCCGGCGACCACCACTACCACCAACCGACGCGGAAGGGCGCCCTGAACCCGGAGGTACTCTCTGATCTCCCTGCCTCGCCGTGGATCGCCGCCGGCGACCACCGCGGCTCTCAGGCGCCGACGAGCTTAAACCTGACGAGTGGGACCCGCCCGTCAGCCTCTCAGATCTTTTTAAACGAATCGTTTTCTGAAAACGCCTTTGGGAAAAATACGCTTTCCCCTCTGGGCTGGCGTATTCAAGACTGGAACGTTTTCTGTTTTTATAAGCTAGCCCCTGGAAACTTTCTGTTTCATTACAGATGAGTCCCTGGACAAAAACCTTTATAACTTTTAAATAGAAAAGTATTTTTGATTGATTCTTTTTCTGTCCTCTTTAAAAAAATTTCTAGTTTTTTATCAGATTTATTTGAAAAATATTTGGAATACTTTTTGTGCACCTCTTGGTATTTACGATAGCGCATATATTTTCTTTATACCGTAGATACCGAAGGAGGTGACGGAGCCGCGAACTTCACCGAGCTAGGCTCCGACTACTCCGAACCAGGCAAGCATGTTTGAACTTTTGATATGATGAGCGTCTTGGCATGTTTTGCATTTAGTTAGTCTCATGGCATGTTGTTGAGCATACCGATGAACGTTATTTCCATGCATTGTTGAGGTAAGTGAGTTCGATGATCCATAAGTGGATGGATGTGAGTATGAATGGCCATGTGTTGGCATGAGGATGGGTAAGATGGCAGTGTTGTAGCATGCCAGTCTTATGCCAGGCTATATGACTACAGTGTCAAACCGTATCGGTCCAGTTCCTCCCATTTCCTTCCCTGTACTACCACATGTTTTCCGCAAGGAATATGGCGTAGTAAGTTGTAAACCGCTTACCTGGTACACACCAAAAAGGAGAGGCCGTGATGATGGTTCCATGGCCCTGGATTAAAGCCAGTCATCCGGTCAGGGGGCATGGGTGTTTCCGGTTGGGACCGAGAGGGGGGCACCCCTTAGAGCGTGCGTATATAAATTTGATCCCATGCTATTTGAGATTGTGATCTCCCCGTCTCAAAAGTTTTTCTTGGACGATGTCTAGGGTGATTCCTAGCATCGAGAGGTAGGATGGGTGTGTACTGGTTAGCTGTGTTTTCTTCCGAAATACCGTAAACGGAACTAGTCCTTCGTGACTACGGAAATCCGTTGGCTGTGGGAAATTTTTGTACAAACTCTGCAGAGTCATATATTCCTTGAATCATCTATTCCATGTCCAAGTTTAGTATTATCTTATCCTGACAAGTGCCAGTTTTGATGACAGAGACTCCGGTGAATCACATGAGTGCTAAGTCCGGTTAAATGATTATTCCTGTGGATGGACTAACCCGTTTATTTTCATGAATTGAATGTTTATTATGAGTATTATTTACTTGTGAATAAAAGCCCTTTCTGCGATGTCGCTCAGACGTCCGACTGTGGCATTTCTTTTAAAGCCCTTTATGTGGCGTCGCTCAGACGCCCGACTGTGGCATTTCTTTTAAAGCCCTTTATGTGGCGTCGCTCAGACGCCCGACTGTGGCATTTCTTTTAAAGCCCTTTATGTGGCGTCGCTCAGACACCCGACTGTGGCATTTCTTTTAAAGCCCTTTATGTGGTGTCGCTTAGACGCCCAACTGCGGCGTGATTTATTTATTTATCTTCCTATCGAGGTGTCGCTTCCGACCCTGATTGGGTTTACAGTTATTTTGTTGGGTTTTCGAGCGAACTTCCGCCGACTCCCTTTTTACCTGTCTTGTTTTTACGAATTAATGTGCCACTTTTAAAAGTTAAACATGACGCATCCATGCATGCATTTGTTATATCTTACGTCCGGACTGTCTTGCGAGTACTTTCAAAGTACTCACCTGGCTTGTTGATTTGGCCAGATGCTGACGAAGGCGATCTCATGGATGAAGATTTTGATAGCGAGTCCGACGCCTAGAGGAATCCCAGTCAGTCTCGTACGACCCTGGATTTGGCCACTGTATCATATCCTCTTCCGCTACCAAATAAATTCATCGAGCCTCACCTCGACGCTCGATGAGATGCCAGTTTTAGAGTCTTGTATCTCTCTCCCCGCTGTGTTTTTCCACCACCGCCCTATCCTCGAGTCAGTAGTATGCCTCCACACCACTGTGTCATGTCCGCCATTATGTATAATTATTGGCGTGCTTGTAATAATTTGGTTGAGAAACCGTAGGTCGACCCTGTAATATATTTTATGCTACTGGCTTATTGTATCAAGAAGTTGTCTACCGGTAAGGAGAATTTTTCTCATACTGGACTCAAAAGATTGATTTCTCAATAAATATTTTTATTGGAAAACCGGTCGTGACAAGCTTGGTACCAGAGCCAGGCTGACTGTAGGAAGCCACTAGGAGCGATCGCTAATTGGTTATTAGCATGATTGAGCCTTTTCATATTTTCTTGATTGTAGTCATTTTCTGTCAGTCAGCATAAATTTATGATCTGACCATGCAGAATTTTTGCCTACTTTTCTAGATGGCCGACAACAGCTGCGAGTCTCAGACCTTCTCCAGCGTGCCCGATGGGTTCGTCAAGCTTCTTTCCTTCATTGTTCAAGTCGCGATGGGGCCATCTGTGCGCCCAGTCTTCACACTCTGCCAGCACCGAGTCAACGACAGTCTGACCATGCACCAGGCCACGGTGCAGTTCAAGGGAGGGCGTGGTGAGTTACGCCGCTTCCGGTTCTTAGGAAGAGCCATGCCTACGGAGAGGCATGCTATGCAGATGGCAGCCCGCGAGGCGATAGCTCGTCTCAGGGATGTCCTCCCCGTGATGAAGACTCGTCGTTACCGTTATCTTCCATGCCATGTGCCTTACACCTGTCACTACGCATTCTCCTACCCCAGAGGAGAACGAGACGAGGCTTTTGAGATGCTCATTGAGTATCTCCGGGCCCTGGAGGCAGCCTTCGACAACCTGGTGGACGACTTCGTGGCTGCCCGCATGGACTCAGTTCATGGTTGTGCTGCCAACAGGAGGGAGCTCCTACCCACCGCACCGCCACTGACTTTGGTCTCGTCCTCAGCATCTTATGCACCTACTCGTCGCCTGCCTTCTACCGAAGATTTCAACCAAGTTATTGCGCCCACTCCAGCGCGCACTGCACCACCCTGCGTGCCCACTCCTATTCGTGTTGTTCCGCCCCTGGCACCCGCTCCGTCCACCCAGCGCAACTCTACTCGTATGGAGCCTATCAGTGAGGAGGAAGTCGAGTCCCCAGCCTCGCTACGCCTCACCCTCGGCAGGGCAAAGGAGGTCGTCAACATCTCCGCCTGAGTACGCTTAGCCGCCATGCAATGTACCGCTTTGTATGATATGTTTATATGTACATAGGTTGTGAGAAGTAGCTTGTTTGGGCATCATGTAGGATCTGGAGGAGTGCACTAGCCTAAATAACATGTCAGGATTATGTACGCATATCCTGAGTGATGTATTGTATAATTACCGCTCGTGTGTAAGATATGTAATGAGCAGTCCTTCTCCATGCGCAAATCGATTTGTTTTTCCTAAGTAAGCTTGGTTATTTAATTTTTATTTGCCAGCTTTATGCATTTATGGAATCGTTTTTGCGACTCTTTTCGCTTTTCTTATGGGTTTTACAAAATATATCCCCAGAGTGAAAAATGTCTCGTCCTTGGACTCGTTCCATGCCAACTCCACCAGAGGAAAATTATGATACACAACCCAGCAACAAGTTCACACAAGGACAATCAAGCCAACAGGGCAATGAATCGGCACTTTCACAAATGTGCCGCCTTTATGAGCAGAGTCAGCAACAACATCGGGAAATGATGAACCAAGTCATCAACATGGGAAATCACCATGGACAGTATCAGTAGCATTCCAAGTTATCTGAGCTATAGAAGACACGTCCCCAAACATTTTCTCATACTGACAAACCTCTTGAAGCCGAGGATTGGCTTCGAGATATGGAGAGAAAATTAATTATTGCAAAATGTTCAGATCTCGAGAAAGTACTATATGCTCCGCACTATCTCACAGGAGCAGCTGCATCATGGTGGGAGAATTTTCTGCACATGCACCCCAACGAAAATGATATAACCTGGGATGATTTCAAGGAAGGTTTCCGTGTTGCACACATTCCCAAGAGTATTATGAAAATCAAGAAGAGAGAGTTCGATGACCTCAAACAAAGGAACATGACAGTGTCAGAATACAACGGTCAATTTACTCTATTGTCCCGCTACGCCAATGAAGAACGTATGACTGAAAGTAAGAAGATGGAGAAATTCCTTGACGGTCTGGCGCCCGTGCTTAAATGCCAACTGGTCGTTCACACTTTTCCAGATTTTAAGACACTAGTGGACAAAGCTATTACTATGGAAAATGAGAGACGTAGCTTGGAGGATTTACGCAAGCGAAAAAGAGACCAGACTACTCTTGCGCGCCACCACCGAAGCAGGACAGATTTTCAGAAAGGTGGGACACACAAACCTACGACAAACATCTCACGCCCAACCAAGAATTTCCATGAAAGGGACAAAGAGTTCACATATCGCCCATGCGTTACTTGCTACGCTTGTGGAGAAGAAGGGCACTACGCCAAACAGTGCCCCAAGCCAAGGAAATCGACCCCGAAGCCAAACAATGGTGGAAATAATTCAGCGCCCAAGCGCAACAATTTCAACCCCAACAACAACCACAGGAAGGGTCATCTAAACCACGTGACCAAAGAAGAAGCACAAAACGCTCCGGATATCGTACTCGGTACGTTTCCTGTCAACACAATACCTGCAACGGTTTTTTTTTGATTCTGGAGCTTCTCACTCATTCATTTCGAAAAGTTTTGCTTTGCAAAATAATTTTTCGATGTTTCCCTTGGAAAAATCCATGATCATCAAGTCCCCTGGGATTCAGCAAGTTACTCAGAGTTACTGTCAGAATGTGGTTATTGAGTTCGAAGGATTGAAATTTTACGCCAATCTTATTGTGTTGGAAAATAAAGGACTGGATGTCATCCTAGGGATGGACTGGTTAACCACCAACAAAGGTTTTATTGACTGTTTCAACCGGACCGTAATTCTCACGCACCACCACGGGAAGACAATAAAAGTATTAGCCAAGGAAAGAAAAATACCCCGGCAGCCGAGATTGAATAAGGTGGACGTTTCTGAGTTAAGCAAGGTTCCAGTGGTATGTGAATTTCCAGATGTATTTCCCGAAGAACTACCAGGCATGCCACCAGATCGAGAAATAGAATTCAGCATTGAGCTAGCACTAGGAACCACCCCCATATACAAGAAACCATACAGAATGGCACCATCCGAATTGATTGAGTTGAAGAAACAAATAAAGGAATTACTGGACAAGGGATACATTCGAGCCAGCTCCTCACCTTGGGGGTCACCAATTTTATTTTCCAAAAAGAAGGATGGAACACTAAGATTGTGCATAGACTACCGAGCACTTAACATGGTCACAGTCAAGAACAAATACCCGATGCCACGAATAAATGATTTGTTTGATCAGCTCGCTCAGGCCAAGGTATTCTCAAAGATTGACTTAAGGTCAGGATACCATCAATTAAAAGTGCGAACAGAAGATATCCCCAAAATAGCCTTCACCTCCAGATATGGACTATATGAGTTCACAGTTATGCCTTTTGGATTAACAAACGCCCCCGCATATTTTGTTCATCTCATGAACAAAGTATTTATGAAGTTTATGGACAAGTTCGTTGTGGTATTTATCGATGATATTCTGATATACTCCAAAACACCAGAAGAGCACGCGGAACATCTCAGGATTGTGCTAGGAGAACTCAGGAAACATCAATTGTATGCCAAGTTCAGTAAGTGCGAATTTTGGCTAAGACAAGTAAGCTTTCTAGGTCACGTGCTTACCCAAGACGGTATCGCAGTGGACCCGGAGAAAGTCAGGGCCATACTTGACTGGAAGGCACCAGCCAGCGTAACGGACGTACGAAGTTTCTTGGGAATGGCAGGATATTACCGCAGATTTATTGAAGGATTCTCCACCCTAGCCAAGCCAATGACGCAGTTGCTCAAGAAGGACAAGAAGTTTGAATGGACAGAAGCCTGCGAAAAAAGTTTCCAAGAGTTAAAACGGAAATTAACCACAGCACTGGTATTAATTGTGCCAGACATAGACAAAAACTTTGAGGTGTACTGTGACGCATCCCGAAAAGGTCTTGGGTGCGTGTTGATGCAAGAAGGCAAGGTTGTCGCATACGCTTCACGACAACTCCGCAAGCATGAAGAAAATTATCCCACTCATGACTTAGAAATGGCAGCAGTCATTCATGCACTTAAGGAATGGCGGCATTTCTTACTTGGGAATCGATGTGAAATATACACGGACCATAAAAGTCTCAAATATATTTTCACACAGCCAGAACTAAACTTACGGCAACGACGCTGGTTGGAATTGGTAAAGGATTATGATGTTGGTATCCACTATCATCCAGGGAAAGCAAATGTAGTGGCCGATGCTCTTAGTCGGAACCCCAGCTCCGACGAAAACAGTCTGCAAAGCTTGAGACCTGAATTCCAACAAGGATTTGCCAAACTCAACTTGTTAATGATCACGGAAGGCACCATATCAAACTTGGAAATAAAGCCCGACCTTCTGGAGAGAATTAAAGAAGCTCAGCCTGGTCACCCCAGCATTGAAGGAATTAAAAGAAAGGTGAGTATGGGCAAGGCCTCGGAGTTTGTCATAGGCGATGATGGAATATTACGGTACGGGGACAGACTCTGCGTGCCAAACATAGAGGACCTCAGACAGCAAATCCTAGCTGAAGCACACACCACTCCATATTCAATCCACCCTGGAGGAACCAAAATGTATAAGGATATTCAGGAAAGATTTTGGTGGCACGGTATGAAGAGGGACATAGCCACAATCGTTGCATGTTGCGATTCTTGTCAACGCATAAAAGTTGAGCATCAAAAACCAGCCGGACTACTGCAACCAAACAAAATACCTGAGTGGAAATGGGATGAAATAGGGATGGATTTTATTGTCAGACTACCTCGGTCATGACACGGGAATGATGCCATATGGGTCATCACCGATAGATTAACCAAGGTGGCACATTTCATTCCAGTAAAGACAACCTACAACACTCAGAAGCTTGCCAGGATTTATCTCTCCCGTATAGTTTGTCTGCATGGAGTCCCGAAGACTATAATATCCAACAGAGGCACTCAATTTGTCTCGAGATTCTGGGATCATTTACAACAGGCTCTGGGAACTCAATTGGCCTTCAGTACAGCCTACCATCCCCAGACTGATGGACAGACTGAACGCGTAAACCAAATTTTAGAAGACATGCTGAGAGCATGTGTCCTCACCTATGGAACCAGTTGGGAAGAAAGTCTGCCATATGCCGAGTTCGCATACAACAGTAGCTACCAGGCCAGCCTGCAAATGGCACCTTTTGAAGCCCTATACGGACGGAGATGTCGTACCCCGCTAAATTGGTCAGAGACCGGAGACAGCCGTATCTTCGGCCCAGACATGCTCAAAGAAGCCGAGGAAAAAGTCAAGCTAATCAGGGACTGACTCAAGACCGCTCAAAGCTGACAGAAGAGTTATTACGATCAAAAACATCGTGGGGTAAATTTTGAACCCGGTGAATTTGTGTACCTACGAGTATCACCTATGAGGGGACTGCAACGGTTTAAGATTAAAGGGAAGTTAGCACCAAGATTCATTGGACCATTCTGCATAGTGGCACGAAGAGGCACTGTAGCCTACCAGCTAGACTTACCCGAAGACTTGTCCGACATTCACGACGTATTCCACGTCTCTCAATTAAGGAAGTGCGTAAGCAAACCAGAGAAGCAAGTATCCCATAAGAACATTGACGTGCAGCCAGACCTCACATATCGGGAACACCCCGTAAAAATATTAGAGGAGTCTGAAAGGAGGACCTGACAGAAGGCCATCAAATTCTTCAGAGTTCAGTGGAGCAATCACACCGACAGTGAAGCAACTTGGGAAAGAGAGGGTTTTCTTCGGACAGAGCATCCACAATTATTTGAGGAACAGCTGAAATCTCGGGGACGAGATTTTTCCTAAGGGGGTAGGTGTTGTGACACTCCAAAAATTTTAATTGGTTTTCATCAAAAACTTTGTTGGATTTTTTTTAAAGAGGGCATTTAAAATTTCTTTTCCAGAAATCCTTCCTCTTAAAAACTTCCTTTTCTTTGGCAAGGATTTTATTTTTCTTCAAACTATGGTGTTTGATCTTTTGAAACTTCTTCTGTTGGTTCCCTCTCAAATTATTTTGGGAGTTTAATTTTTCTTTAAAAAAAAGAAACTCTATGAAAATTTGGGATTTTCATATCTTGGAAACCACCCATGACTTTGTATTTTGCCCATGTGGTAAAACCCCTCCAAAACCTCCCCTCCTCCTTGTAATCAACCTAAGTTCTCTGTCCCAACTAATCCAAGCAAGTTTTGGATTTTATTCTAATTATTTTTCCCCTCAAATCATTTCTGCAAATTATTTGGAGCCTGAGAGATTTTCAAAGCAAGTACCCTTTTGATTTGAGTTTTGACCTCAAACCAACTCTCCTAGATAGTCCTTTGTACCCACAACCCAGAACCATCTTGATCCACTCCTCCTCTTTTCAAATTTTTCAAATTCAGTCTCTGCAAGTTTGGACCAGATTTGCCAAATTTGGTGAAATTCATATCTACACTTCTCCAAAAATTCCACCAAAATTCAGGCAGCCTACTGGAGCAATGAGTAGCCACTCCACCAAAAATCAGCTCAAGGAAAAATCCCCAGAGGCCAAATTCATTCTGTCGAACACTTGGCGTGCACTGTTGCTGTTCATATTCAGAAAAATTCAGAGTTCAGTGTCGATCTTCGTCAGAAGTTCAGTCACATGCCTCACAAGTTGCCCTTGGCACGTTCCTCGCCGCCCCTTCTCCCTGGCCAGCACCCCCGCACGCGCTTGGCATCTTCCTGGCGTCGGTGGCGCCCTGAGCGCCCGCGCCGGCGTGTCTTGCGGCGGCCGAACCACCGTAGCGGCTGACAGGGAACAGAACGGCGGCTCAACGCCGTTCGGCGCCGCCCAACGCTCCTCTGCTCTCGCGTGGCTCATGCATGCCAGCGCATGCCCGTGGCACCGTCGCCGTGGCCCGGCAAGCACGGAACGTGCTCCCTGCCGCCGACGGGCCCGCGCCGCCCCGTTCTGTCGAGCTCACCCATAGCACCAAATCCAAGCCTGGTTAGCACCTAAATGGAACCAGTAGACCTCCACGATGACGCCCAACTCCCTAATCTCCCCCGACCAAGCACTGCGCTGCCGTAACCTTCACCGGAGATCCCCGTTCCCGGCCACCGCCTCGGATCGCCTATAAAAAGGACCCCGAGCTCGCTCACGAGCCCCACACCTTCACTGCACCTCTCCAAGACCCTGCCAGGCCACCAGGAGGACCTCGAGGAGGTCTCCTCCCCCGACTCCGGCCGCCCCGTTCCGCCTCGCCTCCACCTCGATTCGCTCCGGTGAGGCCGTCCCGTGCCCAAATCTCGTCTATAGCCCCCTCTAGCACCCAGTAAGCTAACACCCGCATCAATTGGCCTTCGCAGCTCTCTCCGACGAGCCCGCAACCACCCGAACCCGTCCGCCGGAGCAAGGCTCGCCGTCGACGTGGTACCCGCCGGCGACCACCACCACCACCAACCGACGCGGAAGGGCGCCCTGAACACGGAGGTACCTCCGATCCCCCTGCCTCGCCGTGGATCGCCGCCGGCGACCACCGCGGCTCTCGGGCGCCGACGAGCTTCGTCCCCCGTTTGAAAGTTTAAACCTGACGAGTGGGACCCGCCCGTCAGCCTCTCAGATCTTTTTAAACGAATCGTTTTCTGAAAACGCCTTCGGGCAAAATACGCTTTCCCCTCTGGGCTGGCGTATTCAAGACTGGAACGTTTTCTGTTTTTATAAGCTAGCCCCTGGAAACTTTCTGTTTCATTACAGATGAGTCCCTGGACAAAAACCTTTATAACTTTTAAACAGAAAGTATTTTTGATTGATTCTTTTTCTGTCCTCTTTAAAATTTTGTCTAGTTTTTTATCAGATTTATTTGAAAAATATTTGGAATACTTTTTGTGCACCTCTTGGTATTTACGATAGCGCATATATTTTCTTTATACCGTAGATACCGAAGGAGGTGACGGAGCCGCGAACTTCACCGAGCTAGGCTCCGACTACTCCGAACCAGGCAAGCATGTTTGAACTTTTGATATGATGAGTGTCTTGGCATGTTTTGCATTTAGTTAGTCTCATGGCATGTTGTTGAGCATACCGATGAACGTTATTTCCATGCATTGTTGAGGTAAGTGAGTTCGATGATCCATAAGTGGATGGATGTGAGTATGAATGGCCATGTGTTGGCATGAGGATGGGTAAGATGGCAGTGTTGTAGCATGCCAGTCTTATGCCAGGCTATTGACTACAGTGTCAAACCGTATCGGTCCAGTTCCTCCCATTTCCTTCCCTGTACTACCACATGTTTTCCGCAAGGAATATGGTAGTAAGTTGAAACCGCTTTCCTGGTACACACCAAAAAGGAGAGGCGTGATGATGGTTCCATGGCCCTGGATTAAAGCCAGTCATCCGGTCAGGGGGCATGGGTGTTTCCGGTTGGGACCGAGAGGGGGGCACCCCTTAGAGCGCGCGTATATAAATTTGATCCCATGCTATTCGAGATTGTGATCTCCCCGTCTCAAAAGTTTTTCTTGGACGATGTCTAGGGTGATTCCTAGCATCGAGAGGTAGGATGGGTGTGTACTGGTTAGCTGTGTTTTCTTCCGAAATACCGTAAACGGAACTAGTCCTTCGTGACTACGGAAATCCGTTGGCTGTGGGAAATTTTTGTACAAACTCTGCAGAGTCATATATTCCTTGAATCATCTATTCCATGTCCAAGTTCAGTATTATCTTATCCTGACAAGTGCCAGTTTTGATGACAGAGACTCCGGTGAATCGCATGAGTGCTAAGGTCCGGTTAAATGATTATTCCTGTGGATGGACTAACCCGTTTATTTTCATGAATTGAATGTTTATTATGAGTATTATTTACTTGTGAATAAAAGCCCTTTATGCGATGTCGCTCAGACGTCCGACTGTGGCATTTCTTTTAAAGCCCTTTATGTGGCGTCGCTCAGACGCCCGACTGTGGCATTTCTTTTAAAGCCCTTTATGTGGCGTCGCTCAGACGCCCGACTGTGGCATTTCTTTTAAAGCCCTTTATGTGGCGTCGCTCAGACGCCCGACTGTGGCATTTCTTTTAAAGCCCTTTATGTGGCGTCGCTCAGACGCCCGACTGTGGCATTTCTTTTAAAGCCCTTTATGTGGCGTCGCTCAGACGCCCGACTGTGGCATTTCTTTTAAAGCCCTTTATGTGGCGTCGCTCAGACGCCCGACTGTGGCATTTCTTTTAAAGCCCTTTATGTGGCGTCGCTCAGACGCCCGACTGTGGCATTTCTTTTAAAGCCCTTTATGTGTTGTCGCTTAGACGCCCGACTGCGGCGTGATTTATTTATTTATCTTCCTATCGAGGTGTCGCTTCCGACCCTGATTGGGTTTACAGTTATTTTGTTGGGTTTTCGAGCAGACTACCGCCGACTCCCTTTTTACCTGTCTTGTTTTTACAAATTAATGTGCCACTGTTAAAAGTTAAACATGACGCATCCATGCATGCATTTGTTATATCTTACGTCCGAACTGTCTTGCGAGTACTTTCAAAGTACTCACCTGGCTTGTTGATTTGGCCAGATGCTGACGAAGGCAATCTCATGGATGAAGATTTTGATAGCGAGTCCGAAGCCTAGAGGAATCCCAGTCAGTCTCGTACGACCCTGGATTTTGCCACTGTATCATATCCTCTTCCGCTACCAAATAAATTCATCGAGCCTCACCTTGATGCTCGATGAGATGCCAGTTTTAGAGTCTTGTATCTCTCTCCCCGCTGTGTTTTTCCACCACCGCCCTATCCTCGAGTCAGTAGTATGCCTCCACACCACTGTGTCATGTCCGCCATTATGTATAATTATTGGCGTGCTTGTAATAATTTGGTTGAGCAACCGTAGTTCGACCCTGTAATATATTTTATGCTACTGGCTTATTGTATCAAGAAGTTGTCTACCGGTAAGGAGAATTTTTCTCATACTGGACTCAAAAGATTGGTTTCTCAATAAATATTTTTATTGGAAAACCGGTCGTGACAGTCGTCCGGCGCTGTCACCCCATCGGGAGCCCCCTCGGCCTCCGGCGCCTCCTGCCTCCCTGCTCCGCCACTTGAGGAGGAGTCGCCTTGGCCGATTGGAAGGGCAGTCACCACCACTGGATTCTCACGAGGTCCCTGGAGGCCAGCGGGGCGCATCCCGCACTCATCAAAGACGGGCATCTGCTTCACGAAGTCGACCTTGCTCTGGCAGAGATACAACAAGGCCCCTCCCTGCCGGACGCTGCCGGGGTTGGGGTCCCCGGACAAGGTCAAGAGCACCGACTTCAGCACCTCAGGAGCCAGGTCCTCTTCCTGGAGCCTCATGCTATCCTCACGCCCACGGAAGTCCCACATCCGGCGAGAGTGGCGTTGAAGGGGAGCAACGCGGCACAACAGAAACTCCTTCACCACCTTGGGTGCTGTCACGCCGAGCTTCCTCAGGAGCGTGAAGCGGCTCCGGACGAAGACAAGCCAAGGGCTCTCGAGCGTCTCCTAGCCCCAACCTGAATTGGGGACAGCAGGCGAGGTTGGCTCCGATAGCAGGGGGCTGGGCACCCCTGCGTCCACATACAGCCACCGCTCGCGGAACCCAACCACGGGCAGGGGGAGCTTGAAGTCAACCCCAGAGGCCGCGGTCTTAGGCTCGGCAGCGAAGCTCACGCACGCCCAACATTGGGTAGGGTCGACAAGATGCAGCAAGAAGAAGTGGCGCAGCAAGGCAACCGAAGGAGGGATGCCCACCATGGCTTCGCAAACGAAGGCGAAGACCGAAAGGAGGGTGATGGACTCAGGACTCAGATGCATCATGTGAATCTGATAATAGGAGAGCACGACATTGAAGAAACCAGAAAAGGGGGGAACCAAGCCCGCCCACAGGGCGTCGGTAAAATATGGGACCTCAGTAGCTATCCTGTCGATGGAGAAGTGGGACGCGGGCCAGGCCGTCATCCTCCCGCACTCATTGAAGATGGTGGCCAGAGCCAAGCTAGCCTTGCCCAGGCACTCTTGATTGAGTATGGTCGACTGGCCGACGGCGGGGGCCACCGATGGCGACACACAAGATGGAGGCATGGTTTTCTTCCCTCTCTCCTTCTTTGTCGGAGCCATGGCGATGGGAAGGAGGGGGAGGATTCGAGATTGGATTGAAGGAAGGAGCTGGCGTTCGAAGGGAGGAAGAACAGGGGATGCCCGGGCAACAGAAAGGGGGGCGGCTGTGTACAACTACAAGTCCGCCTAGCAGGGCGCGGAATAAGGGGGCGTGGGGGAACAGTGCCACCCACGTCCAATCAACCGCCACGCGGCGCCCAAGGCCGCAGGCTGTTAGGGCCCGCGGCGCTTCATCCTTGCCCTTTCGCCTCTCAGCACGGCTCAGTCCGGGCGTGCCTTGGGCCCGGGGGCTACTGTCGGCGTTCTGGGAACAGGGGTCCCCAGACTTGCCTGCCTGCGGCCTGCGGCGTGGCTCAAAGGGGGCCCAGCACGGCCCATCTTCATCAACACAAGACTCAAGACCCTCGCGAGGGGCCAAGCCTCACGGGGCGGACGACGTGGAGCTTCCTCAGGTGCGGCCTCGTCAGGCTAGCTCACGAGGAGGAGGAGAGATCAAGGCAGGGTACCTCGCGAGGTGCCCGTGATGCAAGCCATGACGAGTCAGGGCGCCAGGCAGGCGCCAGCCCGCGCAGCGTCCTCCTTTCCTCTTTGGTGCAAAGGGGGCAAGCGCAGCCACGGAGTACTGAGGCATCAGGCAAAGGTTGCCATTTCGGTGCAACGAGACCAATACTAGGAGGACTACGAGACGGAGGTCACGGTGGATCCCAAGACGGCGTCATCACCAGAGCTTTGCACAGGCGAAGACTGCTTTTGTCAGGATAGCTGATACTTGCTGTCCCCTTCAAATTAGCCCGCCAATGTTGGCTCCCTTCCTGCTCGATATTTGGGAAGAGGACCAGGGCCTCTATAAATAGGACCAGCCGCCCACAGAGCAAGGGTGTTTGAAGAAAGGGAGAGGATCAGATTGAAGAGAGAGAGAGAGAGAGAGAGAGAGAGAAGGGTGACTGAACTCCTCCTAACAGTTCATTGCCCCAGTCAAGGACAGACCCTCGCGACGCTGTTCGTCCTTGTATTGTTCATCATCATCAGCCCCAAGAGCCAATCCACCCACCACACACTAGAGTAGGGTATTACACCACAACGGTGGCCCGAACCAGTATAAACCTTGTGTCTTTTGTGCAGTTCTTTCAGTAGTTTAGATCTTTGCGAGACGGTGAGGTAGAAGGCGTAATCTCCGCGCGCACCCCAGAGTTCGAACCTTAAGGGTCTGCCGGAACCCGGAATCTGACAAAGAGGAATGGCGACATGGAGCACGAACTCTTGGGAGGAGCCCTCGGTGTGGGCCCCAGGGGGGACGACCCACACCTTCATGACCCGTCGGTGCCAACGGCGGCGCCGCCCGTGGCGGTCGGCATCAGCTCCTTCGGGGCCCTCTACGTGGGCGTACAATGGAAGCGGGAACCCCGGCAGCGCCCGCTCGCCCAAAGGCCTCGACACCACCTGAAGGGCCCCCTCGTCCGGGCCACGGTGGACATGCTGTTTCTTCAGCGGAAGTGGGTCTGGTCCCTCTCGGGGAGCCTTTCCCTTCTCTGCCGTCGAGAACCGGCGGATCGGAGCCATCGTGGCAAGACGGAGCAAGAATCGGGAAGAAGGAGAAGCAAGGAGGGATGGACTGGAAGGGCGCGTGACGTTCCGTACTTATAGCCGGCGGAGGCCAACCGCTGACCTCCATGATCGTAGGTAATCATGACCCGTTTGCACGCAGGGACTTGTCCAATCCGTGCAGTTGCCGAGGCGCCGTGGGGTAGTGGAGGCGCCCATGTCCAGTCAACCGCCACGCAGCGCCCAAGGCCGTAGGCTATTAGGGCCCGCGGCGCTTCGCTCTTGCCCTTCCGCCTCCCTGCACGGCCAAGTCCGGGCGCGCCTTGGGCCCGGGGGCTACTGTCGGCGTTCTGGGAATGGGGGTCCCTAGACTTGCCTGCCTGTGGCCTGCGGCGTGGCTCAAAGGGTGGCCCAGCGCGGCCCATCTTCATCAACTCAAACTCAAGACCGTCGCGGCGCGGACGACGCGGAGCCTCCTCAGGCACGGCCTCGTCAGGCAGGCTCACGAGGAGGCGGAGAGATCAAGGCGGGGTACCTCACGAGGTGCCCATGATGCAAGCCATGACAACTCAGGGCGCCAGGCGGGTGCCAGCCCACGCAGCGTCCTCCTTTCCTCTTTGGTGCAAAGGCGGCAAGCGCAGCCGCGGAGTACTGAGGCATCAGGAAAAGGTTGCCATTCCGGTGCAACGAGACCAAGACTAGGAGGACTACGAGATGGAGGTCACCGTGGAGCCCAAGACGGCGTCATCACCAGAGCTTTGCGCAGGCGAAGACTACTTTTGTCAGGATAGCTGATGCTTTCTGTCCACCTTCAAATTAGCCCGCCATTGTTGGCTCCCTTCCCGATCAATATTTGGGAAGAGGACCAGGGCCTCTATAAATAGGACCAGCCACCCACACAGCAAAGGGAGGAGGTCGTCCGATTGGAAGCAGAGAGAGAGAGAGAGAGAAAGGTGACTGAACTCCTCCCAGCAGTTCATCGCCCCAGCCAAGAACAGACCCTCGCGAGACTGTTCTTCCTTGTATTGTTCATCATCATCAGCCCAAGAGGCAATCCACACCACACACTGGAGTAGGGTATTACACCACAACGGTGGCCCAAACCCCATAGCTTTGATCCTAGCGTGTTCTCCACGCGCACCCCAGTGTTCGAACCTCAAGGGTCTGCCGGAACCCGAAATCCAACATTTGGCGCGCCAGGTAGGGGTGCGCCGGAATTCGTCTTCCACCGCCCCGTTCTCCTCCGACCATCGCGCTCATGTCTGACGCTCGTCAGGCCCGCGCGGAGCGCCGGGCCGCCCTCGCTTCCCGCGTCGCCCAGACGGCCCCTGTCGGCGGGCGTCCTCGCCGTTCCCCGTCACCTGCCGTCAACGCCACCACCGGCCAGGCGGGGGACGAGCAGCAAGCATCGTCTCAGCATCCGTCCGTGCGGCAAGACGGCCGCACCGCAACTCCCTCGCTCGCCCCAGCTGGATCTTCGTCCCGCGCGCTCCGCGTGCCCATGGAGGCTCGGGCTGCACTCATCGCGGCAAATGAGCTCCTGCGCTACCGTCCCGTCGACAACCTCTATGAAGAATGGCTCGACCGCGTCGCCGAGCTCGTCCGCGCTGCAAGGGGCTCTTCCGCGCCATCCGTTCCGCTTCACAGTACTCCGCCCCGCGCGGTCGAAGAGGCTCTGGCGGCGCCCCGGCCGCCTCCTCCTCAAGAAGACGCCATGGCTCCAAGGTGCGTGGCCCCTGGGCGGAACCCGCTCCATCAGGTGCCAGCGCGGCAAGAACAGAGCTGCCAAGAAGTCCCTCGCCTGCCAGAGGCTGCCCGAGCGCTCCCTGCGCCCGCACGTCGCGACCATCCTCCTGCTCCAGCGCGTGGGGACATGCAAGACCAGGCTCTCCATCACCCAAGGCCTCCCGTGGCCACAACAGGCTGCCGCACCTACATCACCGAACTGCACAGCGTCGCGTGGCCAGGCAAGTTCAAGCCGGACCTGCCTCATCGCTACGACGGCACGGCCGACCCTGCGGAGTTCCTCCAGCTCTACGAGCTGGTCATCGAAGCTCCCAATGGAGACGAGAAGGTCATGGAGAACTGGTTTCCAATGGCGCTCAAGGACGGGGCCCGCACCTGGCTCCTGAACCTGGCTCCAGGCACAATCTCCTCCTGGGAAGAGATGTGCACCCGCTTCATCGCCAACTTCCAAGGTACTCGCGACCGGCCACCCACCATGAGCGACATGCGCCGCATCAAGCAACAACCCGGGGAGACCCTGCAGAAGTATATCCAGCGCTTCAACAACGCACGCCTCAAGATTCCCAAGGTGACTGAAGAGGCCATCATCTCAGCCTTCTCCGACGGCGTGCGCGACGTCAAGATGAAGGAGGAGCTGGCAATGCATGAAGACCTGTGCACTTCCTTGGAGCTGTTCAACTTGGCGAACAAGTGCGCCAGGGCTGAGGAAGGGCGTCTCTCCCTCCTCGAGCTGCCTGCCGCAGACCCAGAAGAGAAGAAGCTCAAGGCCAAGGAAGTGAAGCGCAAGGGGGCTGCCGTGCTCGCCGCAGAACCGGACACCAAGAGGGGCAGAGATCAGCCCGAACCTCCCAAGGGCAGCCGATACTGCGTGTACCACGACCTCCACACCCACAACACCAGCGAATGCCAAGAACTCCGAGCCGTGCGAGAAGGAAGGATCGACCGTCGCCCTGACCGCAGTGACCGGGGCTACGGCCGAGGAGGAGGAAGGAACGCAGGGCGCTGGGAAGACCGTGGCCCGCGCCAGGGGTGGCGCGACCAACCTCGCGAGGATCGCTGGCAAGACCCACCTCGGGAGGGAGGCTGGAGGGATCAGCCTCACGAGGATCGCCCGCAGGGCAACGCAGGCCTCCCGCCGCTGCCGCCGCAGCCAAGGAGAAACGAGGACCGCCACCAGGACGAGGAGGCTGGGGGCTTCCAGGAACTGCGCGCGATCGCCTGCATCCTGGGCGGAGCTGAAGCCCCAGCCTCTCAACGCATCTTCAAGCAGTTCGCCGCGAAGTGAATGCAGCCCTCCCCAGGCTCGAAGCCACGCACCCTCTCAGGTGGTCGGCATGCGCCATCACATTCAGCTTAGCGGACCAACTCAAGTGCGCAGCTACAGCCGGAGTCCTCTCGATGCTTTGTTCCCCAATCATCAGCAACATGGTGGTCACCAAGACCCTCATCGATGGTGGGGCAGGGCTCAACGTCCTGTCCGTAGAGACATTCAACAACCTCCAAGTGCCCTACAGCCAACTCCAGCCAACCAAGCCTTTCTCCGGCATCACCGACGGCTCCACGGTCCCGATCGGGCAGGTCCGCCTCCCTATCACCTTCGGGGCACATGACAACTACCGCACCGAGCTCATCGACTTCGACGTCGCTCACATCCGCCTGCCGTACAACGGCATCCTTGGGTACCCAGCGCTGGCCAAGTTCATGGCCGTGACTCACCACGGCTACAACGTCCTCAAGATGCCAGGAAGCGGCGGAGTCATCACGGTGCCCTGTGAAGAGAAGGACGCGGTGTGTTCCCTGGGGCGAGCCTTTCAGGCCGCGTCACTAGAAGACCCGGATCGCGGAAGCAGGAGGCTTCCCGAGGCCGCCCCCAAGAAGAAGAAGACATCGTCCGTCCTGGCCCCTCAGGAGGCAGGCCCCTCTGGGCCCGTGCCTGCCCAGGGGGAACCTCCTTCCATTGCATAGGAAAGCGCGCCCGGCGCCCTCCTCAGGCAGGGCTTGGGGGCTCTCCCCTGGAGGGCCACCGACCTAGCTAGGGTCACGAGGGAGGCGCTTGGGCACCACATGGAGGCGTGTTTCGAAGCACGTTTCCCTCAAGAAGGAGGAAGGCGAGGAGATCCAGACCCACAGGAGTTCGTCAGCAAGGCCATTCAGGAGTTACAGGAGTCAAGAGTCATGAGAGGCGCCCGCCGCCTACCAGCAGTGGCTCCCCATCCAGGCGAGGATGGCGAGCTGCGCATCTGCGTCGATGTACCAGGGCTCAACCAAGTCGCCTCCCTGGAGCGCCTCTAGCCCTCGCGAGTGGGGCGCTGCGGAGGTCCACCCCACAGCTACGTTCGCATGCCTCGTGGCTTGCCGAGCGCGGCTGACATGCACCAGCGCCTCATGAGGGGCATAACAGAGGCACAAGAGGCCAGGCGCTCCGCAGCCCTGGCGGAGATGAAGATGGCCCGCGAGGAACCACCAGCGCCTCCGGATCCTCCCGAGGCCCCTGGGCCTGGGGGCTCATGAGGATCGGCTCCCGCACCCCACCGAGCCGGCTACACCAACACCCCTTCGTCCTCAGCATCGTCAGGTGACATCTTTCAAGTTTCACTTCCAGCTGGGAGCGCCCCCAGGGCTGCATTATTCCCAGGCCGCGTGGGTCCGTCCCTGCGGCGTGAATCCCTTTTATTTCGCATCGTTAGCTTACCTTGTTGGGGGCGCCCCTCGGGCAGCATGACCCCCAACTCGCTCGGGCCTGACCCAGTGATCTCCGTGTTCCTAGCATCTATTTGAACGAATCAACTCCTCCGTGGCTAATGTGCTTTACCTAGTTGCCTGCTCAGCTGACGCCAACTAACGGAGCTTCTCCCAAACGGCACGACGCTTCCGCATGGGTCCGTCCCTGCAACGCCGACAAACCTGGATGGCTGAGCTCTGGCCGCGGCAGCCCCGCATAGCGTCACCTCGTCAAGCCTTCAGTGCCTCACTACCCTTCGGAAGCAACCAACGGCTGACCGTCAATTGTTATGGCAACCCCTTGCTTTTTCTATGATGGACCCCCAAGACCTCCTGAAGGAGCTGCGTCAGGCAAGGCTCTTGCTGTGTCTCCTTCACTCTCGTCCGCGCGAACCGCTTGCACGTTAAAGGGGGGGTGCCTGAGCATCGCGACTCAGGGCTCCTACTGGCTCTCCAGCCCTCACCCTCTGGCCTTGACCACGGCATCACGACCTGGCATACCAGCGATGGTTGAGACTCGCTCGAGGGCCGGGACTCGAGGATGTAGAGCAGAAAGGGGAGCAAAGGCGAGAGGGGAGAGACACACGAGGACCTCGCCGAGCAACCTCGCGCCTGTCGATGCACGGACCCGGCCACACACCAGAGAGCGGCCCCTGATCCTCGTTATCGCCCGGAAGCGCCAGCTACCGTGGCACCATCCCTGCACCTAATGCTATCCCATGTTAGCGATGTCGCCACCCTTTCTCACCGAACGACGGCTGCTTGGGCGCCAAGGGGGACCTCCTTAGCATCGCGACTCAGGGGCTCTTACCGGACTCCGGGTCGCTCACCTCCTGGCCTTGACCACGGCATCGCGACCTGGCATACCAGCAACGGCTGAAGCCGCTTTGGGACTGGGACCTGTCGGCGTAGAGCACCAAGCCCTCGTGAGGTTCGAAAGGGAGGACCGAGCTAAGACGGGATGAGCAACTCGCACAAATCTACGACAAGAGTTATTGTCGGCATTCTGCGAACGGGGGTCCCCAGACTTGCCTGCCTGCGGCATGGCTCAAATGGGGGCCCAGCGTGGCCCATCTTCATCAACACAAGACTCAAGACCCTCGCGAGGGGCCAAGCCTCGCGAGGCGGACGACACGGCACATCCTTAGGCGCAGCCTCGTCAGGCAGGCTCGCGAGGAGGCGGAGATATCAAGGCGGGGTACCTCGCGAGGTGCCCATGAGATAAGCCGTGACGACTCAGGGCACCAGGCGGGTGCCAGCGCGCGCAGCGTCCTTCTTTCCTCTTTGGTGCAAAGGGGGCAAGCGCAGCCGCAGAGTACTGAGGCATCAGACAAAGGTTGCCATTTCGGTGCAACAAGACCAAGACCAGGAGGACTACGAGACGGAGGTCACCATGGAGCCCAGCGCGGTGTCATCACCAGAGCCTTTGGCAGGCGAAGACTACTTTTGTCAGGATAAGTGTACTCGCTGTCCCCCTTCAAATTAGCCCGCCATTGTTGGCTCCCTTCCCGCTCAATATTTGGGAAGAGGACCAGGGCCTCTATAAATAGGACTAGCCACCCACATAACAAGGGGTTCGGTTCGGACGATCATCTCAGCAGAGAGAGAGAGGTGACTGAACTCCTCCTAGCAGTTCATCGCCCCAGCCAAGAACAGACCCTCGCGAGGCTGTTTGTCCTTGTATTGTTCATCATCACCAGCCCCAGGAGGCAATCCACCAACCACACACTGGAGTAGGGTGTTACACCACAACGGTGGCCCAAACCAGTATAAATCTTGTGTCTCTGTGCAGTTCTTTTAGTAGTTTAGATCTTTGCGAGACGGTGGGGTTGAAGGCGTGATCTCCGCGCGCACCCCAGTGTTCGAACCATAAGGGTCTGCCGGAACCCGCGAATCCGACATTTGGCGCACCAGGTAGGGGTGCGCCGGAATTCGTCTTCCACCACTCCGTGCCCCCTCGCGTCTTCATCACCATGCCCGGCGACCAGGAGGGCAACCCCGACCCGTGGGCTGCGTGGCCCAAACGCGCGGAACCGCTCGCCTCGGGCGACCCCGCGCCCCAGGCAGTTCGCGGTCCGCAGGGCGCTGCGGGCCGCGGGTGATGCAGACAGACTTCGGCAACTCTTACGCCGCGGCAGGCTCGGTCGGCAGCAAGTGCCTCCAATCACGCCGCGACAACGACACCGTACACCCGCCGGGAGCAGGCGAACTCGAGGGCCGCGCTCACGGTGGCCCGAGAGCTGCTGCGGTGCAGACTGCTGGAGGGCGGCCGCGACGTGCTACTGGAGCGGGTGGCCGAGCTCCTGGGCTTCACTGCCTCGGGGGCTCACCCCTTTTCCGCCCAGCTCCCGTCACAAGCCCAGGGCGACCCGCACGGGGGCTCCGCGCGCACCCGCGGGCCCCAAGGCTACTCCGACGCCAGTGAAGCTGTCAGCACCGGACCGGCAGTGGCGTTGCCCCCGCCTCCGGCCCGCGAAGAAGAAGGACTCGACGCGACCCGTGGCCCCGGAGGACGGCCGCGTTGCCACCCCGCGGTAGGCATGACAGGTGGGGCCGCATGGCATGCAGGGCGTCACGGCATGGCACATAGGATGATGGCGACGGAAGAGTACGTGCCCCTCATGATGGACCAAGGACACCCTCACGAGGACGGACAAGGCTCGCTCCTCGGCCCAGGCTGGGGGCACGAGGCAATGGAAGCTGAGCCCTTCCAGGAGCTCCGGGACGAACCCGCTGGCCACGCTGGAGGCAACGATTATCGGGCACCGCTAACTCTTCAGGGGCAGGTATACGCTAACCATGGATCGCAGGAGGTGCAGGTCGCCGCGGCAAGCAGCTGCCCCGCTCCCACAGTCTCCTACCCCTCGGGAGGAGGGCGCAAGGGGCTGCAGGAGAGGGGCCGGGATCCGACATCGCCACCGCGGCGTTCGGAGCAAGGCGTTCTCAGGAGGTAGGCCCTCTGCTGGGGAGGTGCCTCAGGGCCTGCCCCTGGCAGAGGACCCGTGGTCGTTGGGGGAACCGCTGGCGACCGCTCTACCCCATCGGGCGGCGTCCTGGGTTCCGGTCGTTGCTGATGGCCCTAGAGTGTGGCGCAAGGCAGGGCCCTCGTCTGGCAATATGAAGCAAGGCCAGTACCTATGAAGAAGGCCCAGTGCCTGTGAAGCTCGCTGCCCGTGACACTCTCACGTAATAATGAGTGGGGCTGTACACGCCCCGGAGTCTCAGGGGTGCCGGCCTCAGGCCCTAGGGCTCCCTCCCACGCCTAGTGGACAGCACTTAGCTCCGCGCTAGTGAGAAGACGTCCAAGACTAGACTAGGTGCCGGACGCGACCTTTTGTCTGCCTTTTGTTGCCTTTCCCTTTGGCTGTAGCTTTTCTCTCGCTGGATTTAAGTTGGATTCGAATTTGAGATTTGCGTGTGTTCGGGGAAGGGGTGCTTGTTCTCACTCGAGCTATTTCTCGCATTCTGGTTACCGCTTCGCCACAGCTGCCTCCCCTCGCGAGCCCCTCGTGAGTCGGGTCAGGCCAGGCTCGTGCGCAGCCCAAGCTGCCGCTGTTGCTCCCTCTCGGGAGGTTTTTTGGGTGCCTGCAGAGGTTGTCCTGTTCAGAAAAGGCCCAGAGCCTGTGAAGCAAGGCGAGTGCCTGTGAAGCCCTCGCATTCGGAAAAGGCCAAGAGCCTATGAATCAAGGCGAGTGCCTGTGAAGCCCTCGCGTTCGGAAAAGGCCCAAAGCCTGTGAAGCAAGGCGAGTGCCTGTGAAGCCCTCGCGTTCGGAAAAGGCCCGGAGCCTGTGAAGCAAGGCGAGTGCCTGTGAAGCCCTCGCGTTCGGAAAAGGCCCGGAGCCTGTGAAGCAAGGCGAGTGCCTGTGAAGCCCTCGCGTTCGGAAAAGGCCCGGAGCCTGTGAAGCAAGGCGAGTGCCTGTGAAGCCCTCGCGTTCGGAAAAGGCCCGGAGCCTGTGAAGCAAGGCGAGTGCCTGTGAAGCCCTCGCGTTCGGAAAAGGCCCAGAGCCGGTGAAGCAAGGCGAGTGCCTGTGAAGCCCTCGCGTTCGGAAAGGGCCCAAAGCCCGTGAAGCAAGGCTAGTGCCTGTGAAGCCCTCGTGTTCGGAAAGGGCCCAGAGCCCGTGAAGCAAGGCTAGTGCCTGTGAAGCCCTCGCGTTCGGAAAAGGCCCAGAGCCTGTGTAGGAAGGCGAGTGCCTGTGAATCCCTCGCGTTCGGAAAAGGCCCGGAGCCTGTGAAGCAAGGCGAGTGCCTGTGAAGCCCTTGCGTTCGGAAAGGGCCCCGAGCCTGTGAAGCAAGGCGAGTGCCTGTGAAGCCCTCGCGTTCGGAAAAGGCCCCGAGCCTGTGAAGCAAGGCGAGTGCCTCTGAAGCCATCGCGTTCGGAAAAGGCCCGGAGCCTGTGAAGCAAGGCGAGTGCCTCTGAAGCCATCGCGTTCGGAAAAGGCCCGGAGCCTGTGAAGCAAGGCGAGTGCCTAAGAAGTCATTGCGTTTAGGAAAAGGCCCGGAGCCTGTGAAGCAAGGCGAGTGCCTGAGAAGTCATCGCGTTTAGGAAAAGGCCCGGAGCCTGTGAAGAAGGCGAATGCCTGTGAAGCCATTGCGCTCGGGAGAAGGCCCAGAACCTGTGAAGAAGGCCAACGCCTGTGAAGTTTCTCATCAGCAACACTCTCACATCCTGAGGACCCAACTAGAGAGCACCCGAGGCGTCGCGCCCCCCTGCAGGCCGCCTCGGAGCCAGCATGGAGCAAAGGTAAACCCGCCGCCCATCGGGCACGCGCGCAATTTGACTACTACTAATATGATGGACACAAGTTTTTACATGAGGGGCTTCCCCTCCCAAAATGCTCTCATGACCATCAGGACAAACACCTGAGTTCTATTCATGCAGGGTAAAAGACAGGAGTAGTACATGGTTAGTCTGACAAATCCCCCAACGCATCCTCGGGGGCGCCTCCCGAGTTGTCGCTGGCATCACTGAACTCGCCCTCGATGTCTGCGTCACCACCAGCGGCGTCGGGGCCATCCACCACACCGCCCTCGTTGGCACCCACGATCACGTCATCATCATCCGAAGCGAAGGCTCGGACGAGGGCATCCACGTTGTCCTCCACCCAACTCGCCAGGTTGTCTCGGACGGCCTGGGGAACTGGGGCGATGGCGGCATCGAAGTCGAAGTGGGGATCCCTATCCTGGAGATGGCTGAAGACACGGGAAAAGGCGCACTTGAGCAGGGCGCGGCTCCTCTCCTCCACCAACCTGTCGGCCCTGGCCGACCGTGCCTCCAGCTGCGTCACCACGGCGGTGGAGAACTGCAGGTTACCGACATAGTTGATCGTGTGCGGCTCACCGACGGCTACCTCGCAGATGTTGCCCAAGGCCACGTTAGCCCTCTCCCTGAGCGTGGTGAGCATGGGGCCGTGCGCGTGCTCCAGGATTCGCTGCTGGCGTATTTCATCGGCATTCTGGCGCTCAACGGCCTCAGCCTCCTCCATCCGCTGGCGAAGACGGAGCACCTCGGCCTGGGAGGCGGCCGACTGCTTCTGCGCTGCCTCAAGGGCGGCCCGGGAGGCGTCGGCCCACCGCGTCGCCTCGTCTCGTTGGGCCCTTAGGGCTGCGGTTCTGCCTTCGGCTTCGACCCGGATCATCTCCAGCTTCCCCTCGAACTCACGCTCGAGACCTTGGCGCGCCGCCGCCACCCGACGACAAACCTCCTCCTGGACACGCGCTTCCCGCGCAGCGACATCGTCTTCCTCCTGCGTCACCAGGCGCTCCCTCATCTCCAGCCGCTCGAACTCATGGGTGCGTTCGGCGGCCTCCAGCACCAACGCTTCCTCGCGCTTCTGAAGCTCAACCGGGTCGCTAGAGGCCACCTCCATCGACGCAAGGGCTGCCTCGCGCAGCTCCGCTTGCTCCTCCAGCGAGTGGCACCGGGCCAGGAGCTCGCGAGCCCGCTCCTCCGCCGCCTCTCGCCACCTGTCAGCTTTCCGGGCCTCCTTGACGGCCTAGGAACGGGCCACTCGAGAGGCCTCCAGCGACGACTTCGCCTCTTCATCATCGAGGTCACAATGACGACGCGCGAGGGCGATGGCGGCCTCCAGCTCGTGCCTCCCTGCGGCCAGGCGCAGGCCCTCGGCCTCCAGGCGGGCATCTTCGTCAGCAAGCTCCTCCCCAAGCAGGTCCACCGCGTCGGCCGCACGTCGAAGGAACCCTTGGCTGCGAGCGCGGCGCTCCCGGGCGCGCTCAAGCACGTCTTACATGCCATCATCCGCCCCAAGCAAGCGTCGGGGGCCGTGAATCATCGCTCCCCCTCCGGGCAGGGGGCTGGGGGCTGGCGCCCTTGCGACGGTCGGGCGCGCTGCACCAGAAGCCCGACCTAGGGCCAGCCTGTTTCCAGACGAGTGGCGCAGGAGGCGCCTCAACCAGTCGCAGTCCACGACCAGACGGGAAGCACCCGACAGATTGGCTATTCCCTAAGAGGGCCCGGGAAGGAGAAGCGTGGGGAATGAAGGGCCGCAGTGCACCTCGAGACGGTCCGCCCCATCAGACGCCCTCACCACGAGGGCAGAGCTACTCGGAGCACTTGAGGACGGCAGAGGAGGCGAAGCCAAGGGAGGCGGTACCTCGGCGACTTCCGCGATCTCAGTCAGAAGGGGCCTGCAGAGCAAGGACCAGCGAAAGCAACAAGAGGATCAGGAGCCAGAAAGGAAAAAGACTTACTCGTAAGTGGCGAAGTACTTCCTGCGCTTCAGCACGCGACAAGGGGAGTCATCACCCAGGGCCTCCCTCTTCCTCCGGAGGGCCTCAAAGTCCAAGCGGAAGCGACCCAAGAGAAGAGCGCAAGGATCAACCTGCCGCGAGGACGAAGCATCAGAGCGGTCCGCGTTAGGGGCGCCTTCCTGGCGCACGCCTTCCATTACCCCACCAGAAGACGCGGCTGGGGCCTCCAAGGCCTCAGCCCCGGGCGCTGGGAGCGGCTGCCTGCCACCTTCAGCCGCAGCGGCATGGGCCTCAGGAGCTGTACCCTTGCGAGCGGCACCCGGCGCTGCCACCTCCTCAGGAGCCCCCTCGGCCTCAGGCGCCTCCTGCCTCCCTGCTCCGCCACTTGAGGAGGAGTCGCCTTGGCCGATTGGGAGAGCAGTCACCACCATTGGATTCTCATGAGGTCCTTGGAGGCCGGCGGGGCGCAGCCCCCACTCATCAAAGACGGGCATCTGCTTCGCGAAGTCGGCCCTGCTCTGGCAGAGATACAGCAGGGCCCCTCCCTGCCGGACGTTGCTGGGGTTGGTGTCCCCGGCCAAAGTCAAGAGCGTCGACTTCAGCGCCGCAGGAGCCAGGTCTTCTTCCTGGAGCCTCATGTTATCCTCGCGCCCACGAAAGGCCCACATCCGGCGAGAGTGGCGCTGCAGGGGAGCGACGCGGCACAACAGAAACTCCTTCACCACTTTGGGCGCTGTCACGCCGAGCTTCCTCAGGAGCATAAAGCGAGTCCAGATGAAGACGAGCCGGGGGTTCTTAAGCGTCTCCTGGCCCCAACCCGAATTGGGGACAGCAGGCGAGGTCGGCTCCGATAGCAGGGGGCTGGGCACCCCTGCGTCCATGTACAACCACCGCTCGCGGAACCCAACCGCGGGCTGGGGGAGTTTGAAGTCAATCCCAGAGGCCTCAGTCTCAGGCTCGGCAACAAAGCTCGCGCACGCCCAGCGTTGGGAGGGGTCGACAAGACGCAGCGAGAAGAAGTGGCGCAGCAAGGCAACCGAAGGAGGGATCCCACCATGGCTTAGCAAACGAAGGCGAAGACCGAAAGGAGGGTGATGGACTCAGGACTTAGATGCATCAAGTGGATCTGATAATGGGAAAGCATGGCATTGAAGAAATTGGAGAAGGGGGGAACCAGACCCGCCCACAAGGCATCGGTAAAACATGGGACCTCGGTTGCTATCCTGTCAATGGAAAAGAGGGACGCGGGCCATGCCATTGTCCTCCCGCACTCGTTGAAGACGGTGGCCAGAGCCAAGCTGTCCCTGCCCAGGCACTCTTGGTTGAATACAGTCGACTGGCCGATGACGGGGGCCACCGATGGCGGGGCACAAGACGAAGGCATGGGTTTCTCCCCTCTCTCCTTCCTCGTCAGAGTCATGGTGATGGGAAGGAGGGGGAAGATTCGAGATTGGATTGAAGGCGGGAGCAGGCGTTCGAAGGAAGGAAGAACAGGGGGCGCTCGGGCAACAGAAAGGGGAGCGGCTATGTGCAACCACAAGTCCGCCTAGCAAGGCACATAACAAGGAGGCGTGGGGGGAACAGTGCCGCCCACGTCCCATCGGCCACCACGCGGCGCCCAAGGACGTAGGCCGTTAGGGCCTGCGGCGCTTCGCCCTTGCCCTTTCACCTCTCGGCACGGCCAAGTCCATGCGCGCCTTGGGTCCGGGGGCTACTATCGGCGTTCTGCGAATGGGGGTCCCTAGACTTGCCTGCCTGCGGCCTGCGGCGTGGCTCAAATGGGGGCCCAGCGCGGCCCATCTTCATCAACACAAGACTCAAGACCCTCGCGAGGGGCTAAGCCTCGCGAGGCGGATGACATGGCGCATCCTTAGGCGCAGCCTCATCAGGCTGGCTCGCGAGGAGGCGGAGATATCAAGGCGGGGTACCTCGCGAGGTGCCCATGACATAAGCCGTGATGACTCAGGGCACCAGGCGGGTACCAGCGCGCGCAGCGTCCTTCTTTCCTCTTTGGTGCAAAGGGGGCAAGCGCAGCCGCAGAGTACCGAGGCATCAGGCAAAGGTTTCCATTTCGGTGCAACAAGACCAAGACCAGGAGGACTACGAGACGGAGGTCACCATGGAGCCTAGCGCGGCGTCATCACCAGAGCCTTTGGCAGGTGAAGATTTCTTTTGTCAGGATAAGTGTACTCGCTGTCCCCCTTCAAATTAGCCGGCCATTGTTGTCTCCCTTCCCGCTCAATATTTGGGAAGAGGACCAGGGCCTCTATAAATAGGACTAGGCACCCACATAGAAAGGGGTTCGGTTCGGACGATCATCTCAGCAGAGAGAGAGAGAGGTGACTAAACTCCTCCTAGCAGTTCATCACCCCAGCCAAGAATAGACCCTCGCGAGGCTGTTCGTCCTTGTATTGTTCATCATCACTAGCCCCAGGAGGCAATCCACCAACCACACACTGCAGTAGGGTGTTACACCACAACGGTGGCCCGAACCAGTATAAATCTTGTGTCTCTATGCAGTTCTTTTAGTAGTTTAGATCTTTGCAAGACGGTGGGGTTGAAGGCGTGATCTCCGCGCGCACCCCAGTGTTCGAACCTTAAGGGTCTGCCGGAACCCGCGAATCCGATAGTTATATTAACAAAACAGGATCACAGGCACCTTACAAGCCCCCGTGGGGCGCGTTTTTGGTTCCTTGCAGGGAACATATCCTAAAGAGACGCAAACTGTGTGCATCGCTACGAAAGACACCATCATTAACAGTGGGCCGTCAAGCACCGACGCCAACCCCATCCAGATCAGAGTCGGCGGCGGCCTGACGAGCCTGCCCTGCTCCGGGAGCGGCGCCGGCTCGGGGGCTCGTAGCTGTCGTCGCTCGTCTCCGGAGTCGCGAAGGCCTCGCCGGAGTCGCTGGAGCCTCCGATGTCCCCACCGCCCGAGGAGCCGCCAAGGGAGCGATTGGCGAGCCCAGTCCTTATCGCAGCAGGGCCCTGGCCGTCTTCACCAGGGCAGCACTCCACCCGGCGCCCGTTCGCGTCGAAGACCTTGAGGAGCATCACCGAAGCACCGTCGTAGTCCAAGTGGACCGCGAAGATGCCCCTTGTCCTGCAAACCCGGGCAATCTATCCCCAGCCCTGGGTCATGTAGATCTCGCCCGGGGCAACGACCGCGACCTCTGCCTCGGTCGCGAGGCTGCTGCAGCCGGCATGCTGTAGCCAGAGCTCTAGGGGCTCCCACTGCGGGATGACGGAGGCGAAGAAGGGAGGAAGGCGGATCCAAGACTGAAGAGGAATGGCGACGTGGAGCACGAACTCTTGGGAGGAGCCCTCGGTGTGGGCCCCAGGGGGCACGACCCACACCTTCGTGACTCGTCGGCGCCGACGGCGGCCCCGCCCGTGGCGGTCGACATCAGCTCCTTCGGGGCCCTCGACGTGGGCGTACAATGGAAGCCGGAACCCCGGCGGCGCCCGCTCGCCCAAAGGCCTCGACACCACCTTAAGGGCGCCCTCGTCCGGGCCACGGTGGACATGCCGTTTCTTCGGCGGAAGTGGGTCTGGTCCCTCTCGGGGAGCCTTTCCCTTCTCTGCCGTCGAGAACCGACGGATCGGAGCCATTGCGGCAAGACGGAGCAAGAATTGGGAAGAAGGAGAAGCAAGGAGGGATGGACTGGAAGGGCGTGCGACGTTCCGTACTTATAGCCGGCGGAGGCCAACCGCCGACCTCCATGATCGCAGGTAATCATGACCCGTTTGCATGCAGGGACTTGTCCAATCCGTGCAGTTGCCGAGGCGCCATGGGGAAGTGGAGGCGCCCACGTCCAGTCAACCGCCACGCAGCGCCCAAGGCCACAGGCTGTTAGGGCCCGCGGCGCTTCGCTCTTGCCCTTCCGCCTCCCTGCAGGCTAAGTCCGGGCGCGCCTTGAGCCCGGGGGCTACTGTCAGCATTCTGGGAACGGGGGTCCCCAGACTTGCCTGCCTGCGGCGTGGCTCAAAGGGGGGCCCAGCGCGGCCCATCTTCATCAACTCAAACTCAAGACCCTCGCGAGGGTCCAAGCCTCGCGGGGCGGACGACCGGAGCCTCCTCAGGCATGGCCTCGTCAGGCAGGCTCACGAGGAGGCGGAGAGATCAAGGCGGGGTACCTCATGAGGTGCCCATGACACAAGCCATGACAACTCAGGGCGCCAGGCGGGTGCCAGCCCGCGCAGCGTTCTCCTTTCCTCTTTGGTGAAAAGGGGGCAAGCGCAGCCGCGGAGTACCGAGGCATCAGGCAAAGGTTGCCATTCCGGTGCAACGAGACCAAGACCAGGAGGACTACGAGAAGGAGGTCACCATGGAGCCCAAGACGGCGTCATCACCAGAGCTTTGCGCAGGCGAAGACTACTTTTGTCAGGATAGCTGATGCTTGTTGTCCCCCTTCAAATTAGCCCGCCATTGTTGGCTCCCTTCCCGCTCAATATTTGGGAAGAGGACAAGGGCCTCTATAAATAGGACCAGCCACCCACACAGCAAAGGGAGGATGTCGACCAGTTGGAAGCAGAGAGAGAGAGAGAGAGAGAGAGAAAGGTGACTGAACTCCTCCCAGCAGTTCATCGCCCCAGCCAAGAACAGACCCTCGCGGGGTTGTTCTTCCTTGTATTGTTCATCATCATCAGCCCAAGAGGCAATCAACACCACACACTGGAGTAGGGTATTACACCACAACGGTGGCCCGAACCAGTATAAACCCTGTGTCTCTTGTGCTGTTCTTCCCATAGCTTTGATCCTAGCGTGGCGGAGGGGTGAAGGTAGGTAGGAGGTGAAATCTTCGTGCGCACCCCAGTGTTCGAACCTCAAGGGTCTGCCAGAACCCGAAATCCGACAACACTCGCAGATAAGGGTCCAGTTCATAGTTGGTCACACTGTGAGTCAACAGTAATTAATAATAATGTGCTTAATAACAACAATGGTTCGATGATGAGATAAGTTGGTTGTGATCGCCAGAAATATCACCGTTTGAGACCAAGTGTTGGTTATGGTTGTGATCGCCGGAATGATCACCGTTTGGTTATGAGGTAACCCGTTGAACCAAGAGTGGTTCCGTTCGTGATCATGAGATGATCACCGTGGTATTGAGGATACAGAGTTGTTGGATATTCGTGATGTTGCGCGAGAATCATGGGTAAAGGTCAAGCTCCTTGTCATCATTTAATGCTTACTACGGTATTGTCTATACCAAGCTTGATTTGATCCTGAGATGATCGTGTGATGTACGAGGTTGGTAAGTGATGCATGTGATGGTTACAAATTAACCCGAGCAGAATAAATAGTGCATATAGTGTCATCATGTTGCATGCTAGTATCGTCAGATTTATATGTTCATGCCATGTTCATATTGTTCTAGCTGTATCATGTCAGGTTGTTCATGCCATGTTATCCTGATGATCTCATGATAATTCCTGCTTGACCTGTAATTGCCATGCTATTGTTTGTCTTGAATGCTTTTGGTTATTGTGAGTTTGCAAGTACATTCAATGTACTGACCTGGCGTGTCATGCCAGTTTGCAGGTCATACCATGATTTCTTGATTGCTTGTCATGGTTTCCGTTCGTGCGAGCTAGGATAAACGTTCCAGCCAGAGTCCCTGCGGAGTGGAGTTCACCACCGCCGTCGTTGTTCCGCTGCTTCGAGTTGTTCTGCTCCTTGCATAGAGCAACTGAGGATGGCGTAGTGTCGCCATGTCAATGTTATTCCTTGTAATATCGAAGACCTTGTATTCATATTCGTGTAATAATAGAAAGCTAGTTTGTTCTATGCTAAGCAGTGCCGTATTCCAGAAGACTTCTCCTCGATCTCTAGGCTGGAATATGGGGCATTCTGGTTTCTCTGAGCCGGGGAGCCACAACGGTGCTTACAAAGCCTCGTGTGATGCTCCCACATCATCAAGTGAGAAGCAAACCTTCAATGAAGTATTGAGTCTAATGGTGAAGAACTTCAACAAGTTCTACAAGTAGAAGCAAGGAAAGAAATTCCAAGTCAAGGTCCTACAATGACAAAAGATCTTCTAGTCGTGAGCGTAATTGCTACAATTGTGGAAGACCCGGACACTACTCCAATGAATGTACGCCCCCCTACAAAAGAAGAGAAGATTCTCCCAAAATAAGGAGTAGAAGAGAAGAATCACCATTAAGAGAGAGAAGGAGTAGAGATGATCGTTATGAACGAAGACCCTCTTGGAGAAGCAAGGACTCGGAGAGGAAGGACAAGTCATCAAGGAGCTACACAAAAAGAAGACATCAAGCTCATGTTGGTGAATGGGTATCCGGTTCCGACTCCGACAATCACCCCGAAAGAAGTTATCACTCCGACTCCAAATATACTCAAGATGAAGGTGTTGCCGGACTAGCACTTGTGACAACCAACTCCTACGACATATTTGACTCACCAAATGAAGGAATTGGGAGATGCTTCATGGCTAAAGGTCCAAAGGTAACACACCCCGAGTATGTTGATTTCAATAGTGATGAAGATGATTTGCTAGGAGATGATGATTTACTTGTTGACAACTCTAGTTATGAAAACTATGATGAGCTTTCTATTAATCATGATAATCAAGATAAAACAAATGACGATGATAAGAAGGAGATTGAGCGTCTAACTAAAGAACTAAACAATCTTAAGTTAGCTCATGAAACTACCTTGGAAGATCATCAAGAACTTTTAAAGACTCATGATAAGATACGCTTTGAAAAGCTCAACCTTGAGCAAGAACTTGAGTTTTTAAAGGCAATCAATGATGATCTTCGCAAGAAAAGTTCTTACATTTCCAAGTGTTTACTCTTGTCTACTTACATGCCACAAGTTAAATCTAGTAACAAGAACAAGAAAGATTCTTCATCTAGTAGTAACAACAATCATGCTAAATCCAATGTTGTTGCTTCTAGTAGCTCTCTTGATTCCACTAATGATTCTCTTAGCCAAGTTACACTTGAGCAAGAAAATAGTTTATTGAAGGGAATTATAGAGAAAGGTGTTTACAAGAGCCTTGCCGGAAGTAAGCAATTTGAGGAAATAGTACGCAAGCAAGGAAGACACCGGAAGAATCAAGGTGTTGGTTTTGAACGAAAGTTCAATGCCAATGGAGTTGAGTGGGAAGAAGATCAATACCACAAGACGAAGTTTGTTCCTCAACAAGAGAAGTATGATCCTAATTCTTTCAAAGGAACACAATCTCAAGATGGTCTTCCACCATAAGACCACAAGCAAATAGGCAAGGATAAGCTTCAAGAGGAGATCGATGCATTCGAGGAAGCACCCAAGGCCTTGGTCAAATGGATTCCCAAGACTACATCAAGTTCTACTTCAAGTACGACTACAACCCCAAGGATTCCCATCAAGATGGTGTGGATCTCAAAGAACAAGAACTAGAGAGTTCTTGAGGGTGACTCCGCCAACCTACTTCACTCTTATCATTTTGGCAAGGACAAGTGCAAACAACTTTCATATCTTGCACTAGTTCAAGGAGTCACAAACCCTCTTGTTGGTAAGACAAGGGACAAGGTAACCTAATGCTTCCATGGACATCATCTTGTGTACACATCACTCTATGGATATGGATATCCTTGTTTTTGTTCCTTGTGGGACTAACCCATGTAGGTATTGAAAGTGCAACTCACTCCAAAGGATTGCTCCGAATGATCTACATCAACATTGAGCATCCACATCTTCAACACCTACACGAAGTCATCATCGACAAAACCCAAGGTTAGTTGATCCCTCTTAGGGGGGATATCACATCTAGGGTGAACTTTACTCTAATCAATTGAGTTAAAGAAACTCTAATGGTGTGAGTACAACAATGCTCTATGTAAAAGTGGTAACCCCACTTGTGCTTAAACGATGGGTATGACCTATGATCAAATGTTCTCATTTGACTCCTAAGTCAATATACTCATATATAGATGACCTAGTCATCACCAATTGCTTGATAGATGCTAGAGTGTCTGTGCATGCTTCGTCACATATTTCATTTGCCATTTTAATTGTGTGAGCGTGTTGAATGCATATCTTTCTCATTCGAGGACATCCATTTGTTTCTTTGATTGTTTGGTTTTTTCTATTTTGCCAAATGGATGGACAAGAATGCCTAAGAACTCCATCTATCTATCTATGCTTTTCTCGTCTCAAACTCTATTCATGCTACATCACAAAGTTTGATCAAGTCAGATTGGAACCACTCTGTGTGAGGAGCACTCGGAGTTCCCGATTCGTCATAGACTTAAACTTATAAAACCTCTTTGTGCATTTCGGTCTGACCGATTCATCCTTTTCGGTCCTACCGAGATCACTTAGTTGATCTAGGTTTTCAATCTCGGTGCAACGGATTAGAACCTTTCGGTCACACCAACAGGGTCAGGTTATATATACTGACGGGCCAAATTTTGGAATTTTTTCCGAAACCCTTCGCCCGCGCATAACCTACTCTGCCTCTTCGAGTCTCCGGATCGTCTTCTCGCCGCCAGCGGCCTCCCGCCGCTGGTCTCCTCCGCCGTCAACGGCAATCTGCTCCGCCGTTGCCGCCGTAGCGAACACTCGCCGCATTAGGGTAAGTGTTCGATCTCTTGTGCTGTATTTTTCACCCCGATTCCTAGCACAAGGACAATGCCATGTTTCTTGCCACGATTGAGATTCATCCATCCAACTAAAACTTCCTTAGGTCTAGACTGATTCGAAAATTTTAGGGTTAGCTCTCCGTAGAACTGTTCTCGGACCAACCGAACTGTAGAAATCGGTCTCACCAATTCGGCCTTGGACATTGCACATGCGCTCTCCGGTCTGACCGAAACGCACAAATCGGTATGACCAAGTTCAAGATTCTGTGAAACCCTAGCAATCTCGGTGCCACCAAACTATGACTCGGCCCTACCGAGTTTACTAGTTTAGGTTCCAAGTGTTGCTTCGGTATCACCGAGTTTGTCAATTCGGTAGCTCCGAGATCACTTCTGTAGAGAACTAAAACTAAACTTTTTGACTCAATTGTTTTGCAAAACTCCTTTACTTTGTGATGTTCATCTACTCTACCTCATCTACAACCTATTCACAGGGTCTACTGATAGTTTGCCTGCAAGATGTCTGACCAAAGTGACAGCCAGAACAAGTCTGAATAGCAGGTGCAGATGAGTGAGGGTTCTGATCCCTCTAGCAGCTATGATGAGGGCAGCAGGAGCACACCAAGTAACTTGCCAAAGGCAGCTACCAGGACAAGGAAGAAGAAAACTTCTGATTCAGAGGATGAAGATTATGTGGCTGTTGAGGATGAGGCCACTTCAAGGAAAAAGGTGCTGAAAAAGGAGTATGGCTCAGCTGCCGCAGTTAAGCCAGGGATGCATAAGAAGGCTCCAGCAAGAAGAGTTCCTATGTTTAAGGCCGGAGCATCCGCTGCTGAAACCTCCAAGCCAACTGAAGAGGTAGTTGGAGAAGGAAAGAAAAGGAAGGAAAGGGTCAAGAAGACCACTGCCAGAGTGCTTGGCAGATCATCAATAATGAGAGGTTCAGATGAGGAAGAAGAGGATGCTGCACCAGCACCCAAAGCACAAAAGCTCATTGGAGATGTAATCAGATCAGGGGCTACTCCATCTAAGCCCAAAGCTGCTCCCAAGGCTACTGCTCCAGCTCAGAAGCCTAAACCCAAGAGAAGCACTAGAAAAAATCATGCTGAGGAGAAAAACAAGGCCCTAGTGCCTGAAGCTGCTAAAGAAGAAGAAGATGACTCAGTTGTGTTGAGAAAGCTGAAGCCCAAGATCCGTGACCACAATGATACACACCCTGTGGCAGAAAACATGAAAATCAGGAAGGATGCAGGACTGAGGTTATGGAGACAGTCGGATCCATATGCTGTCAGGAGGAGGACTGCTGTGGACTACAAGTTTCACACCAAGGAACAACAAGACTTTTATGAGACAATCCTCCTTGACAAGAAGCCCATTGTGTGTGACATGAGATGGGTTGATTGGGAGTACATCAAGGAGAATGAAGATCACTATCCAGGTGTATATGACAGCTTCAAGGCATGTGGAGTTGATACCTTTGTGGCCCAGAAGCTCACCAAGTGGAATGATGAGCTGATCATGCAGTTTTACTCCACTTCCCACTTCTACTCAGATGGAAAGATCATTTGGATGTTCGAAGGTACAAGGTACCAATCTTCTATTGAAGAATGGGATCAGTTGATCAATGCCCCAGAAGAAAATGAGGATGACTTGGATAGTTATGCTGAGAAGAAGAAATACCACAACACAATGGCCAACATGTACAGAGAGATCCCAGATGATGCTTTGGATACTCACAAGTTTGGATATATCCACTTCTTATTGTCTGGTCTGCCTACTATAAATTGGATCCTCAGACACACATTGCTACCTAAGTTAGGTGATCACAAGATGATCAGAGGACATGCCATCAACTTGCTACATTTGTTTGATGTGCCTAGAAAAATTCAAAGTCATGATTCAGATTGTGGAGACAATGAAAAGGACAACAGCTGATCAGAAGAGGAGTTGTGGGTATGCCCCACAAATTCAGGAGCTCATCAACTCAAAGATGGGCACATGCAAATATCTTTTGGATAAGGAGCACCTGCCCATCTACCCTGAATTTGAAGACAACACTGTTGTCATGGATGAAAATCAACCATCTTCAGCTCAAGCACATGAGAATAGAGAAAAAGCAAGGGCAGAGAAAGCTGCAAAGATGCCAAGTGTTGAGGAGGCACCTCAGGTTTTCCTGAAGAGCAAGCAAGATCAGCTTGGATATCTGATCAAATCCACCTTGAGGATTGAGAAGGGCTTGGCCACCCTGACTCAAATCCAGGAGAGCTTGGAGAGGATCATTGAGCAAAAATTCTATGATCTTGATGTCAAAGTAACTGAGATTCAGTCAATAGTTGAGCAACTTCAGGAGGAAGTGGAGGAGAAGAAGGGCAGGTCAACTACAGATGCTTTTGCTAGAGTGCCCCGAAGCCAGAGGTCTGCTACAATGCCAGTCACAGATACTAGAGCTACAACATCAGCTCCAGCAGCTACAGCTCCAGTGCCACCTCCAGCAGCCACTCCATCAATTCCAACTACTTCATCGGAAGCCTTTGTCCTTGGAGTTCTCTCTACACCACCTCCCAAAGATCAAGCCTGAGAGTCATTTAGCACTATGTATTTTTGAACTTTTTGGTAACTTGTTGCCAAAGGGGGAGAAAAATGTATAGATCATAGGCTTCGAGAGAGTGTGTTGTTCTTTTTATCTCTCTTGCTATTTTGGTTGAACTTCTTTATTGAGTGCTTGTGTGAGATACTTTATTACATCCTTGTGAGATACTTGTTTGATCATGTGTTTGATCATATGCTACCCTTAATGCTTTTTGGATGATATCATCTCTTATATCCTTATATGATCATTTACTAGCTTGGTGATGAGTGCATGCTTTTAATCTCTATCATTTTGAGTGCTCCACCAAGATGTATGTGACATGGAAGAGTAACCCATGATCCTAATCGATTGTGCATTGGCATTCAAAAGCAAATTTTAAATAATGCACAAATTTAGGGAGAGCTCTTGCTTATCACATACTTCTCAAAGCGACGATGTTAATTTATCTTATTTATCATTTGTCGAAGCTTTGATCTATATGTTGTCATCAATTACCAAAAAGGGGGAGATTGAAAGTGCAACTATCCCTGGGTGGTTTTGGTAATTCCTAACAGCATATAACTCATTGAGCTAATGCTACTTAAAGATAAACATTTCAGGAAAGCTCAATGATTGGCATGGCATGGATTAGAAAAGTGGATCCCTCAAAATTCTAAGGACAAAGAATTGGCTCAAGCTCAAAGCTCAGGACTCTACATCTTTTCATTTTAAGTGATCCAAGATCACATTGAGTCCATAGGAAAAGCCAATACTATTAAGAGGGGATGAGGTGTTGCCTAATGGCTTGCTTGCTCAAAGTGCTTAGTGATATGCTCCAAAGCCCTCAACTACTTTATCATATCCACATATGTCCCAAACCAAAAGTCAAACTCAGCCCCATCGAAACTTTCTATCTGGCGCCACCGAGTTCAGTTGACATAGCCACTACCAGAAACCCTAGTATTTTCGGTCTCACCGAGATGGGATTGCAAACTCTCTGTTTCCCCTTCGTAAAGTTTCGGTCAAACCGAGATGAGCGATCAGTCCCACCGAGATTGCAATGCTAACTCTCTGTTTCCCTTTTGTAATGTTTGGGTCCAACCGAGATGAGCGAATCAGTCCCATCGAGTTTGCCTGACCAACTCTCTGTTAGTCCATTACCAAAATCGGTCTCACCGAGTTTGTGTAATCGGTCTCACTGAGATTACGTTATGCCCTAACCCTAACAAAATCGGTCCCACCGAGTTGACATGTCGGTCTCGCCGAAAATCCTAACGTTCACATTTTGAACTAAATCGGTCTGGACGAGTTTCATGATTCGGTCCCACCGAGTTTGGTGATTTGTGCGTAACGGTTAGATTTTGTGTGGAGGCTATTTATACCCCTCCACCTACTCTTCATTCGTAGAGATAGCCATCAGAACATGCCTACACTTCCAACATACATTTTCTGAGATAGAACCACCTACACTTGTGTTGAGGTCCAGATATTCCATTCCAACGACATAAATCTTGATCTCTAGCCTTCCCCAAGTTGCTTTCCACTCAAACCTTCTTTATACCAAATCCAAATCCTGTGAGAGAGAGTTGAGTGTTGGGGAGACTATCATTTGAAGCACAAGAGCAAGGAGTTCATCATCAACACACCATTTCTTACGTCTTGGAGAGTGGTGTCTCCTAGATTGGCTAGCTGTCACTTGGGAGCCTCCGTCAAGATTGTGGAGTTGAACCAAGGAGTTTGTAAGGGCAAGGAGATCGCCTACTTCATGAAGATCTACCTGAGTGAGGCAAGTCCTTCGTGGGCGACGGCCATGGTGGGATAGACAAGGTTGCTTCTTTGTGGACCCTTCGTGGGTGGAGCCCTCCGTGGACTCGCGCAACTGTTACCCTTCGTGAGTTGAAGTCTCCATCAACGTGGATGTATGATAGCACCACCTATCGGAACCACACCAAAAATCTCCGTGTCTCCAATTGCGTTTGCACACTCCAAACTCCTCCCTTTACCTTCATATGCAATTGTTTTACTTTCCGCTACTATACTCTTAGAATTGCATGTGTAGGTTGATTGCTTGACTTGTGCTAAGTTGCTAAAATCTGCCTAGAACTAAAATTGGGAAAATGCTAGATTTTTATTTGGTCAAGTAGTCTAATCACCCCCCGCCCTCTAGACATACTTTCGATCCTACAGAAACTCAGTATTATTTCACACGCTATCGGAAGAAATTTATGATGCAAGGCTCCTTTATTTTCCTCAGCCTAATACGTGCACAATTTCTGGTGCATGCTACCCTGCCTTTCTCAGCAAGATACCTCAGTAAAAGCTTTTGACAGACAAAAATGATTTTTTCTCAACAAGCAAACCCGAGGAGAAGCTTCTCAAGTACGGAACTCGGGCTTCTCCAGCACAATAATCAAACCAAGCTTCATGTGTAAGCTATAGAGCCTTCTTCTGCATGATACCCAGACAAAAGATTTGAGCAAAAGATAACAAGTCTTCCTCAGCAAGCTACTCGGATGGCTTCTCTCGTAAGCCATTCAGTCTGCGTGAGTATCATACTAATACACCGTCCTCAAAAGTTATATGATAAGAAGTACCGCTCAAGAATCAGACTCGCAACATTTTGTCGGAAGCACAAATCCGTCCGGGCATGTGTCTTCTTCAGAAAGCCAATGTTTGGTTGCATGTGAATCTTATATATGGTGAGCATGTATCACCAGTCATATTAGTCACTCATACGAGATTGCGGTAAGGATCCAGCATATATACCTAAGGAAAGTGAGGATCCCACAACCTCACGAGTCAGGCAAAGGAAAATAAGCAGAGATACATCTCATGAATTACAAGAATTGACAAGATTCTGGGGATGACATCACAGAATCAGCAGTCTTGACAAAGGTCATGAAGGTCATTATTCCCGCAACTGACAAGGAGATGCCTTAAAACCTTGTCACCTTCTTGGATGATTGGCCTCAACAACAGGCTCTGTTCTCCTACAAGTCCCGATTATATGTCATATATGTGCGGATCCAGGTCAGAAAACAGGCACAAGGGAATAATGTCAAAAGTATTGCACTAATCACGTCCATGGTCATACGAAGAATCAAGGACAGGTGTGGCCAAGGTATTCTAGTAAGGTATCCTCACAAAGAAAATCATGACCGTTAAAGGGTGAGACTGACAACAAAGGTATGATGATTTTGCACGACCATCAGGATTCGGATACCCCAAATCAGTGGAGGCCGTAATTCCATATGGATCCACAAAGGCATACTCTCAGCGGCCTACTCTATTTTACAAGAATTTCATATCCCGCTGACCCGCTTGGAATGGTTAGAGTGGAAAATCCAAATGGGTATACCGAAAAAATGAGAAAATCAAAATCCAAACAATCAGCTCAGACCCGGTATACTCACCAACGGAATCAAGTACACGGTCAGTCTGTCAGGAAAAAGCAACTGTCCGTCAGCCCCTGTCAGGCCAGTCTCAACATGTAAATATTTGAGGTATGACACAACTATAACTCCATACCCCGCTCATGAAAAAAAAAGAAGGCAGTCGAATCTTTGGTATCTATCTCATGCTCGAGCCAAAGGGGTAAATCAAAATAAATCAGTACCACCTATGAGCAGTCATATCCTGTCAAAAGATGGCCATGATTAATTCTCAACATATATTGAATCCAGAAGGCCTGCATTTATTTAAAAGCAACCCCATGATAGAAGTAAAAAGGTTTTCAGGACCAAAAGAAAATGTATGCTTAGATCCATTGGATATCACCACAGGTATGGTTAATCAACGTCAGTAAAAATGAATTGGTATATGAGCAAAGACCCGTCAGAATCTGGGGAATGGTGAAGCAAACCACCCCAGAGCAAGGTAAGTTGATCATATGACATTCTTGGGGGAACAATAAATAAAGGAAAAAGGATACCCGAGTTGGAAACGACGTCCTAAAGTCATACTTGTTCCCTGAGCAACCAAATCTCGAGGAAGAGATTTCTTTAAGGGGGAAGGTTTGTAACAGCCTGGATTTTGGCCCTTTTCTTTTTCTTTTGATTTATTTGATCTTTTGCTCTGTTTTTCTTTTTGGAGTGGTTCTGTGGCCTTGTCACATGGGAAATCACCTTCATTTCCTCTCCCAAGTGACTCATGATCCACAAAACCTTGCCAAGATCATGTCACTCCACTGCTTGACCAAACCCTAAAATCTTTTTCTAGGAAATATTCCTTTTTCTATTAAAGGAATAACCCTATCTGCCCTTGGTTGTGAAGCAACCTATATTTCTGTCCATCCAAAAATCCCCAAATAATTCTTATAATTTTTTTGGGTCATATCTTCCTCAAATATGGCAAAATATTCCATTGGTCATATTTCTCATCTTGCTCAATAAATTCATTTCCTATTCTGTCCTAAATGGCACATTATGAATAAAGTGTTATTTATCTTTCCCCCATTTGACCCCAAACTTCTTGGACATCTTTTCCTATCCAAATAATTGACCTGTACCAAAATTCAACTTTATTTTCCTAGCCAAACCTCCTCAGTGATTTTTCAAAGTTCCTGTCTGAGGGAAGCCTTTGTGAAGGAAGTGCTAGCTAGTATTATCAAAATGAGTTGAAATTTTGAGCACTCCTTAATTTTCTCATACCTTTACACTCCTCCAAATTTTAGCCCCATCCAATCATCTATGTGATCACAGGACCAAATCTTTGCTTCTGTCAATATTTTCAGATTGTGAAGCAAGTACATTTATATTGCTTCATTTTGCCTTAAAATTTACCCATTCTCATACCCCAATAACATCTCTCCACCAAATTTTGAACCATTTCCTAGGCAATATTTCTCTAGAATTATTGCAAGATTCTGGTCAGTGAAGATAGTTGTGAAGGAAGTACCATTTTGGTATGAAACTTTTACAGCATCTTCATATGATCAAATCATTAGGCCTTGCCAAATTTCAGCTCAACTTGCCTCTCCATGTGAGTGCATCATCCAAATCCCTAATTCTGGCCTTTGTAGTGGTTTCTACTGCAACCCTCATCTAAACTCCTCCTCTTAGTCTGATTTTTGGTGATCAATGGACAAACTATTTACTGCGTTACCAAGATGGTGTCCCCACTGCACGGCACAAACACTTGGCTGCTGGCTTGCTTTGGGGCCATCTGCAAATCTCTTCTTTGCCCCTGGACCCAATTCTTTCTTCATTTTGACTAAGGACATGACGGTCTACCTACTGGACTTGGTCGGCCAGGCCAGAACGCGTTGTTTGCACCAGTGCCCGTGGTGATCATGCTGGCATCACACATAGTGCAACCTCTGGCTCGGTCTGGCCACTATGCTCATCTCCTCCCTCCTCGTATCGACCTCAAACGTTGTCCAGTAGCTCGCCCGTGCTCGACTGGATCTTCCTGCGTCGCTTCTTCATCGTCGTTCGCCATCAATGCGCCACTAGAGCCGTGCCCGTGCCGCGTCCAGCCTCTGCCCGCCATTAAAGCTTGGTCGGGAGCTCGTCCGTGAGCTCTAGAGCCCTCCTCCGCGCCTATATAAGGACCCCCTAACCCCTCCGGACCTCACCAGCCTCTCCCCAAGCCTCCTCGACCACCCGAGTGCTCCGATCTCGCCGTTGGTTGCTGTCATCCTCCGTGGCCGCCTCGGCCTCGGGATGATTCCGGCCAACCCGAGCCTCCTCTCCTCCTCCCACCACGTCCACCGAGTCCCCCTCATTCCACTCAGCCGCCCCACCCACTTGCCCCCTCGTCGGAGTACCTGCTTCGCCGGAGAGCACCACCGCCCGCCCGTCCCGGTCCTCCTCCTGGCGCCACCTCTCCCCTCCACCCCTCTCCTCCCCGGCGGCCGTGCTCCCTCTGAACGGGACCCCCTCCCTACCCCGGTCCCTCCGGTGCCCTCGGCTCGGCCAAAGATGGCCGGCCCCCTCACCGCTTCCTCCCCTGCTCCTCCTCTTCCCTGCACGGGAGCACATGAGCGGGAGGAAGGAGATGAACTCCCGTGCCCCCTCCCCCTGCGCCTGGGCCCCGCCTGGAAATGGCTCCAGCCACGGGTCCACGTGGATAAGTGGAGACGGGTTTTGCTCGGATACACTTTCCTGTTTCGAAAACGTATTTTAAATCTACTTCGGTTTAGAATACGCTTTCCGTTTCAGAAAACGTATTTCCACTTATGAGCTTTCAGTTTTCCCTCTAGGGACCCGTTGGTGATGAAAATATTCATAGATTGGTCCCTGATCTTCAACTCCTCACAACTTTTCAACCGTAACTCCGATCGAGGTGAAACTAGCGCTCACTTTTTCATCTCGTCGAGCTCTATCTTTTGGTAACATTTTCACTAGGTGGTCTCATAGTGAAAATGACCATTTTGCCCTTGCCTCTAATCAGCCCCCTTCGAGAAAGAACCATCCGACGTTTCATTTCGTGGCTTCACAGCACTTCTTCTCGGAGCCTCCGTCACTCCCAGGCAAGCCACAACCACCATTTTCAAGATAGCCATGCAGTAGCATTGGTTTTCAACTTGAATCTTTAATAATTGTATGATTGTTTTGCTACTGCTGTCGTTATTTTGGTTATGCTTATGGATCGGTGGTTACCGTCATGATATGCTTTCTTGCACTTTGTTATCATGAGCTACTTGCTAGTATTACTTTCATATTGCCATGCTTGATAGTAGTACATGTTGGGTTGGTCATGTTCTTCGGTGCATGACTAACATCGGTTACCGAGTACTGTTAAAATGCATTGTTCCTTTGTTGTTAGATGGTTAAGTGTTTACTCGGTAATATGATTGATGTGTTATTGCATGGTATTTATTGTTGATGTTCATGTTATGCTATGAGTAGTGTGTACTTATGCCATGCTCGGTGGATATGATTCATTGTTGATATGGTGGATAGTTATGTTGTACCCTCATGCTTATGTTGATATCATGCTCATGCGCATTGTCATTCCATCATGTTATTTTATCATGGCTCAGCATTTTGCATTCAAGTTTAACCGGATTAATTTGAACTTGAACAACTATTGGCTGAGTCATGGTGCCACCATATCGAACTGACCAGCGCAACCACGCTTACCTTTATGGGAAGGTCCTAACTGGGTCTATTGTCGTGCCTCTTGCCGGTCCCTCCAACGAGGGAAGGTCATGGGCGCGCGCTACCCTGATCAGGTAGGCGGACATAAGCCTTGTGTTCCTATTGTTGTTGTTGTTGTTATGGATCTGGGTCCCCGTTTGGGACCGTTATGTTTGGCCACGACGGTGGTCGTTGGTGTATTTGGTAGACACGGGGCCACCCAGGACTAACCCAGTGGGGAGTAAGTCAGAGTGGCCGGGAGAGTGTCATAGCAGTAGATCGGTTTTGTCAAAACGTCGTTGGTCCACCCGAATGGGAGTGTGCTACCTCTTGAGCACTGCGTTCGTTTTCCCTTGAAGAGGAAAGGGTGATGCAGTAAAGAAGCGTAAGTATTTCCATTAGTTTTTCAGAACCAAGGTATCAATCCAGTAGGAGACCACGCGCGAGTCACCTTGTACCTAAACAAACAAATAAGAACCTCGCAACCGACGCGATAAAGGGGTTGTCAATCCCTTCACGGCCACTTGCAAGAGTGAGATCTGTTAGAGATAATAATAATAAGATAATTATTTTTGGGATTTTTATGATATAGATTGAAAGTAAAGATTGCAAAATAAAATAGATTGGAAACTTGTATGATGGAAAATAGACCCGGGGGCCATAGGTTTCACTAGTGGCTTCTCTCAAGATAGCATAAGTATTACGGTGGGTGAACAAATTACTGTCGAGCAATTGATATAAAAGTGAATCATTATGAGAATATCTAGGCATGATCATGTATATAGGCATCACGTCCGTGACAAGTAGACCGACTCCTGCCTGCATCTACTACTATTACTCGACACATCGACCGCTATCCAACATGCATCTAGAGTATTAAGTTCATAAGAACAGAGTAACACCTTAAGCAAGATGACATGATGTAGAGGGATAAACTCATGCAATATGATATAAACCCCATATTTTTATCCTCGATGGCAACAATACAAGACGTGTCGTTTCCCCTACTGTCACTGGGATCGAGCACCGCAAGATTGAACCCAAAGCTAAGCACTTCTCCCATTGCAAGAAAGATCAATCTAGTAGGCCAAACCAAACTGATAATTCGAAGAGACTTGCAAAGATAAACCAATCATACATAAAAGAATTCAGACAAGAATCAAATATTGTTCATAGATAATATGGATCATAAACCCAAAATTCATCGGATCTCGACAAACACACCGCAAAATAAGATTGCATTGAATAGATCTCCAAGAGAATCGAGGATAACTTTGTATTGAGATTCAAAGAGAGAGAAGAAGCCATCTAGCTACTAGCTATGGACCCGAAGGTCTGAAGTAAACTACTCACACGTCACCGGAGAGGCCATGGAGTTGATGTAGAGGCCCTCCGTGATCAATGCCCGCTCCAGCGGAGCTCCAGAAAAGGCTCCAAGATGGAATCTCTCATGTATAGAAGGTTGCGGCAGTGGAATTAGGTTTTCGTGGTGCTCCCGGATGTTTGCGGGGTACGTGGACTTATATAGGAGGAAGAAGTAGGTCGGTGGAGCAACGAGGGGCCCACGGGGGTGGAGGGCGTGCCCAGGGGGGTAGGCACACCCCCTACCTCGTGGCCTCCTCGATTGTTTCTTGACGCCCACTCCAAGTCTCCTAGATCATGTTTGTTGATAAAATCATGTTCCCGAAGGTTTCATTCCGTTTGGACTTCGTTTGATATTCCTTTTCTGCAACACATTGAAATAGGCAAAAAAGCAGCAATTTGGGTTGGGCCTCCGGTTAATAGGTTAGTCCCAAAAATGATATAAAATTGTAAAATAAAGCCCATTAACATCCAAAATAGATAATATAATAGCATGGAGCAATAAAAAATTATAGATACATTGGAGACGTATCAGAGTGCGAGGCCATGGGTTCCGTAGTGTGGATAGAGTGTACTAACCTCTGCAGAGTGTATATTAAATCTATCGATAGCCGCGCCCATGGATAAGGGCCCAGTTCGTAGTTGGTCACACTATGAGTTAACAGTAATTAATAATAATGTGCTTAATAACAACCACAGTTCGATGATGAGATAAGTTGGTTGTGACTGCCGGAAAGATCACCGTTTGAGACCAAGTGTTGTTCATGGTTGTGATCGTTGGAATGATCACCGTTTTTGTTATGAGGTAACTCGTTGAACCAAGAGTGGTTCCATTCGTGATCATGAGATGATCACCGTGGTATCGAGGATACCGAGTTGTGGGATATTCGTGATGTTGCGCGAGAATCGTGTGTAAAGATCAAGCTCCTTGTGGTCATTTAATGATTACTACGGTATTGTCTATGCCAAGCTTGATTTGATCCTGAGATGATCGTGTGATGTCCGAGGTTGGTAAGTGATGCATGTGATGGTTACAAATTAACCCGAGCAGAATAAATGGTGCATATAGTGTCATCATGTTGCATGCTAGTATCGTCAGATTTATATGTTTATGCCATGTTCATACTGTTCTAGTTGTATCATGTCAGGTTGTTCATGCCATGTTATCCTGATGACCTCATGATAATTCATGCTTAACCTATAATTGCCATGCTATTGTTTGTCTTGAATGCTTCTGGTTATTGTGAGCTTGCAAGTACATTCAATGTACTGACCTGGCGTGTCATGCCAGTTTGCAGGTCATGTTGTGATTGCTTGATTGCTTGTCATGGTTTCCATTCGTGCGAGCTAGGATAAATGTTCCAGCTAGAGTCCCTGCGGAGTGGAGTTCACCACCGTCGTTGTTGTTCCGCTCCTCGAAGTTTTTCCGCTGCTTCGAGTTGTTCTGCTGCTTCCATAGAGCAACTGAGGATGGCGTAGTGTCGCCGTGTCGATGTTATTACTTGTAATATCGGAGACCTTGTATTCATATTCGTGTAATAATAGAAAGATGGTTTGTTCTATGCTAAGCAGTGCCGTATTCCAGAAGACTTCTCCTCGATCTCTGGGCTGGAATATGGGGCATTCCGGTTTCTCTAAGCCGGGGTGCCACATGAGCATCATTGTGGTCAAGAATTTTGGGCTTCAACTTCCTCAAAACATGAGAATCATCTTCCTCTTCTTCAGCTTCAGGCACTGGGGCCTTGTTCTTCTCCTCAGCAGGTATACTCCTGGTGTACCTCTTGGGTTTTGGGGGTTTCTGAGCAGCAGCCTTGGGAGTAGATTTGGGCTTAGATGGAGCAGCCCCTGACTTGATTGCATCCCGCAAAAGCTTCTGAGCCTTAGGAGCTGGTGCAGCATCCTCTTCCTCCTCCTCTTCTTCTGAATCTCTCATAATGGAGGATCTACTAAGTACTCTAGCAGTGGTCTTCTTGACCCTTTGTTTTCTCTTCTTTCCTTCTCCAGCAGCCTCTCCAGTTGGCTTGGAGGTTTCAACAGTTGAGGCTCTAACTTTTAAGGTTTGCACCCTCTTGGCAGGGGCCTTCTTGTGCAAGACAGGCTTAGTTGATGCAACTGTGCCATACTCCTTCTTCAGCACCTTCTTCTTGGAGCTGACTTCCTCCTCAACAGCTACATAATCCTCATCTTCAGAATCTGAGGTCTATTTCTTCTTCGTTCTGGTGGCTGCCTTGGGCAAGTTGCTTGGTGTGCTCCTGTTGCCATCATTAGAAGTGCTGGAGGGACTAGTGCCCTCACTCAACTGCACCCGTTCCTCTGACTTGTTCTGGCTGTCGCTCTGGTCAGACATTTCTGCAAACTTACTGACAGCAGACCCTGTGAATAGATATGGATGAGGTAGAGTGGATGAGCATCACAAAGTGCAGAGTTTGGCAAAAAGAATGACTTAAAAACTTAGTTTTAGTTCTTCACAGAAAGCATTTCAGAGCTACCGATTTGAAAACTCGGTGATACCGAAGGAGCTTTTGGAACCTAAAATAGTGAACTTGGTCAGACCGAGTCACAGTTCGGTGGCACCAAGACTGCTAGGGTTTCACAAAGAATCAAACTCGGTCACACGGATTTGCAGTTTTCGGTCAGACCGAATGTGCAACTGCAATGGCCTAAGCTAAATCGGTGAGACCGATTTCTACAATTCGGTTGGTCCGAGATGAGTCCGGCGGAGACCTAACCCTAAATTTTCAAATCAAACCTAAACTAAGGGATGTTTGCAGTGGATAGATTGATTGCATACGTGGTCATGATCATGGCAAAGTAATGTGCTACGAATCGGAGTTAAAGGAATATCACAAAAGATCGAACTCATACCCTAATTCGGCGGAGTTCGCTACAGCAGCAACGGAGGGGCAGAAATCCGTTGATGGAGACGGAAACCAGTGGCGGGAGGTTGTTGGCAGCGAGAGGACGATCCGGAGACCCGAGGCGGCAGAGCAGGACACGCGCGGGCTGAGAGGTTTTGAAGGAATTTCCAAAATCTCACCCGTGGGTATATATATCCCGACCCTGTCGATGTGACCGAGTGGAACAACTCGGTGGCACCGAGATGCAGAATCGCAAGCGGTTGCTGCAACTCGGTGTGACCGAAAAGTTCTAATCGGTTGCACCGAGATTGAAAACCTAGATCAACTTAGTGATCTCAGTGTGACCGAAATGGATGACTCGGTCATACCAAAATGCACAAAGAGGTTTTGGAAGTTTAAGTCTATGACGAATCGGGGACTCCAAGTGCTCCTCACACACACTAGTTCGAATCTGACTTGATCAAACTTTGTGATGTAGCATGAATAGAGTTTGAGACGAGAAAAGCATAGATAGCTAGAGGGAGTTCTTAGGCATTCTTGTCAATCCATTTGGCAAAAGAGAAAAATCCAAACAATCAAAGCAACAAATGGATGTCCTTGAATGAGTAAAATATGCAACCAACATGCTCACACAATAAGATGGCAAATGAAATATGTGACAAAGCATGCACAATCACTCTAGCATCTATCAAGAAATTTGGCGATGACGAGGTCATCTATATATGAGTATATTGACTTAGGAGTCAAATGAGAACATTTGATCATAGGTCATACTCATCGTTTAAGCACAAATGGGGGTGCCACTTTCACATAAAGCATTGTTGTGTTCACACCATTAGAGTTGCTTTAGCTCAATTTATTAGAGTAAAGCTCCCCCTAGATGTGATATCCCCCTAAGAGGGATGAACTAACCTTGGGTTTTGTCGATGATGACTTCATGTAGGTTTTGAAGATGTAGATGCTCAATGTTGATGTAGATCTTTTGGAGCAATCCTTTGGAGTGAGTTGCACTTTTAACACCTACACGGGTTAGTCCCACAAGGAACAAACAAGGATATGCATAGACATAGAGTGATGTTCACATAGGATGATGTCCATGAAAGCATTAGGTTACCTTGTCCCTTGTCTTACCAACAAGAGGGTTTGTGACTCCTTGAACTAGTGCAAGATATGGAAGTTTCTTTCACTTGTCCTCGCCAAAATGATATGAGTGAAGTATGTTGGCAGAGTCACCCTCAAGAACTCTCTAGTTCTTCTTCTTAGGGATCCACAGCATCTTGATGGGAATCCTTGGAGTTGTAGTCGTACTTGATGAAGTGGAACTTGATGTAGTCTTGGGAACCCACTTGACTAAGGCTTTGGGAGCTTCCTCAAATGCATCAATCTCCTCTTGAAGCTTGTCCTTGCCTTTTTTGCTTGTGGTCTTGTGGTGGAAGATCATCTTAAGCTTGTGTTCCTTGGAAAGAAGTAGGATCATACTTCTCTTGTTGAGGAACAAATTTCGTCTTGGGGTATTGATCTTCTTCCCACTCAACTCCATTGGCATTGGACTTTCATTCAAAACCAACACCTTGATTCTTTCGGTGTCTTCCTTGCTTGCGTACAATTTCCTCAAGTTCCTTACTTCCGGCAAGGCTCTTGTAAACACCTTTCTCTATAGATTGGAAACTTATATGATTTAAAGTAGACCCGGGGGCCATAGGTTTCACTAGTAGCTTCTCTCAAGATAGCATATATTACGGTGGGTGAACAAATTATTGTCGAGCAATTGATAGAAAAGCGCATAGTTATGAGAATATCTAGGCATGATCATGAACATAGGCATCACGTCCATGTCAAGTAGACCGAAACGATTCTGCATCTACTACTATTACTCCACACATCGACCGCTATCCAGCATGCATCTAGAGTATTAAGTTCATAAGAACAGAGTAACGCATTAGGCAAGATGACATGATGTAGAGGGATAAACTCAAACAATATGATATAAACCCCATCCTTCTATCCTCGATGGCAACAATACAATTGTAGGATCGAAAGTATGTCTAGAGGGGGGTGATTAGACTACTTGACCAAATAAAAACTTAACCTTTTCCCAATTTTAGTTCTTGGCAGATTTTAGCTATTTTAGGACAAGTCAAGCAATCATCACACAATTCAAGCAAGCATCCAAAGAGTATATTGGTAGCGGAAAGTAAAGCATTCAACTTGCAAGAATGTAAAGGGAAGGGTTTGGAGAATTCAAACGCAATTGGAGACACGGATGTTTTTCCCGTGGTTCGGATAGGTGGTGCTATCCTACATCCACGTTGATGGAGACTTCAACCCACGAAGGGTAACGGTTGCGCGTGTCCACGGAGGGCTCCACCCACGAAGGGTCCACGAAGAAGCAACCTTGACTATCCCACCATGGCCATCGCCCACGAAGGACTTGCCTCACTAGCGGTAGATCTTCACGAAGTAGGCGATCTCCTTGCCCTTACAAACTCCTTGGTTCAACTCCACAATCTTTTCGGAGGCTCCCAAGTGACACCTAGCCAATATAGGAGATACCACTCTCCAAGAAGTAACAAATGGTGTGTTGATGATGAACTCCTTGCTCTTGTGCTTCAAATGATAGTCTCCCCAACACTCAACTCTCTCTCACAGGATTTGGATTTGGTGGAAAGAAGATTTGAGTGGAAAGCAACTTGGGGAAGGCTAGAGATCAAGATTCATATGGTAGGAATGGAATATCTTGGCCTCAACACATGAGTAGGTGGTTCTCTCTCAAAACATATGAGTTGAAAGTGTAGATGTGTTCTGATGGCTCTCTCCATGAGTGAAGAGGAGGTGGAGGGGTATATATAGCCTCCACACAAAATCCAACCGTTACACACAATTTACCAATCTCGGTGGGACCGAATCAACAAACTCGGTCGGACCGAAATAGTAAACCTAGTGACCGTTAGAGATTTTCGGTGGGACTGACATGCAACTTGGTAGGACCGATATGGTTAGGGTTAGGGCATAACGTAATCTCGGTGAGACCGATTACACAAACTCGGTGAGACCGATTTGGTAATAAGCTAACCAGAGGGTTGGTCAGGCAAACTCGGTGGGACCGATTCGCTCTTCTCGGTGAGACCGAAATGTTATGAAAAGGAAACAGTGAGTTTACATTGCAATCTCGGTGGGACCAATCCGCTCTTTCGGTGAGACCAAAAAGTTACGAAAAGGAAACAGAGAAATTGAAATCCCATCTTGGTGAGACCGAGATCCCTATCGGTAGAACCGATTTGCTTAGGGTTTGGCAATGGCTATGACAAGTGAAACTCGGTGGCGCCGGGTTGAAAGAATCGGTAGGGCCGAGTTTGGCTTTGGGTTTAGGTCAAATGTGGATATGGGAAAGTAGCTGAGGATTTTGGAGCATATCATTAAGCACATGAAGCAAGAGGCTCATTAAGCAACACCTCATCCCTCCTTGATAGTATTGGCTTTTCCTATGGACTCAATGTGATCTTGGACCACTAAAATGTAAAATGAAGAGTCTTGAGCATATGAGCTAGAGCCAATCCTTTGTCCTTAGCATTTTGAGGGTTCCACTTTCACCATCCATGCCATGCCAATCATTGAGCTTTCCTGAAATGATCATCTTGGAATAGCATTAGCTCAATGAGCTATATGTTGTTATGAATTACCAAAACCACCTAGGGATAGTTGCACTTTCAATCTCCCCCTTTTTGGTAATTGATGACAACATATAGATCAAAGCTTCGACAAATAATAATAAGATTGAAATATATCATTGCTTTGAGAAGTATGTGATAAGTAAGAGCTCCCCCTAAATTTGTGCATATTTAAAATTTGCTTTGGACTGCAAATGCACAAAGAGTTAGAGTCATGGGTTACTCTTCCATGTCACATACATCTTGGTGGAGCGCTCAAAAAGATAAGAATGAAATACATGCACTCATCACCAAAGAAAGTGAATGATCACATAAGATAGATAAGATATATCAAGCATGCATAAGTGTAGCTTATGATCAAACACATGATCATCAATGTCTCACAAGCATATCAAAGTATCTCAACCAAAAGCAAACAAAGTTTGAAAAACACCAGATAAAGCAAGAGAGATTAAAGGCAACACTCTCTCTCTCTCGAAGCCTATGATCTATACATTTTTCTCCCCCTTTGGTAACAAGTTACCAAAAAGTTCCTAGAAAATGCACAGTGCTAGATCGACTCTCAGGCTTGATCTTCTGGTGGTGGTGGAGTCTGGATCACTCCAAGGACGAAGCCTTATGTAGACGTGGTTGGAGCTGGAGCTGAAGTAGATGCTGGAGCTGGTTGGGCTGGTGCTGTGGCTGGAGCTGAGGTGGTGGCTCTGGTGTCAGGAACTGGCACTGCAGTCGACCTCTGAGCTCGTGGCACTCTGGCAAATGCATCAGTTGTAGTCTTCCCTCTCCTCTCCTGCATGTCATCTTGAAGTTGCTCCACTGCAGACTGAATCTCTGTTACTTTGACATCCATGTCATAGAACTTTTGTTCTATGATCCTCTCTAAGCTCTTCTGATTCTGAGTGAGGGTGGCCAGTCCTTTCTCAATCCTCAGTGTGGATGCAATCAAGTAACTAAGCTGCTCTTGCTTGTTTTTCAGGAAATACTCAGATGCCTCCTCTTGAGTTGGCATCTTGGCAGCTTTCTCCTTCCTTGCCTTCTCCTTCTGTGCTTGAGCATGAACTGATGATGGATCATCCTTGTTCATCACAACTTCATTATCTTCAAAATCTGGATGAATAGGCAAATGTTCCTTGTCCAATAGGTATATGCATGTGCCCATCTTGGAGTTAATTAGCTCCTGGATCTGAGGGGCATAACCACAGCTCCTCTTCTGATCTACTGCAGTTCTCTTGATGGTCTCTACCATGAGGCTCATGACTTTGAATTTCTGTGGCACATCAAAGATTTGAAGCAAGTTGATTGCATGGCCTCTGATCATCTTGTGATCACCTGACTTGGGCAACAGAGTGTACCTCAAAATCCAATTGATAGTTGGCAACCCTGACAGAAGATAATGTATAGACCCAAACTTGAAAGTATCAAGTGCCTTGTTTGGAATTTCCTTGTACATGTTGGACATAGAGTTGTGGTCCATCTTCTTCTTGGCATATATGTCTAAGTCATCCTCATGCTCCTCTGGGGCATTGATGAGCTGTGCCCACTCAGCAACTGTTGATTGGTACCTCGTACCTTCAGACATCCACACAATCCTTCCATCTGGATAGAAGTGTGCTGTGGAGTAGAACTGCATGATCAGCTCTTCATTCCACTTTGTGAGCTTCTGCCCAACAAAGTCAGCTACTCCACAAGCTTTGAAGCTGTCTTGCACTCCAGGATAGTGCTCTTCATTGTCCTTGATGTACTCCCAGTCTACCCATCTCATGTCACAAACGATAGGCTTCTTATCAAGCAAAACTGTCTCATAGAAGTCCTGCAGTTCCTTTGTGTGGAACCTGTAGTCGACAGCAGTTCTTCTCCTTGAAGCATACGGGTCTGCTTCTCTCCACTTCCTCAGCCCTGAATCTCTTCTGATTTTCATGTCCTCAGCCACAGGATGAGCATAATTGTGGTCTGGGATCTTGGGCTTTAGCTTCCTGAGAACTTGGCCTTCCTCTTCTTCTGCAGTGTCAGGCACTGGGGCCTTGTTCTTTTCAGCAGCTGGTATGCTCCTTGTGTTCATCTTTGGAGCTGTCTTGGCCTTTGATGCAGCCTTGGGTGCTTCCTTGGGCTTGGATGCAGTAGCCCCTGATCTTATAGCATCACCCATCAGCTTTGGTATCTTAGGTGCTGGAGCAGCAACCTCTTCTTCCTCTTCCTCTTCAGAATCTCTCATGATTGAGGATCTCCCAAGCACTCTAGCAGTGGTCTTTTTGATCCTCTCCTTCCTCTTCTTCCCTTCTACAGCAGCCTCTTTGGGTTTAGATCCCAAAGGGACTTGAGTAGATGCTCTGGCCTTTGGCATAGGCTGCCTTCCTGCAGGCCTTTTAATTTTCAATCCTGGCTTTGTGCTTTGAGCTGAACCATATTCCTTCTTGAGCACAACTTTCTTGGAAGTGGTTTCTTCTTCTGCCACATAGTCCTCATCCTCTGATTCTGAGGTTCTTTTCTTCCTTTGTCTGGTGGCAGCTTTTGGCAAGTTACTAGGAGTGCTCCTACTGCCTTCATCTGAGGAACTGGAGGGACTAGTGCCCTCACTCATGTGCACTTGCTGCTCTGACAAGTTTTGGCTATCACTCTGATCTGACATGATGAACAAGCTGACTGCTGACCCTGTGAACAGTTTATAGATGAGGTAGAGTGGATGAGCATCACAAAATGCAGATATTTTTGCAAAAGAATGATTCAAAATCTTAGTTTTAGTTTCCCATAGAAATCGTTTCGGATCTACCGATTTTTAAACTCGGTGATACCGAAGCAGTTTTGGAAACTAAACTAGGGAACTCGGTCAGACCGAGTCACAGTTCGGTGGCACCGAGACTGCTAGGGTTTCACAAAGTTCCAAAATCGGTCACACCGATTAGTAATTCTCGGTCAGACCAAGTCTCACTTGTGCAATGGCATGAGCCAAATCGGTGGGACCGAGTTTTTCAACTCGGTGGGTCCGAGATGGTTTCGGCGGAAACCTAACCCTAAAATTTTCGAATCAATCCTATTCTACGAACGCATTGACTGGATAGGAGTGTTTCAATCGTGGCTAGAAACAATAAGATCACAATGTGCTAGGAATCAGATTGGGGATAGCACAAAGATCGAGTCCATACCCTAGTTCGGCGGAGACTCGCTATGGTGGCAACGGCGGGGTTGAATTCCGTTGACGGCGATGGAGACCAGCGACTGGAGGTGGCTGGCCGCGAGGAGACGATCCGGAGACCACGTTAGCAGAGCGAGCTATCGCGCGGGCGAAGGGGTTCGGAGAAATTTCCAAATTTTTTCCCGTGCCTATATATAGCCCGACCCTGTCGGTGTGACCGAGTGGAACAACTCGGTGGCACCGAGATGCAAAACTATATGTAGTTATTGCAACTCGGTGTGACCGAATGGTTCAAATCAGTTGCACCGAGATCGAAAATTCAGATCAACTTAATGATCTCGGTAGGACCGAAAGTAGGATATCGGTCAGACCGAGAATCACAAAGAGGTTTTGGAAGTTTAAGTCTATGACAAATCAGGGACTCCGAGTGCTCCTCACACAGAGTGGTTCGAATCTGACTTGATCAAATTTTGTGATGTAGCATGAATAGAGTTTGAGACGAGAAAAGCATAGATATCTAGAGGAGGTTCTTAGGCATTCTTGTCCATCCACTTGGCAAAAGGAAATAAAACCAAACAATCAAAACAACAAGTGGATGTCCTCGAATGAGTAAAATATGCAACCAACATGCTCACACACTAAAATGGCAATTGAAATATGTGACAAAGCATGCACAACCAATTCTAGCATCTATCAAGCAATTGGCGATGACTAGGTCATCTATATATGAGTATATTGACTTAGGAGTCAACTGAGAACACTTGATCATACGTCGTACTCATCGTTTAAGCTCAAGTGGGGTTACCACTTTTACATAAAGCATTGTTGTGTTCACATCTTTAGAGTTGCTTTAGCTCAAGTCTTAGAGTAAAGCTCCCCCTAGATGTGATATCCCCCCTAAGAGGGATGAACTAACCTTGGGTTTTGTCGATGATGACTTCATGTAGATGTTGAAGATCTGGATGCTCAATGTTGATGTAGATCACTTGGAGCTATCCATTTGAGTGAATTGCACTTTCAATACCTACATGGGTTAGTCCCACAAGGAACAAACAAGGATATCCATAGACATAGAGTGATGCACACATAATATGATGTCCATGAAAAATTTTAGGTTACCTTGTCCCTTGTCTTACCAACAAGAGGGTTTGTGACTCCTTGAATTAGTGCAAGATGTGGAAGTTGATTGCACTTGTTCTTGCCAAAATGGTAAGAGTGAAGTATGTTGGCGGAGTCACCCTCAAGAACTCTCTAGTTCTTCTTCTTTTGGATCCACACCATCTTGATGGGAATCCTTGGAGTTGTAGTCGTACTTGATGAAGTGGAACTTGAAGTGGTCTTGGGAATCCACTTGACTAAGGTCTTAGGAGCTTCTTCAAATGCATCAATTTCCTCTTGAAGCTTGTCCTTTCCTTTTTGCTTGTAGTCTTGTGATGGAAGATCATCTTGAGCTTGTGTCCCCTTGAAGGAAGTAGGATCATACTTCTCTTGTTGAGGAACAAACTTTTTCTTGAGGTATTGTTCTTCTTCCCACTCAACTCTATTAGCATTGAACTTTCGTTCAAAACCAACACCTTGATTCTTCCGGTGCCTTCCTTGCTTGCGCACAATTTCCTCGAATTGCTTACTCCCGGCAAGGCTTTTGTACACTCCTTTCTCTATAATTCCCTTCAATAAGCTATTTTCTTGCTCAAGTGTAACTTGGCTAAGAGAATCATTAGTGGAATCAAGAGAACTACTAGAAGCAACATCATTGGGTTTAGCATGATTATTGTTACTACTAGAAGAAGAATCTTTCTTACTCTTGTTGCTAGATTTAACTTGTGGCATGTAAGTAGACAAGAGTAAACGCTTGGCAATGTAAGAAGAACATTTATTGCGATGATCATCATTGATCGCTTTTAAGAACCCATGCTCTTTCTCAAGGTTGAGCTTTTCGAAGCGTAACTTCTCATGAGTCTTTAAAAGTTCTCAATGACTTTCCAAGGTAGTTTCATGAGATAACTTAAGAGTGTTTAGCTCTTCAGTTAGACGCTCAATATCCTTCTTATCATTGTCATTCGTTTTGTCTTGATTAGCATGATTAATAGCAAGTTCATCATAGTTTTCATCACTAGAATTGTCAAAAAGTAAATCATCATCACCTAGCAAGTCATCTTCATCACTATTGAAATGAACATACTCGGGGTGTGATACCTTTGGGCCTTTAGCCATGAAGCATCTTCCAATTCCTTCATTTGGTGACTCAAATATGTCATAGGAGTTGGTTGACACAAGTGCTAGACCGACAACACCTTCATCTTGAGTATATTCGGAGTCAGAGTGATAACTTCTCTCGGATTGATCGTCGGAGTCGGAGCCGGATACCCATTCACCAACGTGAGCTTGATGTCTTTGTTTTGTGTAGCTCCTTGATGATTTGTCCTTCCTTTACGAATCCTTGCTTCTCCATGATGTTCTTCGTTCATAATGGTCATCTCTACTCCTTCTCTCTCTTGGTGGTGATTCTTCTCTCCTACTCCTTTTGGGAGAATCTTCTCTTCTTTTGTAGGGAGCCGTACACTCATTGGAGTAGTGTCCGGGTCTTCCACAATTATAGCAATTACGTTCACGACTTGAAGATCTTTTGTCATTGTAGGACCTTGACTTGGAATTTCTTTCCTTGCTTCTATTCTTGTAGAACTTGTTGAAGTTCTTCACCACTAGCTTCAATTCTTCATTTAAGTTTTGGTTCTCACTTCATGATGTGGGAGCATCACATGAGGCTTTGTAAGCACCACTTGACTTGTTGTGAAGCTCTTCCTTATCCTTGAGTGACATCTCATGAGCAACAATCCTTCCAATGAGTTCTGTTGGCTTGAGATCTTTGTAACTGGGCACGATTTGGATCAATGTGCACACGGTATCATATTTTCCATCCAAGGCTCTTAGAATCTTCTTGATGATGAATCTATCGGTCATCTCTTCACTTCCTAAGCCGGCAATCTCATTTGTGATGAGAGCAAGCCTAGAGTACATTTCAGCGACACTTTCACCATCCTTCATTTTGAACTTGTCAAGTTGACTTTGAAGCACATCCAATTTGGATTCCTTGACGGAGTCGGTACCTTCGTGCATATCAATCAAAGTATCCCAAATTTCCTTTGCATTCTCAAGACGGCAGATTTTGTTGAATTCTTCGGGGCACAATCCGTTGAAGAGAATATCACAAGCTTGAGCATTGTATTGCAGCATCTTCAACTCTTCCGCACTAGCCTCACGGTTCGGTTCTCTTCCATCAAAGAATTCACCTTGCAAGCCAATACACACAATAGCCCAAAGGCAGGGTTATGTCCAAGAATATGCATTTTCATCTTATGCTTCCAACTAGCAAAATTAGTACCATTAAAGTAAGGACCTCTATGGTGGTAATTTCCCTCACTAGATGCCATACTCTCCTAGGTTGTGAAACCAAGGCTATGATCAACAAAGCTATGGAAATCAAGGCAAATGGAGACCAAAGCTCTGATACCACTTGTAGGATCAAAAGTATGTCTAGAGGGGGGTGATTAGACTACTTGACCAAATAAAAATCTAGCCTTTTACCAATTTTAAGTCTTGGCAGATTTTAGTAACTTAGCACAAAAAAGTAGTCAACCTACACATGCAATTCTAAGAGTATAGCAGCGGAATGTAAAACAATTGCATATGAAGGTAAAGGGAGGATTTTGGAGGGAGCAAACACAATGTAGACATGGATATTTTTGGCGTGGTTTCGATAGGTGGTGCTATCGTACATCCACGTTGATGGATACTTCAACCCACGAAGGGTAACGGTTGCGCGAGTCCATGGAGGGCTCCACCCATGAAGGGTCCATGAAGAAGCAACCTTGTCTATCCCACCATGTCCATCGCCCACGAAGGACTTGCCTCACTAGGGTAGATCTTCACGAAGTAGGCAATCTCCTTGCCTGTACAAACTCCTTTGTTCAACTCCACAATCTTGATGAAGGCTCCCAAGTGACACCTAACCAATCTAGGAGACACCACTCTCCAAAAGGTAATAGATGGTGTGTTGATGATGAACTCCTTGCTCTTGTGCTTCAAATGATAGTCTCATCAACACTCAACTCTCTCTCATAGGATTTGATTTGGTAGAAAGATGATTTGAGTGGAAAGCAACTTGAGGAAGGCTAGAGATCAAGATTTATGTGGTTGGATTGGAATATCTTTACCTCAACACAAGTACATGTGGTTCTTTCTCAGAAAATGTATGTTGGAAGTGTAGGCATATTCTGATGTCTCTCTCCATGAATGAAGAGTGGGTGGAGGGGTATATATAGCCTCCACACAAAATCTAACCGTTACACACAAATCACCAAACTCGGTGGGACCGAATCATATAACTCGGTCAGACCGATTTAGTTCAGAATGTGAACGTTAGGATTTTCGGTGGGACCGATATGTCAACTCGGTGGGACCGATTCCATTAGGGTTAGGGCATAACGTAATCTCGGTGAGACCAATTACACAAACTTGGTGGGACCGATTTTGGTAATAGGCAAACAGAGAGTTGGTCAGGCAAACTCGGTTGGACCGATTCGCTCATCTCGGTTAGACCGAAACATTACAAGGGGGAAACAGAGAGTTTGCATTGCAATCTCGATGGGACCGATCGCTCATCTCGGTTGGACCAAAACATTACGAAGGGAAATAGAGAATTTGCAATCCCATCTCGGTGAGACCGAGATCCCTGTCGGCGAGACCGAATTGATTAGGGTTTCTAGCAGTAGCTATGTCAAGAGAACTCGGTGGCGCCGGATAGAAGATTTCGGTGAGGCCGAGTTTGACATATGTGGATATGAGAAAGTAGTTGGGGGTTTTTAGAGCATATTACTAAGCATTTTGAGCAAGCAACTCATTAAGCAACACCTCACCCCATTTTAGTAGTATTGACTTTTCCTATGGACTCAATGTGATCTTGGATCACTAAAAGTAAAATATAGAGTCTTGTGCTTTGAGCTTGAGCCAATCTTTTGTCCTTAGCATTTTGAGGCGTCCACTTTCTAATCCTTGCCATGCTAATCATTGAGCTTTTCCTGAAATATTTATCTTCAAGTAGCATTAGCTCAATGAGCTATATGTTGTTAGGAATTACCAAAACCACCCAGGGATAGTTGCACTTTCAATCATTACCTTTCTGCGATTTGGGAAACCCAGTGACGAAATCCATTTCAACATGGTCCCATTTCCATTCAGGAATAGTGATAGGTTGCAGAGTTCCAGCAGGCCTTTGATGCTCCGCTTTGATACAACGGCAAATGTCACACTCAACAACATATCGAGCAATGTCTTGCTTCATATTAGACCACCAGAATCTCTGACGGATGTCTTGGTACATCTTTGTACTACCAGGATGGATAGATAGAGGCGTATCATGAACTTCTTTTATAACCTCCCATGTCATATCATGGTTTTCCTATAAACATGGCACCACTAGGAGGCCCTTGAAGTACAAGATGCCATCATCAGTAATAGTGAAGAACAAGGGCCTTCCTTCAGCGAGGTAGCGCCTAATCTTGTGGGCTTGAGAGTCATAATTCTGTAGCGTTTTGATGCTATCCACGAGATCAGGGTTAGCAACCAGGGTATTGAGAGAACCCTGGGAAATAACATGGAGGTTCATCTTGCGGAACTCGGGGGGAAGGGGAGCGAGTGCACCCGGAGGAACTATATGGAGGTTCAGCTTTCTAAATTCTTCGACAAGCGAGGGATGAACTTTTTGAACCTGGAGGTGGTTGCAGTAAGACTTGTGGCTCAAGGCATCAGCCATCACATTAGCCTTGCCTGGGGTATAGGATATACCCACGTCAAAGTCTGCAACAGTCTCCATCCATCTCTGCTGACGGAGGTACAGGTCTGGCGGAGTAAACAGATACTTTAGACTTTGGTGGTCGGTGAAGATCTCGCAACGATTACCAAGAAGGTAATGTCGTCACTTCTTCAGAGCATGAATGACAGCAGCAATCTCGAGATTGTGAACTGGCTAGTTTTCTTCGTGAGGGTGCAGTTGACGAGAGGCATAAGCAATCACTCTGCGCTCTTGCATTAGGACACAGCCTAATCCTTAACGGGAAGCGTCGCAGTAAATGACGAAGTCCTTCTTAGTATTAGGTGGAGCAAGCACTAGGGCATAAGTCAACTTGTCTTTGAGCGCCTGGAAACTTTCCTGACACTTGTCTGTCCATTGGAACTTGACACCCTTATGCAATAGGTTAGTCAGAGGCTTGGCGATCTTGGAGAAGTTCTCGACGAATCGACGGCAATAGCTGGCGAGACCGAGAAAATTTCGGACTTGCTTGACATTCTTCGGAGAAGTCCAATCAAGAATAGCCTGGACTCGTTCAGGGTTGATGGCAATACCATCCTTGGAGATGACATGCCCAAGATAGGTTACTTCAGGGAGCCAGAATTCACACTTGGAATACTTAGCATAGAGTTGATGCTCTCGAAGCTT